>NC_034177.2:28254181-28561681 GCF_002021735.2 Oncorhynchus kisutch | reverse complement strand
GATCACTAAATCAGCACATGGCCAAACAGGTGTCTCTCTCCCAAACACCTGTCAGGCCCTGGCTCCCCGGCCCGGCCAATCACACACGGCCTCACACTAACATGGCCTTAGAAGGGGCCACATGGAACCCTGAAGGCCATCAGACATCACTCAACCCAAGGTTTTTACTCTATACTATTGGTTCAGTAATACATACAAATGTTTCCACAAAACAAACCAACCAATGCTGAATTATGGTAAACAAAATTGAAGTTGTGTTCGTTCTATTCCATTTCTTCCTTTCTATTCCTTCTATAGTTCAGAAATTCACTTTCAAAGGTCATATCATACTCCATTTTCTGTATTTTGAAAGTTCAATATCTTGAAAACTTGATTGCTGACATGAAAAACATTTAGGGACTGTATCAATAGTGGACTAATGAAACAAATACCAAAAGTCCTTTAAGAAAGCAAAGCTGGAGGTGTGTGAATACATTAGAACTTATAGGGCTTTTCAACAACAACATTTATAATGGAGGGTGGGTGGTGAGTCTGTCTGTATATGGGTCTGCAGACAGATAGTAGTGATAATTGAACTTGTGTAATCTGTTCACAAGGCTCATGGAGGTTCATTATGAGCAGTGGGAACCAGGCCAGCAGATATTTTCTCACAGCCATCCTGGACTACTAGAAAATTGGCTCTATACACCAAAAATTAAAATCTGGTTGTCTGACGTCAAACCAGCGGGGCATCATAGTGAGTGTGTGAGTGTAATGTTAAAAGAACAGGCTTTTTTCTGATGTTCCGAAAGTGAGAGAGGCCTTGAAATGTGTCTGTTCACTCATAGTACTGTATGCCCAACCCCCATACTGATGATAACATCTACAGTATCACTCATCTCCTCCAGAGCACCTGTTGTTCATTTATATTAAACTTACACACGCAAGAGTATGAGCTATTGAAGCAGTGTCTCAATTGTACGTTATATAGAAAATAATTGTTTTCATATGATGTTAGAATGGAGCTATCAATTCTATCTCTATGTCAGGTAAATGACTGTTGTAGGTGGGGGGGGGGGGGGTTTTGCCATGATGCTCCTGTACTGCCCGCGCTTGAGTGATTGAAGCGGAGAGAACAGGGCATGGCTTGAGTGGCTGGGGTTCTGGATGATCTTCTTGGCCTTCCTGCAACACCTGGTATTGTAGGTGTCCTGCAATGTGCACCCAACAGCTGCACGTATCACCCTCTGAAGCGCCCGTCTGTCTGCGGCAGTGGAGTTGCCGTACCAGGCTGTGATGCAGCCCGACAGTATGCTCTCGTTGGTGCTCCTGTAGAACACTGTGAAGGCCCTCGAGGACAGGCCACCGGAACTTGACCAGCGGAACGTCCCTCTTGAGTCTTAGTTTGTAGGTGTGGAGAAGCAAGATGGAGTCATGGTCTGATTTGCCGAAAGGAGGATGGGAGAGGTCCTTATATCCGTGTCGAGGGTATAAGGCCTGAGCAAGAGGACAAGTACATTAGAGTGTCTAGTTTTAAGTGAAAATGCAACTCTGGGATATTGGCCTTCTAGGCAGATTTGCAAAGAAAAAGCCATATCTCAGACTGGCCAATAAAAATAAAAGAATAAGATGGGCAAAAGAACACAGACACTGACCAGAGGAACTCTGCCTAGAAGGCCAGCATCCCAGAGTCGCCTCTTCACTGTTGACGTTGAGACTGGTGTTTGTGGGTACTATTTAATGAAGCTGCCATTGGAGGACATGTGAGGCATCTGTTTCTCAAACTAGACACTCTAATGTACTTGTCCTCTTGCTCAGTTGTGCACTGGGGCCTCCCACTCCTATTCTGGTTGGAGCCAGTTTGTGCTGTTCTGTGAAGGGAGTAGTACCCAGCGTTGTACGAGATCTTCAGTTTGTTGGCAAGTTCTCGCAAATGAATAGCCTTCATTTCTCAGAACAAGAATAGACTTATGAGTTTCAGAAGGAAGTTATTTGTTTCTGGTCATTTTGAGCTTGTAATCGAACCCACAAATGCTGATGCTCCAGAAACTCAACTCGTCTAAAGAAGGCCAGTTGTATTGCTTCTTTAATATGTACAACAGTTTTCAGCTGTGCTAACATAATTGCAAAAAGGTTTTCTAATGATCAATTAGCGTTTTAAAATGATAAACTTGGATTAGCAAACACAACGTGCCATTTGAACACAGGAGTGATGTTTGCTTATAATTGGCCTCTGTACGCCTATTTAGATATTCCATAAAAAATCAGCTGTTTCCAGCTGAAATAGTAATTTACAACGTTAAGAGGGTCTACACTGTCACGCCCTGGCCTTAGTTATCTTTCTTTTCTTTATTATTTTGGTTAGGTCAGGGTGTGACAAGGGGGATTTATGTGTTTTTCCTGGTCTAGGGGTTTTGTATGTTTATGGGGCTGTTTCCTTTCCAGGTAGTTTTGTATGTCTATGGTTGCCTAGATTGGTTCTCAATTAGAGGCAGCTGTTTGTCATTGTCTCTGATTGGGAACCATATTTAGGCAGCCATGTTCTTTGGGTATTTTGTGGGTGATTGTCTTCTGTCTTTGTACCAGATAGGACTGTTTCAGTTTTCACATTTGTTATTTTGTAGTGTTCTCGTTTATCTATATTAAAGATGTTGAACACTAACAACACTGCATTTTGGTCCTCCTCTCCTTCAGCGGAAGAAAACCGTTACATACACTGTATTTCTGATCAATTTTATGTTATTTTAATGGACAAAAAAATGTGCTTTACTTTCAAAAACAAGAACGGTTTTAAGTGATCCCAAACTTTTGAATGGTTGTGTACATATGATGTAAGAAATAATACATAAAAAATAAAAAAATACTGCAAAGTTTCCAAATGATTAGAAGTGAGGCGACCTTCTCTGTCGGCTCCATCTTGAGACGAGGCATGGTGCCTGCTGTCGAAGCCATATTAGCCAAATATAGTGTTCCATTTAGATCTATGTTTATGTCACAGAAAATAAACACGACTGTTGCAATCAAAACAAAAAAGTTGAGTCTTTTGAGTGTATGATTTAACCACAACCGCAGAGTTTATATTATAGCCCCATTTACATTGAACTTTTAAGAAAACATAATTTAATGAGTTAAAGATAAAGTGGAGCCAAAGCTGTTGCGTAAGCCACCTACCATACCTGCTCCTTGTGAAGCACTTTCACTGAAATGGGCCAAAGCAATTTCTGCAGTCTGCCTGAGATGGAACACCATTACACTCCAATGCCCCCCGCTTGTGTCGAGCTTTTTACATTTCACTTATTCATGTACTGAATGTGAATAAAAGGGAGTTTGGAAGTAGACAGTAGATGTCGTTACAAAAGCCAAACTTCTCAAATGTGGGGAGAAGGCAGGTTGTGGCTGAACTGTCAGTGTCTTCCAGTGGTAGCTATATAGAACACACACCAAAATAATGCTTTAATTATGATTTGATTATAGTCTATATAAATAATGTATATTTGAACTATTTTTGCTTCTGTAGTGTTCCTCACCTCATTTCAACTGTGTCCCCACCTTGCACACCCACCCTGCAGTGTTGTGAATTCGCTGTTGTGCACGTTGCCGCACTAAGCAAGGTAGCGTGCTAATCCTCATGACATCACCATTGTGTCCGGCCCGTTCCATCTAATGTGGCTATCAAAGGGCCTCTTTGAGTGTGAACACTGTTGAGAATCAGCATGGGGAGGCGGCTGATAGCAAGGCTTTCATCTGCTCACAAATATTTTAGCTTTTATATAACGTCTTAAGAGACAAGTCTTTCACTGTGAGTATGTTCCCATTTTTCCTTTGGTGAGGTAGATTTCACTTGAGGGGGAAAAGGGTATGTTGGTTGTTCTCGTGAAGTCTCCAGCTAGTGGCTGTATGTACTGTATGCCATTACCGAGGGCCCTAACAGATTCTCCTCTCTACACACTGGTAATGGTCATATTCCTGGTCTGAGAGTAGGGAGGGCTAGATAAGGAAATTGGTTTTGATTCCCAGACATATCTGCTTTAATCTCATGACCATTCCACATCATCAGTGATCTAACTGATATCAGGATATGACCCCATGCATGTCCTTCCTCTCCTTCAGCCCATTGTCTGACAGGAAATACAGCAGGAGGTGCTCCTTCTCAGCTGTACAGGACAGACTGTGTTTTCTTAAGTTATTATGAACGGACTGCAGCTGTTTGGAAAACAATATATCCTAAAGTCTGATCCAATCCTCTCAAAAACAGGACAATGGCGAGACCACGGTTAGCTCCGAGCTGATACACCAAACAGAGTAAGACATATAAAAGTAGAGTAATCCTGACTGAGCTGTGGTCTGCGTGTCCCTAAAGGACAGACAGGGAGGAGAAAGCCTCTGTCTCAGGTCAGCTCAATTTACAGTAGAGCAGAAAATGATTGTGGTTGACTGGCTAGATTGAAACTTTGACAAATATAGCCGCTATATTATTGAGTAAGAATAAATTGCACAGCAGAGAGCAATACCATTCCCTCCGAGAGACAGGCAGCTGCTCAGAGACTTTGTTGAATAACGGACGTGGCAAAGATATTAGTTGCCACAGTCAAAGAGAACACATTTTCAATCAGTGGCTTGGATATTTTCAGACAATTTAGTCAACTGGGAATTGAAGTCCAAATTGAGGATAAAGGCATCTCAATGTCATCATTATCTACATCTTTAAAAGATTGGGAACAAATGAGACGAACACGTTCCATTACATCCAACTAGCTCTAGACAGCTATATTAAAAGATAAAAAGGTATAAACAACCATTCACAAAACAAACTATTTCTACTACAAGAAGTTCACTTAACATCTTTTTCCCCGCTCCCACCACCCTCCCCCTCTCTCTAATTCATCAACATCTCTCTCTCTCTCCCTGTCTCCCTCTCCCTGCACCCACAGAGTGGATCATTAGCTGTCAGAGCCCTTGAAACCAAACCCCCGTCCTCAACCCCCATACTTGCTCGCCTTTAAAATATTCATAAGGACAATTAGGAGTTCCAAAAAGGCGGGCATAGAGAGCTGGGGCAGGTGTGGAGGGCTGGGGCAGGTGTGGAGGGCTGGGGCGGGCGTTGGAGGGCTGGGGCGGGCGTGGAGCGCTGGGGCGGTCGTGGAGGGCTGGGGAGGGCGTGGAGCCGGGCGTGGAGCGCTGGGGCGTGGAGCGCCGGGGCGGGCGTGGAGCCGGGCGTGGAGCGCCGGGGCGGGTGTGGAGCACCGGGGCGGGCGTGGAGGGCCGGGGCGGGCGTGGAGTGCTGGGGCAGATGTGGAGGGCTGGGGCGGGCGTGGAGTGCCGGGGCGGGCATGGAGGGCCGGGGCGGGTGTGGAGCGCCGGGGCGGGTGTGGAGCGCCGGGCCGGGGCAGGCGTGGAGTGCTGGGGCAGATGTGGAGGGCTGGGGCGGGCGTGGAGCGCTGGGGGCGCAGGAAGTAATGTTCTGCAACACTCAATACCCAGACCATAGACCTGGCCTCATCAATCTGAGCCACAGCACCCCTCCCTCCCTGCCCACCCACCTCCTCACTCAGCCAGGCAAGGTAGGGGAGGGTGGCATGATGCCAGCTAACCCCCCTCCTTCTCCTCCCAACTGGCTGTGCTCTGCTTTGTCCTCACCCCTGGGTAGAGGAGGGAGGTCTCACACTGCCCATGGTGAGACGGGGGGAGGGCAAGCTGATTCTTGCCCAACGGAGCTAACATACAGAAGCCGTTCTATGTGAAATAAGGGTCACATTTCTGTTACAGGGACCACAAGGTCAGTAGAGAACATGGGGGTGGGCTCATGGTTTGGCCTTCAGAAGAACCATCAACATAGTTCCTCTGTCCATATTGGTCACTGTGGTCTCTCATGTCAACTATACAAACTTGGCAAGGACGCTCCATTGGTGGCATGACTGTCATTAAAGTACACTATATAAACTCAGCAAAAAAAGAAACGTCCTCTCACTATCATCTGCGTTTATTTTCAGCAAACTTAACATGTGTAAATATTTGTATGAACATAACAAGACGCAACAACTGAGACATAAACTGAACAAGTTCCACAGACATGTGACTAACAGAAATTGAATAACGTGTCCCTGAACAAATGGGGGGGAGGGGGGGGGTAAAAATCAAAAGTAACAGTCAGTATCTGGTGTGGCCACCAGCTGCATTAAGTATTGCAGTTGCTCTTCTTTTCATGGACTGCACCAGATTTGCCAGTTCTTGCTGTGAGATGTTACCCCACTCTTCCACCGAGGCACCTGCAAGTTACCAGACATTTCTGGGGGGAATGGCCCTAGCCCTCACCCTCCGATCCAACAGGTCCAACACGGGGGTGCACAAAGCAAGGTGCATATAGAAATGGTTTGTCGAGATCGGTGTGGAAGAACTTGACTGACCTGCAGAGGCCTGACCTCAACCCCATCGAACAGCTTTGGGATGAATTGGAATGCCGACTGCGAGCCAGGCTTAATCTCCCAACATTAGTGCCCAACCTCACTAATGCTCTTGTGGCTGAATGAAAGTCCCCGCCGCAACGTTCCAACATCTAGTGGAAAGCCTTCCCAGAAGAGTGTAGGCTGTTATAGCAGCAAAGTGGGGAACAACTCCATATTAATGCCCATGATTTTAGAATGAGATGTTTGACAAGCAGGTGTCCACATACTTTTGGTAATGTGTGTAGTTCAAACCAAATTAGGGCTGACCTATTTGATGTATTCCGATGTATTCAGACTGACATGTGTAGCTCTTCCTTCATTAACATAAACACAAAATAAAGTGGCTATGAAATGAACATGGTGTTGCATGTTGCTGCTGAGCGACATGTATTGCATTACTTTTCATTACAAGTTAGGCCTTCTTTTACAAAGAGTTTTACCATAAGCCATGGTAGGCCTGTGCCAGTTAATCAGTGGCATGCCTCTAGAAACTAAAGAATACATCACTTAAGACATTTGAATCAAGTAAAACAGCGAGGAATCATATATCATGGCAATGTTGAAATCATTCAAGTGTTTATGGGATGATGTCAGCAACATGTAATTCATAGTCGAGATATGAAAACATTTGCCAGAACAATGAGATGCTGTAGAAAGCAAAGAATTCTATTACTGTAAAGGTCTTCATTCCTGGTGTTATTGAATTACATTAAACCATGTAGTTGAGTGTTGGAGATGTTTCATTATCTCATAGAATACTTTAAGTTTGCAGGCCTTCCATTTACGTTAAGGCTTTCTAAATTCACTTTTTAAGGCAGGAGTGTGTTAACCAAGGTGAGACTGGCAAACAGTTTATTCTTGGTTTTAACTGGCGCCACTGAGTCTAAAGCAGCCTGACACATGTCATTGAAAATGTTCAGCAAATCATGAGTGTGATGACAAAGAACATGATCAGTAGTAGAGCATTTAATAGCATCTGTAAATTGACTAGCCGTTGTGGAGTTAATGATGCCAGAGAGTGGGGACAGACATTTTTAAGAGGAGGAGAAAGCATTTTTAAAACAATACAGAGATGGTCAGAAACACACACATCAATAGTTTCCAAGTTATCAAAATATTCAAGTCATAGGACAGGTTAGGATCTGTATCTCTCATTTCAAGACCGGGTTCAGCAAGAAACCAGAAGAGAACTACACCGACACCAACCAGTTCTAATCTAACACAAAACTAATTAACAGCAAAAACCATCAGTGGGAATATCCCACATCTGTACACACCTAAGAACATAAACCACTGAAACACTAGTAATACATTTAATTCATATGGAGCCTTCTAACACAAGTACATGAGAAAGAATCAACATAATACAAATTCTACTCAGATGAACAGCAGAGGGAAATGTTTATTTCACAAAAAAAAGAGCCAGAATGTAATTTGTCATTCAGTTTTAAAAAACATGTACTCATGTCATCTCTCTTGTTTCCTTTCTGAATGAGTGCTAGTGTTTTTTGTACAAAGCCGCCAGTGCAGTGCTCCAGCACTTGAGATTAGAGCATGGCTCATTAGTGTCATTGGAGAGTAATGTTTACAGGGACTGCAATGGCTGGGGGTCTTTTGTTGTTCTCTCTCCTTTTATTTTCACCCTCTCCAAGAAGACCTAGTTTTGAAATGAAAAATACATATCACACTTGAGAGTGAAGGATGAAAAGAAGCTCTGACGTCAATGAAGCATGAAAACAAAAAAACTCTTGACTGTAACCTGGTAACAACCATCGCAGTGAAGAGTGCAGGGGCTTTGTTGAAGAACAGGGGCAAAGGGCTAACACACATGCACACACTTTAATGGGACTCTTCTGGTTGTGATAAACTGAAGAAGATTTATTTGTTCACTGTCCATGTCCTGTTTTTCTGAAACATTAACATGAGTTTCCACAGCAACCAAGCCATAGTGAACATGAGGAAAAAGAGACAATTATAGTCCATTCACGGCTTGTTTCATAAATGTGGTGTGAAATAGGATGTTCTATAAAAGACTTGGATAAAAATGATCACAAGTGTTGCTTTCATAGAATGCAAAAAAACTCCAAAGAGAGTGGTGACCCTTTTTCTAGTGAAAGCCCAGAGGAAATGGAGTCCTTGTCCTATAAACTTTGAAACCCAGCAGGAGACTGGCTACAACCCCATTAGTACTCCTACACTCAGCATGGCAAATTATGGCTTTTCAACCAGAATGCTTACTGCACCTCAGTACATGGGAAAAAGGTACGTTCTGTCATCTAGAACTACAAAGACAATTCTGAAAAGTGTATCCAGCAATATCAAAACATATGAAAAGTGGATTTTAGCTTCTCTTCAGAGAATGACGGAAACATTTGTTCAACAAAGCCTGACTAACAACTTGACTTGTTTTTATGTGTGTATGTGTGTGTGACATTTTTTCATCATGTAGTAATAAAGTACAGTGTGTGTTACTAGAAATCAGACTCAACATATCAGTATTCCTCCCTATTCACATGTGGAAGCAGATGAAATGTCTTGGGTAGAAGAGAATTGCAGTGCCAAGCATATTTCCTAAAAACACAATCAACAAAAGTAGATCAGTGTTTTATCTTGTCTTTTATACACTTGACAGAATGTACAGACATACAGTGCCTTGCGAAAGTATTCGGCCCCCTTGAACTTTGCGACCTTTTGCCACATTTCAGGCTTCAAACATAAAGATATAAAACTGTATTTTTTTGTGAAGAATCAACAACAAGTGGGACACAATCATGAAGTGGAACAACATTTATTGGATATTTCAAACTTTTTTAACAAATCAAAAACTGAAAAATTGGGTGTACAAAATTATTCAGCCCCTTTACTTTCAGTGCAGCAAACTCTCTCCAGAAGTACAGTGAGGATCTCTGAATGATCCAATGTTGACCTAAATGACTAATGATGATAAATACAATCCACCTGTGTGTAATCAAGTCTCCGTATAAATGCACCTGCACTGTGATAGTCTCAGAGGTCCGTTAAAAGTGCAGAGAGCATCATGAAGAACAAGGAACACACCAGGCAGGTCCGAGATACTGTTGTGAAGAAGTTTAAAGCCGGATTTGGATACAAAAAGATTTCCCATGCTTTAAACATCCCAAGGAGCACTGTGCAAGCGATAATATTGAAATGGAAGGAGTATCAGACCACTGCAAATCTACCAAGACCTGGCCGTCCCTCTAAACTTTCAGCTCATACAAGGAGAAGACTGATCAGAGATGAAGCCAAGAGGCCCATGATCACTCTGGATGAACTGCAGAGATCTACAGCTGAGGTGAGAGACTCTGTCCATAGGACAACAATCAGTCGTATATTGCACAAATCTGGCCTTTATGGAAGAGTGGCAAGAAGAAAGCCATTTCGTAAAGATATCCATAAAAAGTGTCGTTTAAAGTTTGCCACAAGCCACCTGGGAGACACACCAAACATGTGGAAGAAGGTGCTCTGGTCAGATGAAACCAAAATTGAACTTTTTGGCAACAATGCAAAACATTATGTTTGGCGTAAAAGCAACACAGCTCATCACCCTGAGAACAACATCCCCACTGTCAAACATGGTGGTGGCAGCATCATGGTTTGGGCCTGCTTTTCTTCAGCAGGGACAGGGAAGATGGTTAAAATTGATGGGAAGATGGATGGAGCCAAATACAGGACAATTCTGGAAGAAAACCTGATGGAGTCTGCAAAAGACCTGAGACTGGGACGGAGATTTGTCTTCCAACAAGACAATGATCCAAAACATAAAGCAAAATCTACAATGGAATGGTTAAAAAATAAACATATACAGGTGTTAGAATGGCCAAGTCAAAGTCCAGACCTGAATCCAATCGAGAATCTGTGGAAAGAACTGAAAACTGCTGTTCACAAATGCTCTCCATCCAACCTCACTGAGCTCGAGCTGTTTTGCAAGGAGGAATGGGAAAGAATTTCAGTCTCTCGATGTGCAAAACTGATAGAGACATACCCCAAGCGACTTACAGCTGTAATCGCAGCAAAAGGTGGCGCTACAAAGTATTAACTTAAGGGGGCTGAATAATTTTGCACTCCAAATTCTTCAGTTTTTGATTTGTTAAAAAAGTTTGAAATATCCAATAAATGTCGTTCCACTTCATGATTGTGTCCCACTTGTTGTTGATTCTTCACAAAAAAATACAGTTTTATATCTTTATGTTTGAAGCCTGAAATGTGGCAAAAGGTCGCAAAGTTCAAGGGTGCCGAATACTTTCGCAAGGCACTGTATGCCACTAGTAACACTCACGACATAATCCTCAGCTATGAGGTTAGAGCTATTATTGCTAGGCCAGTGTAGAAGTCTAATGTTGAATTTGTTAAATGAGAATTGCATTTGTTTTGATTAAATGTAAACATTTATTATGGTGTTGAAATGGTAGTTTTAAAAAATTGTAACCTGTAGGTCACCATAGAAAATGAGACCCTGCTCTCAATGGGCTCCCCTGATGAAATAAAAACACTTATTTTTTTGCTTTCAATATATACATTAGTGATTCCTTGATTATTTTTAGGTGGCTCATCATTACACTTTCCCGCAGATATATCCATGGCCTCATTGGCCTGCTCAGAATAATGTGTTTGTTTTGACAGTGCAGACTGACAGTACAGGTTAATTTCACTGACCTTTCCTGGAATCCACAGCAACACCTACACTGAACTGGATACACACAGCACAGTAATAGAAAACTAGCCATTTGCTTTGTTTTTCAAAACAAATCCATTACTTTAATATGAGCATTAGAACAAAATCAAATGTTTTTTTTCTGTATTACATGATTACAGATAAGCCCAAGCAAACAGGTTCAGGACTGACCCTTGCACTCGATGCAGTTCCATTTCCAGTGACAAATGCAGAGAATAATCCCAGACACTGACAGCCCCAGTTTATAGTATGAATGCATGGATAAATGGACACTTCTATTCATATCCTACTCATTGCAGACCAATTCCATAGAGAATCCAGTTGCAACAAATATATCAATACAGAGACGGCTTCAAAGATAATGAGCCAATACACCTTATCAGATCCTCAGCTGAGCATTAGTTACAATACACTATCTCACCATGAATAGTACTCCACTAAACCAAACCCCCTCTATTGGAATAAACATACAAACCGGGCATAGGTAGAAACTATTTGATGTATCATAGGTTATGAAAAAGAAGGGAAAAGCAAATGAATGTCATTTTAATAAAGCTTGAGAGACCAAAAAGGTACACATTTGGTTTGCTGCTGGAATATTAACATTGGGATCAGCAGTTCATAAATCATAAATGCCCTAAATCTACTTTAATTCAATAGTCATATGTCAATAGAACTGACATTAGTCTTAGCTTAAGATCCATTTCTAATATTGTGGGTGCTCAGAGAGAGCTATAGCGACATAGCAGTAAGAATGAGAAGGTACTGCTGAAGAAAACAGATACCAAGTGGTGCCAATGATCAGTGAAATGAAATGAGACCATGATGCAAACTAATCCCGACATATGTTAAAGTACAATTTATGGGTAAATATACAATTAAATCATGGAGCTAAAGATAAAAAGGCTCTAAATGACTTTGCTAGATAGATGTTGAGACTGAGGAAGAGAGTATTGCCCAATGGGTTTTGAAGTGCCCAATGGGTTTTGAAATCTTGCCAGATTATATCACTTTGCAGGCAGTGGTATGTAACCCTGATGTATAGTGTGGACATTGTATGGCTACTCTGTTAAAGTGAGAGTTTTTTTTAGTGGTATAAGAATAAGTATAGTAAAAACATGCTTTAATCAGGGGAAGTGGGCTTTTAGATTCTCCCTCAGAGCGACCTTACGCAGGCGAGCCAGTGCAGCTAACCATGTGTACCCTTCAGCCATCTCAAATGTCAAACAAGGCTTTAGTGGATCAGAGGGATTCTGGCTTCTGGCCAACCCAAAGTCAAGTCGCTAAGTTAAGCACTTGCCAATTAAAATGTAATACTTTTCATTTGTGTTGTCATCTGTGCATATCAAACATAAATTAGGCCCCTGACCCCTTTTAGATTAATCTTTCAAAGTTGGTTAATCATCCAGGATTGGGAGAGTCAGTAACATCACTGGAGCGTGAGGTAAGTGCAATAATCCATGTGTGATGCCAGTAACTATAAGGCAGAAGAATCTCCTCAGCACACGGCAGCTCCATGTTCTCCTACGACGCAACACTTTGTCACATGATCATACAGTATGGTGATTGCTGACTGTTCACGACTCACACAAAATGTCTTTGAAATTTAAACTAAGTATTCAATTTGAGACTGAAGCTTGTAATTTTATCACCGTTTTCTTGTTTTACTGAGACAAATACTGTAAGGTGCATGCTTACAACAGACTTCATAGTATGCACTACATTCTATCTGTTCCAGAGAGCCAGCCCCTCTAGAGGAGTGGTATGTTTGAGAGGATTCAGTGGTGAAAGCTTCTCTCTGTGCCAGCCAGAGCCTCATGTGACTGTCCCCATTATCTTGGAATGTCACAATTAGAGATACACAGCACTCAGGCCTGAATATGTATCTGATACTCCACAGAGGGAGCCTTCACCACTGGGCTATGATGTTCATTAAATCTGCTTACTCACTAAGCCAACATGGCTATGTTCATAATATTCCAGGAAGATAACACACTAGAAGGCAAATCATTTCGATGATTACTTCCTATACTTGAGGAACAGTTGTTTATATGAGTATGAACTAGTGGGAAGCCTTGGTGGGGTCACTTCAAACTGGAGTAAGACACTAAAATTAAAGGACAATGGTTTCCATCATATAATTACAGCATTATGTGGGCCACTGAAGTGCAGTTGTGTTGTGCATAAATACACAGCATGTCACGTTGTTGCAAGAGACCTGGTGTCCACTGCCTGAGAAACATGATTCATTGGTCCAAATGAAAGGAATTCATCAGGTAAAGTGCCAAGACTCAGATTAAGCAACTTATATATGACACAAAATATCCTCCTGCTGTTCCTCAAGCAATTGAGAATTGTAGAAAACACCAGCAATAAACATGTAAATGAGATTGCTAATTGTTTTGTCGCACGGTGTCAACCTGACCTGAAATTTGACTCATTACTCACTTAAGTAATTACACATCATGACCCCTTCATCTTGATTGAAAGTGACATCCATTAACCTATCAAGTCCACTTATGTGTAATATAATGCATCTATTACATGGTGATAACCGTCCTCTGATCTCTGGTCCACCTCTTACGAGTGGCAAAGTGCTCAAGACAGAAGTCTTTTGATTCTTCTTCTTTTTTAGATCTAATCTCATTACACAGAAATGTACTCAGAACATTTCCATGATTTTCAATTCCACAATTCAACGTCTATTTGAGGACTACATCATTAAATTGAATGCTCCACTATAATAAAATGAAAGAAATTCCATCATCATTTTTGCCTAATCAAATAAAGCATCCGTATTTTGATCGGTAGAGTGAAGGGTTTCGAACAGAGGGCTTCCTTTTCCCTCTCCTCCTGTCGATCTTTCTGTGCTGACAATTTTCTTCCCTGTCACGTCCTCTGCAGAAGCACCGGGAGGAAGATAATTGATCAATCAGGCTAATTGAACAGTCTGGACAGTTAGCCCACCATAGCAGATGTGCCAATTTGCATTCATTAAGACAGAGATGAGTCTTAATCACTGTACTGGCTTTGATTGACAACATAAACACCTCCTGTCTCAAACCCTGGATACACTCGCTCTTTTATAAAAAAAGAAAATACAGTCGTTTCTATATGTCAGAGGCCTTTATTTCATGATCCACTGCCAATGCGGTTACTATAAGCAGGCTTTGTGGTGAAAGAGTGGAATGATTCAAATGGAAAGTAGTGGAGTAAAGAGAGAAAAGCAGACCCAATAGACCTGACATTATGAAATGGTCAGGATTTACATATCTTATTGGATTATTATTCTGAATAGTGAGTGCCATTCATAATAATAGATGATCATTGAAAGTAACAATACTGATAAATCTATGGAGATGATGCATGTTATATTTACGCTAATTTTCTTTCACTGAATGAGCTCTTTATCTATAGAACACTCAACAATGAGGAACATTGTTCTATTTCCAAAACCACATTTAACAAATACGGCCTCTCTAATGTCGGAGAGAAAGGTGAATTTGCGTATGACTGCTCTAGCTTGGTTTACTCCAGAAGATGGGCATGGGAAAAGACAAAAAAAGAAGAAGCAAAATGTCAACTTTTTATATCCATTGTAGTCCAGCTCTTTACATGCCCAGGCATGGAATTTGAGTAAAACTGCAGCTCCAAATTTGAATAAAGCCATTATTCCCATCATGGACTAATGGGGATCCTAATAAATACCAATGGACTAAAGTGTAGTCTAACACTCGTGTTTAAACTATTACAGCTGTATAATCCCATTCAATTATATCCACATCCCCTATTTTATGACATTACTTTAAATGTGTTTAGTCCATGTCAATTTCATTTAAATGCAAACTTGATTAATCCAAGCATAGCTGCAAACAGTAATTGTGTTGAAATGTTTTAAAGAAAAGCACAGATGGACGCCAAATCGTTCCTGTGAAGTTGATATCTGATTTTAAGGATTCTCAGCTAGACAGTGAGCTGTCTGTACTCAGTATAACGGTAGGTTATAAAACAGCTAAAGGAAGATTTCATTATCTCCCGTTGGGAAGGAAGAGGAGAAGGGATGATTTGATTATTTTAATTACCTACAGCAGCATTTTCATTTATGGTACAATTGAAATTCAATAAGAGAAGCAGCAACAGCTACTATACTGTAGGACTTTTGCCACAGCACCCAACACGAACAGCAATGGTCTAATTATACAGGGTAGTCTGACAGACAGTATGCAAGCTGGAGTCGATCTGCTTCTTTATCGCAGTGATCTTGCTCAAGTTGACCTGCATTTGATGTATCCTCTGTACATCAGTCAGATAAAAGGTTTGATGTATCCTCTGTACATCAGTCAGATAAAAGTTTTGATGTATCCTCTGTACATCAGTCAGATAAAAGGTTCACAGGTTGTCCACTGCAAATTGTTTGTAAAGAAAATAAAATGAGCTAAATTGTATTCTCAGCACAGCACAGCACAAATGTTCACTCAGCACAGGAAAACGACATTGCAACAAATGAAGTTTGCTCTGGCAAGATATTTGCTATAAAGCCCTTACAGACCCAGACAAGCTTGACCTAACCTCTGAGGAAAGGAACCGGTGAATCAATCTATTCATCATAGCTACTCAGTAAATAAAAGGCTGCTCTGTAAGCCGGGTCTTTAAAATGCGAGACGCAGGTGGGATCAGATTGAAGCGGGGACACTTCTAATCAAACGGAGAAGTGGACGTGATCCACAAAGGGAGATTTCATGCAATAGTTCAGTTGTCGCCCGGAGTGTTGCTGGAGTTCAGACCACCAAACACACACCCACACATACATATTAAGTTGGCGCCGAAGAGGATGGCAGACGTTTTACACGCCCATAACCAATTGTGCTATTTTGTTCATTTTTTTGAGTTGTTTGTAACTTATTTTTTTAACTTATTTTGTACATAATGTTGCTCCTACCGTCTCTTATGATCGAAAATAACTTCTGGACATCAGAACTGGGATTACTCACCACGAACTGGAAGAAGGTTTTTCCTTTAACGAGTCCGACGGGAAAGATATACTGCTCTCCCGGGAACAGGCCCAGATCCCCATCATTTGCGAGAAGAAAAGACAGAGGAAAAGATGACGCAGATCGGGCTGTATTTTGGGAATCCGCGAGTAAACTCCCATTGTCATCTATTCTACTTGCTAACATGCAAATCATTGGAAAATAAAATGTATGACCTACGATTACGATTATCCTACCAACGGGACATTAAGAACTGAAATATGTTTCACCGAGTCGTGGCAGAACGACGACACGGATAATATAGAGCTGGAGGGATTTTCATTGGTTGCCATGAAGTGCTTTGAAAGGCTGGCTCACATGGCTCACATCAACAGCATCCTCCCAGATACCCTAGACCCATTTCAATTTACATACTGCACCAACAGATCCACAGATGACGCAATCTCATTCGCACTCCACACTGCCCTTTCCCACCTGGACAAAAATAACACCTATGTGAGAATGCTGCTCATTGACTACAGCTCAGCGTTCAACACCATAGTGCCCAGGAAGCTCATCACTAAGCTAAGGACCCTGGGACTAAACACATCCCTCTGCAACTGGATCCTGGACCTCCTGACGGGCCGCCCACAGGTGGTAAGGGTAGGCAACAACACATCCGCCACGCTGATGAGTCCCCTCCCCGCTGATGTGTCCCTAGTCCCCTCCTGTTCTCCTTGTTCACCCATGACTGCGTGGCCACGCACGGCTCAAACACCATCATTCAATTTCCAGACGACACAACAGTGATAGGCCTGATCACCGACAACGATGAGACAGCCTATAGGGAGGAGGTCAGAGAACTGTCAGTGTGGTGCCAGGACAACAACCTCTCCCTCAATGTGAGCAAGACAAAGGAGCTGATCGTGGACTACAGAAAAAGGCGGGCCGAACCAGACCCCATTAACATCACGAGGGCTGTAGTGGAGCGGGTCGAGAGTTTCAAGTTCCTTGGTGTCCACCAATGATCTATCATGGTCCAAACACACCAAGACAGTCGTGAATAGGGCACGACAAAACCTTTTCCCCCTCAGGAGACTGAAAAGATTTGGCATGGTCCCGAGATGCTCAAAAAGTTCTACAGCTGCACCATTGAGAGCACCCTGACCAGTTGCATCACCGCCTGATATGGTAACTGCTCGGCATCTGACCGTAAGGCCCTACAGAGGGTAGTGTGTACGGCCCAGTACATCACTGGGGCCAAGCTTCCTGCCATCCAGTGTCAGAGGTGTCAGAGGCAAGACTCCAGTCAACCAAGTCATAGACTGTTTTCTCTACTACCGCACGGCAAGCGGTACCAGAGCGCCAAGTCTAGGACCAAAAGGCTTCTTAACAGTTTCTACCCCAAGCCATAAGACTGCTGAACAATAAATCAAATCGCCACCAGACTATCACATTGACCCCTCCCTCCATTTGTTTTGTACACTGCTGCTTCTTGCTGTTTATTATCTATGCATAGTCACTTCACCCCTACCTACATGTAAACATTACCTCTTACCTGCACCCCCGCACACTGACTCAGTACTTGTACCCCCTGTATATAGCCTCGGTATTGTGTTACTTTTTATTATTTTTTACTTTAGTTTATTTGGTAAATTTTTTCTTAACTCTACTTGAACTGCACTGTTGGTTAAGGGCATGCAAGTAACATTTCACGGTAAGGTCTACACTTGTATTCGGCTCATGTGACAAATCAATTTTGATTTGATTGACGCACGCATACACGCATGCACAGACACACATTCATGCTCAAGCACAGCTCTCTGAGCCTGCTGTTCTGGTATCTACAGCAGAGCCAAGTTTAAGACAAAGTCCATAGCTCTCCACTGGGCTATCAAACTGTGCCCCAGGCATACATCCATCTGTGAGAAACATGGCAAATGCTCTCCCACACTGCAAGGCCCAGCCTTTATCTATAGATGGTACTACTGAGCAGGAGTGTGACCTTTGATTTGGCTTCGCACATGGAATTGGACCGTATGCTGCCCAATGAAAACTCAGAAAGGATTTGCTTGGTCTCTCAAGCGAGGCAGATGAGCAAATAACTGTTTGTGTGGCAATTATCCATTTAATGCAATTTATACATTTAGATAAGTGTCAGGGTAAGTGTCTCCATGTGAGACACATCAACACAGAGAGAGAAGGAGAGAGAGAGAGAGATGGCTCATTAGGAGTGCAGTCATCCTATATCCCAATGACACTGACTACACCAATAGGAAAGCAGCAGCCAGCCAACCAGGTAGACATTCATATCATGTCTTTTCAAAAGAGTAGTCCGTGTTCTAACGATAAAGATCATGCTTAAAAGTGCAGACATCTATCGGCAATCTCTGTGCTCTGCGAGAATAAAAGGACATCCTTTGTCTTTTATTGAAGAGGCCGTCTGGCTTTCTCTATAAGAACACTCCACAACAAGATGCAGCCAACAGCCTGGGCTATATCAGATAAGCCCACAGCAGACACTGAGCTCAGTGAATGACACACGGCTCTGACGTTTGCTCTTGTGCCGCAGCACTTTTTGGACCAGTGAATGGTGGCTTGTGTGGAAATGTTCAAAAGTGGAGCCTGGACAGGCCTGGTTACTTCTGCTCTGCTTCTTCACTTCTGAACCTTGGCCACATAGCCAGCAGGGCTAGAGGGATTTGCACATATCTGCACAGATGCTGGCCGAGTGAGCAGGGACAACGCTGCATTGTTCTCGTCTTTCGTTCATGCAGCAAGAGCAGGGCAGTATCCTTGCAGATGGCTAGAGGGGCTACGTGGGAAATGGACAGATCCCCACCAGCATGTACTACACTTGAGTTAGTGATGGACCATTGGCAGTGCTCCCTAGAGATGACACTGTGTGCCGAACTGAGTACAGTACATGCCAATTACAAGATACAGCTGACACGTACATCAACAATATACAATACTGTAGCAATAGACACATACACTACCATACTGTAGAATCTCTATGGGTATCTCTACAAAAAGGAAACATGGAACAAATAGCAAACAATGAATCCTCTTCCATCTACGAGAATCAGTTGTTGTACTTGATAAGTACAAGGACTCTCAAGTCACAACAGAAAACAAACATGGTATCACTGTTACATAAGGGTGGAGTGTGTCCATTTATTTGAATGCAGGTGAGACCCATCTCAGCTCAGAGAGAGAGAGCATAGGACCCCTGATAGAGGGCTGAGACTGCTGGATGCCAGAGCACTGTTTTGCAGCTCTGCCAAGCAGGTAATTCAATAGCAGCAGTAACATGAACAAAATATACCAGGCACAGCTGACTCCTTTTATGCAATTTTACAAATTTCTTTAAGTGAAATTTCTTTTTTTTTAAATGTGGGATTCTTGGAATTGGTGTATTCATCATGCTCTTTCAACTCATGAATTCTCTCTGTTGGACAGATTAATAATAAGGTATGTTTGAGTGAAGTCTGCCAGTGAAAACACAAGTGTATTACGATGCCGCTAGCAGTGCAGAAACCAGGGAAATGTCTGTCCTGTTTAATGAAAACACCTCAGTCAAAACTTGAAACACAAGAACTAGTCTGTGTCTACTTTAAATATTGGCTTGCAAAACAAATAAAGCACTTTTATTGTTATTATCATGAATTTTAAACTGGGCCTGAATGTGTTTGTTTTTCATTTAGTCAAAAGTGAAGACACTAGCTTCAGAAAACAGATTCTGAATAGGTTGAAAAACAAAGTGCGTCAGTGGGAGGGATTTGGATCCCGATGGATCCACAATCTCCCCCATTTTCTTTGCAGTGATACTTTTGGCCGACAAATTTGATAGGCTGGCATAACAAGTGGCTTCTTCTTCTTCTGTGAGTGTTTGGGCATGTAGAGGGACACTAGCTGCCAGGGAGACCAAGTGCTGCTGGAATTCTCTCCAACACTCTCAGAGCCAATAGGAATCTCGAAAGTATGTTCATTACATAATGCTATGTAATTAAACATAACATCTGAGTAAAGTATAGGCTTTTTGTCATAAACAGTGGTATAATGATTATGGGATTCATCCATGCAGGTATAGACAGTATAGTATCTGGGGGAAACAGAGTTTCCATGCTGTTTGGACAGCTACTGAGTGCAGGCCTGTGCAGCGGTAGATTTGTCTTGTCGGTTGCTGGACTGAACTGAAGCTCAACTTATCATAGGCTGCAGATGTCCCCTACCCTATCTGACTGGTAGCTAGAAGGAAACTGTTACAAGTCCTTCAGTCTTCAAAGCCCAAACATTGTATTTTTTTCTGCATAAGCATATGCATGGTTTCCTGCCCTGATACAGTGAAAATGTAAAAGCAACTCACCTCGACAATGTCGGAGTTGGTTCTGCTCTCGTGGGGCTCATTGTACTCAGTGTATTTGAGCAGGACCTTGTCCATATCTGTGCTCGCATACTGAAAGAGTTTGTTTGAGCTGTTGAATATGATCAGGGCTATCTCACAGTCACATAGAACGCTGAGCTCATAGGCCTTCTTCATTAGCCCAAACTTCCTCTTCGTGAAGGTAACCTGAGGAGACAGTGACCATCATCATCAGTTACACACAGAACAAAATCAGATTTAAAAAAATACTATTCAAATTCAGAAATTATGCATAGATACATTCACACATATTTAGTATGCATGTATAAAAGAGGGTGATTAAACAGAATTGGAAATGATGTTGAGCAGCAGCCTGGGGGTGTTCTTACTGGTTGGATAGGGGTCAGGCTGCAGCAGCACAGTTTCAGAACTAATAATAAGATACTTTCCTATCTCCATCTCTCATAATACAGAAGTCATAAGTGTATCCCTTTAGGACAACTACAGTGAGGATATGAGGCTGGTGTGATTGGTTAGCAGGCCAGAGGTCAGGCAGTGTAAAGTCATGTAGCGGTTAGGTAAGCTGAATCAGGGCGTTGGGAACAGGGATCCATACATTACATTAGCTCCTGACTCCATGTACGGTACGGACAGCGGTCCCTCCCTGCCCCTGCATCACTCTGCCTGTAACACGAGCCCACAGACGGGACTGTAGGTCATGCATCACTCCAGGGGTACTGAAACCTAACCCTCTCTGCAGACTTTCTGTCCTGCATCTCTTCAGCTCTGTATCTGTGGTTGCCTGTACCCAATACATACGTCATTATGTAGCACTACTTTATTGCCTATGCAGTAATGTATGCTATGACCCTGTTTCATTGTAGAACCTCATCCAGACAAACAGGGAAACAAGGAATGCAGATGTTCTTCCATTGGTATATTTTACAGGCAGTGTACTTTGAGACTGTACAAGCGGTTCTGTAATGTTGTTTATGTGAAACACCTCCTCGATAGCATTTATGCAAGCTTATCATCCTCACAGTGTGCGTCATGTAAAGTGCATTCAGTTACAGTACAGTGAGAGCTATTCTATGGATATGCCAGTGAAAGCTGTGCTTCAGGCCAAAGCAGAGTGAATGTGTCTGTATTCACTTCCACCAATTTCACTGACCTACTAAGAGGAGCTAGGCAGATGAGCTAGCTTTGTTCAACTATAATTGGTCACAGCTTGTGCCTACCCTCATTTAAAATGGCATAATGCAACATAATCCTATGAGTTGTATAGCTTCTCTGTCTCAACTGAGCCAGTGGGGTCACTTCAACTGTGAAAAATGAATTTCAAATGTTCCACACTACAGGTAATTACACAGGTCCATTATAACTCTGGGAGACACACAGGCCCTTTCCACATGTCAGGTTTGGACGTGATGACAAAACCAAACACCAGAATAACATTTCCTTTAAATGCATGAGTTGCAAGTCTTAGAACATGTTAAGGTTTATGACCTTTGACATATGGATATATATGAGTCCTGCTGGAGAGCAGTCTCTCTATCCATTGCTTTAGTGCATGTCATAGTGTTTATTTGTGCTGTGGAGGCAATACGCTCCACGAGGGCAGACAAGGGTATGTGCCATCTCTGTATCCTTGGTCCACATAGGACCAGTCCCCACTCTGTTCTCATCAGAGCTGACTATAACAATGTATAGTACAGTAGGCTACAGTAGCTCCTGGAGCAGGTTAATGGGCCGGCGTATGACAAGCCAAACCACCTGACATTGACCTCCCTTGACTCACTCTCCTCCTCAGAGCTGCTTGCTTGTTTACTTGTTTGTTTGTTTAACCGTCTGGAAAGCACTGACTGTCATGTGGGGAAATAATTAACAAATTGACAACGTTTTCGCAGATGAGTGTGCCTGCTAAGCTAAGCCATGGAGGGAGGGAGACGTCACCTTTCAGCAGGAAGCAGGCAGCTAACCCTGGGTGAGTGAACTGAACTGGTGGGCTGGGACTTTGTTCCACCTGGCTGGGCTAGCCATCAGTGTGCTGAATGGAGTAGCAGGGCCACAGCGCTGCGCTGACCCAGGCTCCTGCTTCATTTCACCCAGAGAATCACAGAGACCTGGATCAGCCCGTATCGCCCCCGCAGAGCCAGCTGCTCTTAAAGAGGAGTGTTCCCTATTCTAGTATACTGTCTGTATCCTTTCACTGACTGGAGATACTGTAGGATGTCTAAATGGTTTCTGTACTGTATTCTCTTATCAGAGAATGAAATACCATGTCAAACATGCCCACATACTGTGCTTCATACTAATGTAAAATGAGCGACATTTTGATCATCGACTAATATCTTAGATGCGGCGAGAACAAGCTGCTTGTGTCATGATTGTCAGTAGCCTACACCGCAGAGTTAAGACCTTGCTAAGGCGTGGGCCTTTGGGTTGACACCCCTCTCAGTGGAAAACCACAAGCACCTTTGAGTTCACGTGGGCTAGTCTATAGGTAGTGTTTTCCTATGGCTCGCAAAGAAACCCACACACACAGACACCATTCTATGGGTTCCTCAAGAATTACGGTGTAATGATTATGTTCAGGTAATGTACTGTCTAATTCATGCAAATCACGGTGACAGCAAAAGTGGTATCCACTGTAAATCATGTGAAACAAACTCATTTTCAGTACCACAAGTTACGAGTGTGTTACTATTACTCTCTACCAAACATTCAACTGCAAATATGGAAACAAGAAAATGACTCAACTATTCTAAACTTAAAATGCATCTATTTCTCCATCTTTTTGCAGCCTTTGATAAGGTTATTATAATAACCCACACAGAAGTTATATTAGGATTTTTCACCTGACTATGAGCCTGGCTGAAAACCTTGACCTTTTCAGATTCTCTCTCATTGCTAGTGACGAGCTGGGGGTGCTAATTCTGCGCTCATAGAAAACTTTCTCCAACTACTTTTCCTTCATGGCTCCACCACTCATCCTATGAAGTGCACGTCTCAGGCATTGCTGTTCCAAAATTCTCCGTTGACAACTGTAATCAGCAAAGAAATGTGGGAAGACGAACGAAGAGGAAAAGTGATGTGACATCAATAGAGTGTCTAGCTTGGTCAAGTGGTTATATACAGAACCAGTAAAACGTTTGGACCCACCTACTCTTTCAAGGGTTTTTCTTTATTTTTTATTATTTTCTACATTGTAGAATAATAGTGAAGACATCAAAACTATGAAATAACACATATGGAATCATGTAGTAACCAAAAAGGTGTTAAACAAAAAGAAAATGTTATATTTGAGAATCTTCAAAGTAGCCACCACCCCCCAAAATTAAAACAATTGCCTCGATGACTGTTTTGCACACTCTTGGCATTAATTCAACCAGCTTCATGAGGTAGTCAGCTGGAAGACATTTCAATTAACAGGTGTGCCTTGTTAAAAACGTCTTAGGGCTGAAATCCCGTTAACGGGATTGATATGACAACAGCCTGTGAAAGTGCAGAGCGCCAAATTCAAACAACAGAAATCTCATAATTAAAATTCCTCACACATACATGTATCTTATACCATTTGAAAGGTAATCATGTTGTTAATCCCACCAAAGTGTCTGATTTCAAATAGGCTTTACAGTGAAAGCACCACAAACTATTATATTAGGTCACCGCCAAGTCATAGAAAGATCTGCCATTTTTCCAGCCAAAGAAGAGTCACAAAAAGCACAAATAGCACAAATAGAGATAAAATGAATCACTAACCTTTATTGATCTTTATCAGATGACACTCATAGGACTTCATGTTACACAAAAAATGTATGTTTTGTTCAATAAAGTGCATATTTATATTTAAAAAATCTCAGTATACATTGGCGCGTTATGTTCACTAGTTCCAAAAACATCCGGTGATATTGCAGAGAGCCACATCATTTTACAGAACTACTCATTATAAATATCGATGAAAATACAAGTGTTAGACATGGAAATATAGATATACTTCTCCTTAATGCTGTGTCAGATTTAAAAAAAGCTTTACGGAAAAAGCAAACCATGCAATAATCTGAGAACGGCGCTCAGAAAACAAATAGAGATATCCGCCATGTTGTAGTCAACCGAAATCAGAAATAACATTATAAATATTCACTTAACTTTGATGATCTTCATCAGAATGCACTCCCAGGAATCCCAGTTCCACATTAAATATTTGATTTGATCGATAATGTCCATCATTTATGTCCAAAGGGCTACTTTTGTTAGCACATTTGGTAAACAAATCCAAAGTCATGAAGCGTGTTCCCTAATTGCAGACAGAATGTCAAAAAAGCTCTGTTACTGTCCGTAGAAACATGTCAAACGATGTATGGAATCAATCTCTAGGATGTAACATAAAACTTCAATAATATTCCAACCAGAGAATTCCTTTGTCTTCAGAAAAGCAAAGGAGCTCTTATGTGAAATGAGCGTGACCAGCGCGTAACTGCTGGCAGACCTCTGACTCATTCCCATCTCATTCTCTCCCCTTTCACAGTAGAATCCTAAAACAGTTTCTAAAGATGGTTGACATCTAGTGGAAGCCTTAGGAAGTGCAACATAACCAATATCCCACTGTGTATTCTATAGGGGCTGGGTTGAAAATCGACCAACCTCAGATTTCCCACTTCCTGTTTGGATTTCTTCTCAGGTTTTTGCCTGCGATATGAGTTCTGTTATAGTCACAGACATCATTCAAACAGTTTTAGAATCTTCAGATTGTTTTCTATCCAATACTAATAATAATATGCATATATTAGCAACTGGGACTGAGGAGCAGGCAGTTTACTCTGGGCACCTTTTCATCCAAGCTACTCAAATACTGCCCCTGCAGCCATTAGAAGTTAAAGTATTATTTGTGGAATTTCTTTCCTTCTTAATGCATTTGAGCCAATCAGTTGTAGGGGTGGTATACAGAAGATAGCCCTATTTGATAAAAAAACAAGTCCATATTATGGCAAGTACAGCTCAAATAAGCAAAAAGAAACGACAGTCCATTATTACTTTAAGACATGAAGGTCAGTCAATACGGAAGAATTTCAATGATAAAACTGTCTCTCATGTGTAATGAACAAGATGGGAAACAGAAAGCTGGTTTCAAATGCAGGGCGCAGCAGATGTTTATTGTAAAGGACCACAGGAAGAGGCAGGTAGATAGGTCCAGGGGCAGGCAGAAGGTCCAAAAAGGCATCAGTACAGGCAGGGAATAGGCAAAAGGCGTCATTCATGAAGCAGGGAAAAACTTTATATACAGGAGGATGAAATTACAGGAAAACCAGAGCTCCAAATAGAAGTTTGTCACAAAACAAAAAGTATCTCAATGATGGAGTGCAAAGAACTGAACTAAATAGTGTGTGATAATGAAATACAGGTGTGTAAACAGGTGATCAGAACTCAGGTGATTGGGATCTGGAGCATGAGCTGTGTTCAGGGGATCTATGTGTTTGAGAGTGTGAGCTGGAAAGTGAGCTGCGTTCAGGGGATCTACATGTTTGAGAGTGTGAGTTGGAAGCAGACATTACATCATGAGGACCGCCACAGAAAAGGAAGACCCAGAGTTACCTCTGCTGTAGAGGATAAGTTCATTAGAGTTACCAGCCTCGGAAATTGTAGCCCAAATAAATGTTTCACGGAGTTCAAGTAACAGACACATCTCAACATCAACTGTTCAGAGGAGACTGTGTGAATCAGACCTTCATGGTTAAATTGCTGCAAATAAACCACTACTAAAGGACACCAATAAGAAGAAGATACTTGCTTGGGCCAAGAAACATGAGCAATGGACATTAGACCAGTGGAAATCAGTTCTTTGTTCTGACGAGTCCAAATTAGAGATTTTTGGTTCCAACCTCCGTGTCTTTGTGAGATGCAGAATAGGTGAACGGATGATCTCCGCATGTGTGGTTCCACCCGTGAAGTATAGAGTATGAGGTGTGATGGTGCTTTGCTGGTGACACTGTCTGTGTTTTTTTTTTTATTCAAGGCACACTTAACCAGCATTGCTACCACAGCATTCTGCAGTGATACGTCGTCCCATCTGGCTTGCGCTTAGTGGGACTGTCATTTGTTTTTCAACAGGATAATGACCCAACACACCTCCAGCCTGTGTAAGGGCTATTTGACCAAGAAGGATAGTGATGGAGTGCTGCATCAGATGACCTGGCCACCACAATCACCCGACCTCAACTCAATTGAGATGGTTTGGGATGAGTTGGACCGCAGAGTGAAGGAAAAGCAGCCAACAAGTGCTCGGCATATGTGGGAACTTCAAGACTGTTGGAAAAGCATTCCAGTCGACGCTGGTTGAGAGAATGCAAAGAGTGTGCAAAGCTCTCATCAAGGCAAAGGGTGGCTACTTCGAAGAATCTCAAATCTCAAATCTATTTAGATTTGTTTAACCCTTTTTTACTTTTGATGTCTTCAGTATTATTCTAAAATGTAGAAAATAGTCAAATGAAGAAAACCCCTTGAATGAGAAGGTGTGTCCAAACTTTTGACTGCTACTGTATATGACCTACTGTACTGAAAATAATGTGTTGCCAGAGATCAAACTGAGTGCATGGCCGTCTTGCTCTGCCATGAAAGGATCATGTAGACTAGGGATGGGCAACTTTGATGGAGGTGGAGCCACAATAAATCTGAATTCATCATGAGGGTCCGCAGTTGCTCACAGGTCTGTGTCCATACCCACACATTCATTCAACTGATTTGTGCAATCAATCTATTTGTGCAGTGAAACTACTTAACTCTCTTAACAATGCATTATACCAGTAGCCAGGGCCGGCCCTAGCCTTCTGGGGACCTAATCAAGATTTTGATGGGGGCCCCCCCCCCCACCTCGCAGGCAAAACATTTTACTGGCCCCTGTCTTAACAATTGAGAGAATAATTTAAGTTTAAAAGTTCATTTCCTGCAATTCTACCCATTGTGCCTTGACTTATGACATGTTAAAGGTAGACTCAGCGACATGACGTAGACGAAGAAAGTAAACAGCATAGTTGGTGCTGATGCACAACCAAATTTAGAAATTGTACTTTGCGTATTCTACTATTCTAACTCTCAACAGTAATCTATCACTGTCCATCTGTGCGCCCTGGCACCAGCTGAGAGAGTGACCCGGGCCCCCTGGCTGTGCAGAACTAGAGTACAGTACTAGGCACAAGGCCTTCCTTCATGTCCTGTCTGGCTGGATCAGCTCTGACGAGGGGGACGGACATCCACAAGTCCCCCATTCCAATGGATCACCGTAGCACCCAGAGGTCTGGCCAGCCAGCTGCGCTTGACCTTGAAACTCAACTGTAAGATTCTTCCCATTAAACTCCATGAAATGAGCCCACTGCTCAAGCTCTTCTGCTAGGTCTCCATTGATAGTGTATGTATAGAGTTTAGTTGAAGAATTTCACTATTCAACTCGGCTGAGCTGGTGAGAGGACTGCTGCTAGAAAAATAATGTAATTATTGTTCAGTATTGGACGTCATTTGAATCATTACAGTCATTACAGTTTTTCTGCTCCTGATGGGTACATTGTCTCTGATTTCTAACCTGACAACAGGAGCAGACCACTAAACTTCCCTCACTAACCTCTTGCTAATACTTAAATATGTGAAAACAAAACATAATAGTCTCTGTTTCACATACAGCTGCTACCCTCTCATTTGTAAGGCAGTTTAAAGATTCTACTTTTCAAACATGCGTCATAGGCAGTGCACTTCATCTAGCCTCCCCCGTTTTCCCTGTTGTCTCTCTCTGCATTCTCTATCAACACGGATTTTACCTGTTCAAAAAAGAACGGCGTTGGTCTGAGAGCTTTCAGAGTTTCAGAGAGGGGAGACTAAGGGATGAAAAATAGTGATGTGCTCCGATGCTTCCCCGGTGAGAGAGGGAGAGACGGGGAGAGAGAAGGAGAAGGAGAGAGCAGCACTGTGCCCACGAGCATGTGACATGCCAAAGCCAAATCCAAAGTGAGCCACAGCAAGGGCAGGCAACCCTCCACCCAGCAGGAAAATCATCAAACTTTTAATGACTTGGGCAATTACCCCCGGTGAGCCTGCTTAATGGCATCCAGAGGACGTCGTTAGACATGAGGAGCTAGCTACGCAGAGCTCTCTAGGCCAGCCACAGCCAGCCTCACTCCACTCCACTACTAAACAAGGCCACTCTGTACCTTTCACTGGGAGGGAGACCCCACACATGCTGCTGCTAAAAAGTCCTTCTCTGCTCTTCCATGGGCTTTCACGTTGTTATTTTGTACTATTCATGAGGCATGGACCGTCACAACACAATCAAGCCACAACAGAGAGTTTATCTGTTTGCAAGGCACTTCTCATTAGGCCATGTGAGCGTACTTAAGCCAGATTCGCCCTCAGGGATTCATCTCAGGACATTCCCCTACTCTTCAATTATCCAGCCAGACTGTCTAAATGAGACAGGTGAGTGTTATCATTAGGAGTTGTAATTGTAGGGTGGTGCTGAGCTGAGGATGGATCTATCCACAGTGATCCTGTTGTCCAGCTCCATTATAGCATTCATCCCTTACACAGGTTTTCAATTAGCATGTCAGGCAGGCTGCTCTGCTCTGTGAGGCTGGCTGAGCTGAGGCTTCTCTCTCCCTCCCTTTGCCTGCACTAAGGGCCACACTCAGGGACTGGTGTCTAGAACGGTGTGGGCCCTGTGGGCCCTGTACTCATGACAGGACCTCAGCCTACATCTTTCATACACCTAGAGGATGAAGAGAACAGTAGAACCAAGGGGATCTAGGGTGAGCATCATAAAATAATGCTATGGTTATGAAATCTACATCTATTCATAAAAAAGTGATATTGCTAAAACGTTGGCTATTATTACATTTTAGAGAATTGATAGGCGAGTCAATCCAAAGGTAATCAAAGAAACATCCTAGAAATGACACACTTTACGTGCTCTGCCTGAGCTCATTCCTGCCTGAGCTCATTCCTGCATGGGCTCTTGAGACTAATCCATTTGTTTTGATAGATAGTGCAATTACAGACCTCCCAGCTCATGCCACACTCGCTGCCATAAATTGTGAAAGGTCAACAGCCCTTCCAGAGCACTTCCAGTGATGATATGAGAAGACGACCCCCCCCCCCCCCCCCCACGCAGCGTCCTGTATTACCACGCTATTTAATTAGCCTACTTAAGGCCTTCGTTCGCTTTAACGCTATGAATATGGATTGCTGGCAGTGAAGCCACACGGATAACGATTCTAATTGTCTTCCGACAATGAGCTCGTATGCTAATGGTCGTTTCCCCTTGGTTAGGAGCACACCCCAGGGACAGGACACTGTGTGTTTCAAGGTCCATGGAGAGAAGATACACACACATCACATTACCATGGTGAAGCTTCATTTTAGCAGCACTCCCAGTGTATTCACAGTGTGCCCTATTCTCATAGAAGAGTGTCTGTTGCTGAGCCAGCGAAACCACAGTAATGGTAGCGCCTGGGCACTACTGATAACCATTATAGGAGGATGAAGTGTGACATTTGAAAATCATATGGAAAGACAACACACACATAAATGACTAAGCAGTGTGTGTCTCCACGCCTGGACTTTTCTGTAAAACAATACAGTACTGTGAGTGTATTTCCCTTCTACACTTTACGCTTCAAGCCGCAAGTTTTCAGAGAGTTCCCAGCTTCTCAATTCAGCAATCAGAAACAACCTGAATCTACGTTCTTGCTTCCTTCCTTTTCCTTTTTTGCTGATGTCACAGGTCAGTGCAGATGGTGCAGATACTAATATTCTGGCATGAGTCTGCTCACCCCTGGACTGCTATTTAGATCCCACCCAGAAACAGGTGTTATGCTGATAATTGGCCCATTGTGTAGATTTTGGTATCTCACTTGGCTGAGCTGCAACCCACACAGTAACTGTCAGAGACATGGGGGAGCGGGAGCAGAGCAGCTTAGGGGTAGGGTCACGAGGTCTCATGTTATCACCCTCAGGAGGGTGAGCAAAACCCCAATTAACTTTCTGTGCACATGGCATGAAAGTTGTTCCACCTGCTAGAGAGTGCAAATTATATTTTGAGATGGTGCGAATAGGATACATCCTATTTTTATATTTATTCTCAGTAATACCAATTACACCACCGAAGACATTCTTTTAAAAACTATACTCGGTCATAGTATGAAAAAAGTATATTTGGAAGAAAATTAAGCGTATTCTACAAGAACCAATATCAAATTCTAAAAACACAACCCTATGGAACAATCCTTAGATAGCTTTTCAGAATTACCCGATAAATTGGTCCAAATGGATAACTAAAAACATAGAAAGCGTAAATGACTTGGTAATAGGAAATACATTTATTTCGATGACAGAATTAAAAAGCAGTTTTGACTGACCAATGTAGATATTTTAAAATAGATGTAACATAAAAGTTTCATATCACAAAATTTCAATTTGAAATCGTTTGGACATCAGAGCAGTTTTGAGGGAATCTTATTTGAGTCTGAAAAGGATGTTCATATGATAGGTAAGATATGCAAAACCTTGCAGAGAGCGTATCCAACTTACAATCTCTTAGAAACTAATAGTAAATAAACTATTGGAACCAAGACTTTAAAACAACTGATGTTGGCACAAGACGGAGTGAATGTTGGAATATACAGTTAACAAAAATATACAATTAATCCAGTATAAACTAATGTATAAAATGTATTATGTAAAAGACTAAATTCACAAATTCTATAGCACAACGGCAGAGTCATGTCTTAAGTGCAAAACTAACAATGACTCAATAATCCATGCCTTCTGGGAATGCAATAAAGTTTGCTGTCAGAAGTGTTACAATGCAAATGTACACTTAGAAATGTCCTTGTTTTTGAAAGAAAAGCTATTTTTTTTACCACTAAAATAACATTGAATTGATCAGAAATACGGTGTAGACATTGTCAATGTTGTAAATGACTATTGTAGCTGGAAACAGTTGACTTGTAATGGAATATCTACATAGGCGTACAGAGGCCCATTATCAGCAACCATCACTCCTGAGTTCCAATGGCACGTTGTGTTAGCTAATCCAAGTTTATCATTTTAAAAGGCTAATTGATCATTAGAAAACCCTTTTGTAATTATGTTCGCACAGCTGAAAACTGTTGTCCTGATTAAAAAGCAATAAAACTGGCCTTCTTTAGACTAGATGAGTATCTGGAGCGTCAGCATTTGTGGGTTCGATTATAGGCTCAAAATGGCCAGAAACAAAGAACTTTCTTCTGAAACTCTTCAGTTTAATTTTGTTCTGAGAAATTAAGGCTATTCCATGCAAGAAATTGCCAAGAAACTGAAGATCTCGTACAACGCTGTGCATTACTCTCGTCACAGAACAGCACAAACTGACTCTAACCAGAATGGAAAGAGGAGTGGGAGGCCCCGGTGCACAACTGAGCAAGAGGACAAGTACATCAGAGTGTCTAGTTTGAGAAAAGTCCTCAACTAGCAGCTTCATTAAATAGTACCCGAAAAACACCATTCTCAACGTCAACAGTGAAGAGGCGACTCCGGGATGCTGGCCTTCTAGACAACGTGCCATTGGAACACAGGAGTGGTGGTTGCTGATAACGGGCCCCTGTACGCCTATGTAGACATTCCATTAAAAATCAGCCATTTCCAGCTATAATAGTCATTTACAACATTAACAATGTCTACACTGTATTTCTGATCAATTTGATGTCATTTTAATGGACAAAAATGTTTGCTTTCCTTAAAAAACAAGGACACTTCTAAGTGACCCCAAACCTTTGAACAGTAGGGTACTTTTAATCCGTCTGTCTGCGTATTTCAAGACATGGCATATGAGGGTGCAATGAGATACTCGATGGGTTGGACGGTACTTTACTTGTCAATCATCTTGTAAAAACGTATACTTAAAAACTGGAAATCAACCAATCGTCCCTTGTTAACATAATGGAAAGGTCAAATGCTATATTACATAAATGTTGAAAGTACGTGGGCAACGGAGAGAAACAAAATGGTGCAGTTTGAGGCCATGTGGCGGAGAGTGATGCGGGCGCTGGAGAGAGGGTGTGAGCAGGTGGGTCTGGGTAGGTCTGATGTCATTGATGTGCGACAGTATGCTGTCATTTGTAAATGTATGTTTTGTATTGCTAAATAATATATATATACATCTTACCCCCAAAAAAGGATATATCCTATTGGATCTGGGTCAAAAGTCGACTTCTCCATACTTTATCAAAAGTGCAAAGTCTAGGGATCCCTCTTCTCCACGGTTATAAAGTAGGCCTCTGAGACAGTGGTTGAGCAGACAGGACTGTGAAGTGTTGTGCTGTTTAGGGGTTTATATTTAGCGTGAGCAGGTAGACAGACTGAATTCCAGGGCAGGCCTCTCTACTCTGTGGCTGGCCAGTACTAGAGCCATGGCAGTTAGAGTCGAGGGACAGAAGGGTGCTGTGTGTCCGGCTGACTGACCCACCCTGCTAATGACAGGGTGCTGTGGTGCAGTGGCTGCTCCTAATTACTACCAAGTAGCTGCAACCACATGGAGCCGCGCGGAGCCCAGCGAGGGGCCCTGCCAGGCCAAGGGACAAGTCCTCCAGTGTGGAGAGGCCGCAGTCACCCCACTTCGCCCTGCTCACTCACTGCTCAGTGCTCTGGGTTCACTCCCACGCCAAGCAGCCCCTGCTGCAGCCTGCTATACTGCTGCTGCCTCATCAACTTCTCTGGCTGAAATTGCAGGGTGGCGGAGGAATCGTGTCTGTAAATACGACTGCACTGACAAAAAATGCCATGGTGCCTGTTGATCCGGCTGGGACTTTGGGGACATAAGTTCTTTCTGTTCAGATTCATATTGTCAGTGACAGCAGCCGAGCTGCAGTTCCATAAAACAGGTAACCTATCCTAACACTACCCAATATAGAAATGGCCTCTCTTCTGAATGGCGTGAACAGTATTTCAATTGACAGTCAATATAATTTAAACCAGGTAGGCAAGTTGAGAACAAGTTCTCATTTACAATTGCGACCTGGCCAAGATAAAGCAAAGCAGTTCGACAGATACAACGACACAGAGTTACACATGGAGTAAAACAAACATACAGTCAATAATACAGTATAAACAAGTCTATATACAATGTGAGCAAATGAGGTGAGAAGGGAGGTAAAGGCAAAAAAGGCCATGGTGGCAAAGTAAATACAATATAGCAAGTGAAACACTGGAATGGTAGTTTTGCAATGGAAGAATGTGCAAAGTAGAAATAAAAATAATGGGGTGCAAAGGAGCAAAATAAATAAATCAATAAAATTAAATACAGTTGGGAAATAGGTAGTTGTTTGGGCTAAATTATAGGTGGGCTATGTACAGGTGCAGTAACCTGTGAGCTGCTCTGACAGTTGGTGCTTAAAGCTAGTGAGGGAGATAAGTGTTTCCAGTTTCAGAGATTTTTGTAGTTCGTTCCAGTCATTGGCAGCAGAGAACTGGAAGGAGAGGCGGCCAAAGAAAGAATTGGTTTTGGGGGTGACTAGAGAGATATACCTGCTGGAGCGTGTGCTACAGGTGGGAGATGCTATGGTGACCAGCGAGCTGAGATAAGGGGGGACTTTACCTAGCAGGGTCTTGTAGATGACATGGAGCCAGTGGGTTTGGCGACGAGTATGAAGCGAGGGACGGCCAACGAGAGCGTACAGGTCGCAATGGTGGGTAGCATATGGGGCTTTGGTGATAAAACGGATTGCACTGTGATAGACTGCATCCAATTTGTTGAGTAGGGTATTGGAAGCTATTTTGTAAATGACATCGCCTCGTCGAGGATTGGTAGGATGGTCAGTTTTACAAGGGTATGTTTGGCAGCATGTGTGAAGGATGCTTTGTTGCGAAATAGGAAGCCAATTCTAGATTTAACTTTGGATTGGAGATGTTTGATATGGGTCTGGAAGGAGAGTTTACAGTCTAACCAGACACCTAAGTATTTGTAGTTGTCCACGTATTCTAAGTCAGAGCCGTCCAGAGTAGTGATGTTGGACAGGCGGGTAGGTGCAGGTAGCGATCGGTTGAAGAGCATGCATTTAGTTTTACTTGTATTTAAGAGCAATTGGAGGCCACGGAAGGAGAGTTGTATGGCATTGAAGCTTGCCTGGAGGGTTGTTAACACAGTGTCCAAAGAAGGGCCGGAAGTATACAGAATGGTGTCGTCTGCGTAGAGGTGGATCAGGGACTCACCAGCAGCAAGAGCGACCTCATTGATGTATACAGAGAAGAGAGTTGGTCCAAGAATTGAACCCTGTGGCACCCCCATAGAGACTGCCAGAGGTCCGGACAGCAGACCCTCCGATTTGACACACTGAACTCTATCAGAGAAGTAGTTGGTGAACCAGGCGAGGCAATCATTTGAGAAACCAAGGCTGTCGAGTCTGCCGATGAGGATGTGGTGATTGACAGAGTCGAAAGCCTTGGCCAGATCAATGAATACGGCTGCACAGTAATGTTTCTTATCGATGGCGTTTAGGACCTTGAGAGCGTGGCTGAGGTGCACCCATGACCAGCTCTGAAACCAGATTGCATAGCAGAGAAGGTATGTTGAGATTCAAAATGGTCGGTAATCTGTTTGTTGACTTGGCTTTCGAAGACCTTAGAAAGGCACGGTAGGATAGATATAGGTCTGTAGCAGTTTGGGTCAAGAGTGTCCCCCCCTTTGAAGAGGGGGATGACCGCAGCTGCTTTCCAATCTTTGGGAATCTCAGACGACACGAAAGAGAGGTTGAACAGGCTAGTAATAGGGGTGGCAACAATTTCGGCAGATAATTTTAGAAAGAAAGGGTCCAGATTGTCTAGCCCGGCTGATTTGTAGGGGTCCAGACTTTGCAGCTCTTTCAGAACATCAGCTGAATGGATTTGGGAGAAGGAGAAATGGGGAAGGCTTGGGCGAGTTGCTGTTGGGGGTGCAGTGCTGTTGTCCGGGGTAGGAGTAGCCAGGTGGAAAGCATGGCCAGCCGTAGAAAAATGCTTATTGAAATTCTCAATTATGGTGGATTTATCAGTGGTGACAGTGTTTCCTATCTTCAGTGCAGTGGGCAGCTGGGAGGAGGTGTTCTTATTCTCCATGGACTTTACAGTGTCCCAGAACTTTTTTGAGTTAGTGTTGCAGGAAGCAAATTTCTGCTTGAAAAAGCTAGCCTTGGCTTTTCTAACTGGATTAGATATGTTTTGCATTATTTCTGCATCTAATATTTTCTGATAATAAATGCTGTTGAGATGAGGCTTAAATTATACACTCAGTTTAAATTACATGATTACATTACTTTGTTTCATAACACCAGTTTATACCTAGAAAATCTATCTTTATATGGAATATAAACATATTTAAAGCCAGCTGATCCCATCTTTTCTCAACATTGAAGGCATATCATTTTACAGCTAACCCCTACACTGGATAGATACACTTTATCTGTATGAATAATAAATTACATCTATTGGTCTGAAAATAATTGAAGCACACTTGAATACCAGAGAACATTCCTACCTCAAAACAAACAGTCCTGTGCAGGGCCGTGCACAGACCTTTCAGGGGGCAGGTGCTCAAAATGAAAAAAGGGCGCACATCCCCCTTTCATAATCAATATCTAGGAATTCATAACATACCAATTGCCTCTTTAGTGAACATTTTTACATTTTTGAGCATAAGCCTATTTATTTCTGCAACAAAACACAAATTGTAAGCAAGCTATTATTTACAGTGCCTCCTAAGACATGATTGACATTGGGAAATAAGGGTGGGCAATCACCTGATCATTGACGTTGATAATTGATGTATTTGGTATTTTATTAGGATCTCCAAAAGCAACAGCTACTCTTCCTGGGGTCCACACAAAACATGAAACATAATACAGAAAATGAATAGACAAGAACAGCTCAAGGACAGAACATTAAAAAAAATGAAAGGCACACGTAGCCTATATATCAATGCATACACACAAACTATCTAGGTCAAATAGGGGAGAGGCGTTGTGCCGTGAAGTGTTGCTTTATCTGTTTTTTGAAACCAGGTTTGCTGTTTATTTGAGCAATATGAGATGGAAGGAAGTTCCATGCAATAATGGCTCTATATAATACTATACGCTTTCTTGAATTTGTTCTGGATTTGGGTACTGTGAAAAGACCCCTTTTAGAGTTTCAGGACCTGTTTATTACTGCCCACCCATTCCAAAACAGACTGCAACTCTTTATTAAGGGTTATTAACTTCTTGTGACTCTCAGCGTAATCATCGTGTCATCGCCTGACACGAATTAGCATAACGCAATGGACCTAAATCTTCCTAGAAAATATTCCTATTCATGAAAATCACAAGTGAAATATATTGGAACACAGCTTAGCCTTTTGTTAATCACCCTGTCATCTCAGATTTTCGAAATATGCTTTACAGCCAACGCTAAACAAGCATTTGTGTAAGTTTATCATAGCATAGCATAGCATTATGCCTTGCTAGCAGCAGGCAACCTTGTCACGGAAATCGGAAAAGCAATCAAATTAAATCGTTTACCTTTGATGAACTTCTAAAAACTTGAAAGCATAAGCTACAGCTAGCTAGCACTGCAGTGCATAAAAGGTGGTGAGTAGTTTCATCAAAAACGAAGGTGAAGCAAGAGAGAGAGATTGTAATTTTTTTCACTTTCAGTTTCACTTACTTAGCTAGCAAATGCAGATGGCTTGTTTAGCCTACTCAACAGAGGGATGCTATGTTAGCTAGCTGGCTATGACTATCCAACACAACATTGGAACTGATCCAAGTCAAGGTAAGCTTTTGGTTTTATTAATGTATTGCCACCGGGGCCTGCCGGTATAACTGGTAAACTGCTTGCTGACTATACACTGTAACGTTACTGCATGATTGTAGCGGGTTTTACTAACTCATTAGTTCTATTAGCTATGTTGATTAGGACGTTACTTTAGCTAATATTGGGACAACGATGTAGGCTGTGTGAGGGGGTTATGACATGTTATTTTTTCTGGTCACATACAGCTGATGTCTTGTGCATTGAAGTCCACAAACAAATGTAAAAGGTGAGAGGAGGAGAGTGCATAGAGGCTAGAAGGAATACAATGTGGCAGCTATGAAAGTGAACTGTATTTAGGCGCGATCAGTGGTGTATTCCTTCCAATGATTCTATTGAAAAACTTTTATTAAACGGAAGAAAACGAAATGGGGATAAAAATACCTGAATTTGTCCAATAGAAACTCTCGTTTGCAACTGTTGAACTAATGATTACACCCTAGATAAGCTAGATGCAGGCAAGAGTGTGCAAGGCAGTACTGAATGTGTCACAGTCTATCCATCAGTCACTGTCTGTCACCTCATATTTTTCTCTCGACCTGTGTGCACCTACAGTGTAAACTTTCATTCATAGGCTTGGTTGTAGCAACCTCAAGATGGGTATGGGGAAAATTATAATATAGAGTATAATGTAGTAGCCTAAACCTATCGATGCTACATTGAACTGGGTGAATGGAATATGAATGTCAGTCATCCAACATCCTGTAATAGAAATAAGGCCATGCTCATAAAAAAATATATTCTTCCTCCCTCATAGCACAGTGCCGCCACTGTGCCAAAGGCGACTTTAAAACAGTTCGAGATTTCATTGGTTGTGATAGGAGAAAACTGAGGATGGATCAAGAACATTGTAGTTACTCTACAATACTAACCTAATTGACTGAGTGAAAAGAAGGAAGCATGTACAGAATACAAATATTCCAAAACATGCATCCTGTTTGCAACAAGGCACTAAAGAAATACTGCAACAAATGTGGCAAAGCAATTAACTTTTTCTCCTGAATAGAAATGGTTATGTTTGTGGCAAATCCAAAACAACACATTACTGAGTACCACTCTCCATATTTTCAAGCATAGTGGTGGCTGCATCATGTTATGGGTATGCTTGTAATTGTTGACTGGGCAGTTTTTCGGGAAAAAAATAAACGGAAGGGAGCTAAGCACAGGTAAATCTTAGAGGAAAACCTGGTTCCATCAGCTTTCTACTAGACACTGGGAGATTAATTCACCTTTCATCAGGACAATATCTTAAAACACAAGGTTAAATCTACACTGGAGTTGCTTGCCAAGAGGCCAGTAAATGTTCCTGATTGGCCGAGTTACAGTTTTGACTTAAATCTTCTTGAAAATGTTTGTCAAGACCTGAAAATGGTTGTCTAGCAATGATCAAGAAACTATTTGACTGAGCTTGAAGAATTTTGAAAAGAATAATGGGCAAGTGTTGTACAGTCCAGGTGTGGAAAGACAGCTGTAATCACTGCCAAAGGTGATTCTAACATGTATTACAGTGGGGAGAACAAGTATTTGATACACTGCCAATTTTGCAGGTTTTCCTACTTACAAAGCATGTAGAGGTCTGTCATTTTTATCATAGGTACACTTCAACTGTGAGAGACAGAATCTAAAACAAAAATCCATAAAATCACATTGTATGATTTTTAAGTAATTAATTTGCATTTCATTGCATGACATAAGTATTTCATCACCTACCAACCAGTATGAATTCTGGCTCTCACAGACCTGTTAGTTTTTCTTTAAGAATCCCTCCTGTTCTCCCCTCATTACCTGTATTAACAGCACCTGTTGGAACTCGTTACCTGTATAAAAGACACCTGTCCACACACTCAATCAAACAGACTCCAACCTCTCCACAATGGCCAAGACCAGGGAGCTGTGTAAGGACATCTGGGATAAAATTGTAGACCTTCACAAGTCTGGGATGGGCTACAGGACAATAGGTGAGCAGCTTGGCGAGAAGGCAACAACTGTTGGCGCAATTATTAGAAAATGGAAGAAGTTCAAGATGACGTTCAATCACCCTAGGTCTGGGGCTCCATGCAAGATCTCACCTCGTGGGGCATCAATGATCATGAGGAAGGTGAGGGATCATCCCAGAACTACATGGCAGGACCTGGTCAATGACCTGAAGAGAGCTGGGACCACAGTCTCAAAGAAAACCATTAGCAACACACTACGCCGTCATGGATTAAAATCCTGCAGCGCACCCAAGGTCTCCCTGCTCAAGCCAGCGCATGTCCAGACCCGTCTGAAGTTTGCCAATGACCATCTGGATGATACAGAGGAGGAATGGGAGAAGGTCATGTGGTCTGATGAGACAAAAATAGAGCTTTTTGGTCTAAACTCCACTTGCTGTGTTTGGAGGAAGAAGAAGGATGAGTACAACCTCAAGAACATCATCCCAACCGTGAAGCATGGAGGTGGAAACATAATTCTTTCGGGATGCTTTTCTGCAAAAGGGGACAGGACGACTGCACCGTATTGAGGGGAGGATGGATGAGGCCATGTATCGTGAGATCTTGGCCTACAACCTCCTTCCCTCAGTAAGAGCATTGAAGATGGGTCGTGGCTGGGTCTTCCAGCATGACAACGACCCGAAACACACAGCCAGGGCAACTAAGGAGTGGCTCCGTAAGAAGCATCTCAAGGTCCTGGAGTGGCCTAGCCAGTCTCCAGACCTGAACCCAATAGAAAATATTTGGAGGGAGCTGAAAGTCCGTATTGCCCAGCGACAGCCCCGAAGGATCTGGAGAAGGTCTGTATGGAGGAGTGGGCCAAAATCCCTGCTGCAGTGTGTGCAAACCTGGTCAAGAACTACAGTAAATGTATAATCTCTGTAATTGCAAACAAATGTTTTCTATCAAAATTTTAAGTTCTGCTTTTCTGATGTATCAAATACTTACGTCATGCAATAAAATGCAAACTAATTACTTAAAAATCATACGATTTTCTGGATTTTTGTTTTAGATTCCGTCTCTCACAGTTGAATTGTAGCTATGCTAAAAATTACAGACCTCTACATGCTTTGTAAGTAGGGAAACCTGCAAAATCGGCAGTGTATCAAAGACTTGTTCTCCCCTCTGTAAGTCAGGGGTTTGAATACTTATGTAAATTAGATCATACATAAAAATAAACATGTTTTCACTTTGTCTTTATGGGTTATAGTCTGTAGATGGGTGAGAAAAAAAGCTATTTAACTTCTTGGTGACGGGGCAGTATTTTCACATCCGGATGAAATGCATGCCCAAATCCAACTGCCTGCTACTCATCCCCAGAAGATAAGATATGCATAGTATTAGTAGATTTGAATAGAAAACACTCTGAAGTTTCTAGAACTGTTTGAATCATGTATGTGAGTATAACATAACTTATTTAGTAGGTGAAACCGTGAGGTCAAACCATTCAGATAAAAATAATTGAAGTCACTCTCTTTTCAATGGGTTTTCATTGGGAATCCAGATTTCTAAGGGACCTTCTTGCAGTTCCTATAACTTCCACTGGATGTCAACAGTCTTTAGAAATTGATTAAGGTTATTCCTTTGTGTAATGAAGAAGTACGACCATCTTGAACGAGGGTCACTAGAAGTGTACTGTTAGAGGCGCGTGACCAGAAAGCATGCTACAGTTTGTTTTCTTCCTGTATTGAACACAGATCATCCCGTCTTCAATTTTAGCAATTATTTCCGTAAAAAAATATCTAAAGTTGTATTACAAAAGTAGTTTGAAATGTGTTGGCAAAGTTTACAGGTAATATTTTTGTAGTCACGTTTTTTGTAGTCACGTTGTGCAAGTTGGAACCGGTGTTTTTCTGGATGAAACGCGCCAAATATATGGACATTTTGGATATATATCGACGGAAAAGGACCATTTGTGATGTTTATGGGACATATTGGAGTGCCAACAAAAGAAGCTCGTCAAAGGCATGAATTATATTTTTATTTCTGCGTTTTGTGTCGCGCCTGCAGGGTTGAAATATGGTTTCTCTCTTTGTTTACTATGGTGCTATCCTCAGATAATAGCATCGTTTGCTTTCGACTAAAAAGCCGTTTTGACATGTTGGCTGGATTCACAACAAGTGTAGCTTTAATTTGCTATCTTGCATGTGTGATTTAATGAAAGTTAGATTTTTATAGTAATTTATTTGAATTTGGAGCTCTGCATTTTCCCTGGCTTTGGGCCAGGTAGCGTCCCACATATCCCAGAGAGGTTAATACATATTGGATTCAACAAAATGTGGAATAAGCAAGGGGTATGACTACATTCTGAAGGCACTGTATACACAGGGTCAGTTCCAATACCACATTTACAATCTGCAGTAATATTGGAGTGAGAGAGGTAGATATTTATAGGGATAAGGGGACTAGGCATCAGGATATATGATAAACCGTGTAGCATCAGCGTATGATGATTGTATGTGAGTGTGCATAGAGACAGTGCAAAAAAGTAATGTAAATACAAGGATCAACTCAAATAGTCCATGTAGCCATTTTGTTAGCTATTTAGCAGTCTTATGGCTTGGGGATATAAGCCTGTTGGTGTCAGACTTGATTCACCGGTACCACTTGCTGTGCGGAAGTAGTGAGAAGAGTCTATGGCTTGGGTAGCTGAGGTCCTGGATGGCAGGGAGTACTGGGCTGCACACACCACCCTCTGTCGCACCATGTGATCAAGGGTGGTGCTGTTGCCATACCAAGCAGTGCAGCCCAGTCAAGCCCCGTCAATGTGGACAGGGGCATGCTCGCTCGCCCCGCCCCCAACTCCATGGTCTTACAGACATTGATGGAGAGGTTGTTGTCCCTGACCTCCTTCCTGTAGACTGTCCCATCGTCTCCAGGGATCAGGCCTACCACCGCAGTCAGCTTAAGACATTTGGGGATTACAGACTGGGACAAGGAGAGGTTAAAATGGCCATGAATATGCCTGCCAGCTTTTCTACGCATACTACATTTAAGCTAGAGATATCCGTTTTTTCCATTCACCAGTGTCGCACTTACGCATCTACAGTGAAAGGTGGCAAAGCTAGAGCTGTGTTTTTTAACACCATGAGACATCCTGAAAATGTATTTTATCATGGAAATGTATGTAGCGTCAGTATGGTCTGACCTACAAGATGGTGTTCTCCGTTTTTCTCTGCGACCCCCAGAAGAGAGAAGTAAACTCGGGGAAAAGGGAGAGCCAGAGCAATAGAGCATGAGACAGAGAAATTAATGGATAGACATTGGTGAGATAGTTACCCGTCTCTCCCCTCCCCAAAAAAGTTAACCTCAGAGCCCATCCTTCCTTGCCATTGGATGAGAAGATTGTGACATCACCAGCCCCAAACACTTCCTGTTCCTGTGTCCCCCTCAGCCAATCATAGAGCCCCTACCCAAGTAGATCCATCCCCTCCACCTGTCCTAATTTTGCCTGATTCCGTACAGTTTTTTTCCTAAATTCCGTTTTCCATTTTTCCCAGTTCCGTTCACAAAAACCAAATTGAATGTTCTAAATCCACAACAATGTTTACACCACAACAGGAGACCACTTTTGCGGTTGGGGAAAAATAAAACATTTAAAGTTGTGTGTAGTCACCCTTTAATGCGAACCAGGAAGAGACCGTTATTTGGTTAGTGGTGTTTCTGTAAACTCATGTGATTGCAGAGTTTGCAAAACAAATGGCCACTGGATTAATTTAAATGATCATAATATCATTCTGTCAGGTAGGCATAGGCTACATTGTAGTTAACATTTTAATTGAAAAGGTTTTTGGGAAAGCCTTTCCATCTCTACCAGAAGATTGTTATCATTTGCTTCATCGCTAATGGCTACACAAAGTGTAGACATACGTGCGCACCGCACACATACACACAGACGTGCATTCCTGTGCCGTTTCAGAAAGTTTCTGGAAAATATGAATCACTGATGCATTTCGTGGCGAACTTGACAATGTCACAATGACTTGCGGGCAGTGGGTTCAGAACAACAACAACAAAAACTGTTTACAAAAAAACTGTATACCCCCACCCAAAAGGGCACTTAGTGAGTGGGAGGGCAAAGGGGCATGTGCTCTGCACAGGTAGAACCCTATCTGTGCACATGCCTGGTCCTGTGTTGTCAGTAGGCACTCTGAGTCCCTGTCAAGAATTCAAAACAGGTGGTTAAGTGGTGAGAACTTAACTCCTGTTTTCAACTCCATACAGGGCAACAGTAGCCTACTGCCATTAGCCTGTGTGTGGCAAGAGAGAGAGAGACTTCGTTATGTTGAGTGGAGGGTAGGGGGGATGGGGGGATGACACTGACCTGCCTGTTCCTCTCATCCATGATCCTCGTGATCTGTATCTTCTTCCGGCCCATCTCTGTGTCCTGTTTGGTCTCTCTGACACCTCAAGAATATCAGAAAAACAACAGAGCTTGTCTTCTTTCCTTCACTCCTAGCACATTGTACAACACTCTACTCGGTTTTACTCTGTACTTCTTGTGACCACACCACAATCTGCAGGAGAGAAAGAGAGAGAGAGAAAGAAAGAGGAAAGAACAACATATTTGTTTTATTTAACCAGGCAAGTCAGTACAGAACAAATTCTTATTTTTACAATGACGGCCTACCCCAGGCAACGCTGGGCCAATTGTGCGCCGTCCTATGGGACTCCTGATCACGGCCGGTTATGATACAGGCCAGGATCGAACCAGGGTCTTTAGTGACCCCTGTAGCACTCATATGCAGTGCCTTAGACCACTGCACCACTCGGAAGCTAACATAACACTGAGTGATCTCTTCTCAGGCACATCAAAGCAGCCAAGGAGTCTGTATTCCATTCCCTGACACATACAGAGAGGATCTGAGAATGACCGGAGAACATGATGTCTCCTTATCCCCCCACAGCAGCTGGAGCCACTGGCAGAACACTTCAGACTTTAAGGGGAAACTGCTTAGAAAATGCTAAACGCAATTGATATGTCCTTAGTGTTGAATAGGCCTGATTCAGAACCAATGAAAAGACTTTATAAAGCATTTTAAACTTAATTGTGAAATTATGTTTTCCATTTGAAGTGAGAAATTACTGCATTGAGCTGTTATTGAAGTGCACCTTGCCATTTATGACTCCCAACCAAGTACATTTCTACTGGGTTTATCTTTCTTCAATCTTAAAGCCTAACAACCAGTAACAGGACGACAGAATCACAGAGCTTTAACTAATATACTTCTGCTTCACTCTTCCTTATCTGACCCAGGCTGCTCCCAGCTTTGCTCTTAAGATGATTAAGAGTGCACCTAGTCTCAGGTTGACATCCTCAGGTTTAAATCCTCTGAGGTGGATGAGGTAGTTCCCACGTGAGGTGCTCTGTAACCTGCCAACCTGGCGACTGGTTCAGACGTCAGCAGGCCTTATGAACTCTGCCCTCTAGCTGCTCCTCTGATCTAAGGGAAATACAGTGCCTTCGGAAAGTATTCAGACCCCTTGACTTTTTCCACATTTCTGTAGCATTGAAGGTCCCCAAGAACACAGTGGCCTCCATCATTCTTAAATGGACATTTTTTTGGAACCATCAAGACTCTTCCTAGAGCTGGCTGCCCTGCCAAATTGAGCCACTGGAGGAAAGGGCCTTGGTCAGGGAGGTGACCAAGAACCCGATGGTCACTCTGACAAAACTCTAGAGCTCCTCTGTAGAGATGGGAGAACTTTCCAGAACGACAACCATCTCTGCAGCATTCAATCAGGCCTTTATGGTAGAGTGGCCAGACGGAAGCCAAAAGGCACATAAAGATTCTCCGACCATGAGAACTTCTCAGACCTGATGAAACCAAGATTGAACTCTTTAGCCTGAATGCCAAGAGTCACGTCTGGAGGAAACCTGGCACCATCCCTACGGTGAAGCATGGTTGTAGCAGCATCATGCTGTTGGGATGTTTTTCAGTGGCAGGGACTGGAAGACTAGTCAGGATCGAGGCAAAGATGAATGGAGCAAAGTACAGAGAGATCCTTGATGAAAACCTGCTTCAGAGCGCTCAGGACCTCAGACTGGGGCGAAGGTTCACCTTCCAACAGGACAACGACCCTAAGCACAGAGCCAAGACAGTCCAGGAGTGGCTTCGGGACAAGCCTCTGAATGTCCTTGAGTGGCCCAGCCAGAGCCTGGACTTGAACCCGATCTAACATCTCTGGAGAGACCTGAAAATAGCTGTGCAGCAACATTCTCCATCCAACCTGACAGAGCTTGAGAGGATTTGCAGAGAAGAATGGGAGAAACTCCCCAAATACAGGTGTGTCAAGCTTTTAGCATCATACCCAAGAAGAATTGATGCTGTAATCGCTGCCAAAGGTGCTTCAACAAAGTACTGAGTAAAGGGTCTAAATACTTATGTAAATGTGATATTTAAGTTTTTTTATTTGTAATAAATTAGCCCCAAAAAATGTTTAAAACAACAACAGTTTTTGCTTTGTCATTATGGGCTATTGTGAGTAGATTGATGAGGGGGGAAAAACTATTTAATACATTTTGGAATAAGACTATAACCTAACAAAATGTGGAAAATTTGAAGGGGTCTGAATACTTTCCGAAGGCACTGTATATACCTCTCCCTAGAGGAGCATTCATCACTGACACACAAAAAAATGCATATACAACTACATTTCACCATAGAGAAGAACCTCTGAATAAAGTTAACGTTAGAGTATTCAGCCCACGTCCAGAGATACAGTCAGCATTACAGACTACTGTGTGGTTACACTTGAGAGCTGACTAACATCATGGGACCAGAAATGGCCAGTTCCAGTTGCATACAGTAATTTGGGGGTTTGTGACACTGGCATTATAGTGTCTGGCTGTCTGAATCTAACCTCCACTGTTAGGCAAACTCAACATGAGTTCACCGAGCCAACAACCCACGCATGGCTGTCCACAGTAAGGAAACTAACCACGTAAAAACCCATTAAGAATTTCCCTAAACCACATCACAACACACCAGTGAGAACGAGTGTACTTTTTCATTCACCGTTTCCAAATACTCATACTGACACTTTTTCTACTGGTGTGTCTATATGAGTGTTTGTCTGTCTGTCTCTTACCTTGAAAGTAAGTTATCTTGCTTGTCTTGACACTGTATTGTACAATTGTACAGTAGGCCTGAATCTATTGCCAGTAAAACACACACATTCCACCATGTCTCTAAACTGTGAGAGGATATGTCATAGCAGTGCAGGACAGTGCAGGTTCTTGTGGTGTAATGCCTTGTGTCATGACATTTCTGTTACATAAATATGAGATGACAAGCTGAGGCCCCTCAGACACCAGGTGTGCTACACTCCGCTTGGTACAGCCACTCTGAATAAATATATTTCCTTATTCTATCTGTAAACCTAGATTGACTTGCATCATTTTACTTGAATGAGAGTAATAATTAACACAGTACAAGTTGTTTGCCATTACAAAAATGCAGACCAATTGTATCCTAATAAAAGGTGTTGTGAATCCCAATGTAAAATCAACACATAATAACTGGTGAATGTTAAGGCATACTTTACATTTTTTTAACTAGGCAAGTCAGTTAAGGACAGATTCTTATTTTCAATGTCTTGGTCAAGTGCAGAACAACATATTTTTTACCTTGACAGCTCAGGGATTCGATCCAGCAACCTTTCGGTTACTGGCCCAACGCTCTAAAGTAGTGTAGTGGAGATATGTGGCCTATCAATTAATAGAGCTGATGGAACAGGTCGGAATGTTTGGCTTAAAATGTTGAAAAACTATACTTTTTTCACATTTTAGGCGCAGCAATGCAATGTACACACGGCAGTAGGCCTATGAGTGAATGTTCCAAAATGCAATTTGCAGCAAACCACTGTTCTAAAATGTGCACCGCACATGCAAGTGGTTTCTGTTAGAAAGAGGGGGGACTTAGAGATGCAACTATCATGGGTTGCCAATTTGATTAGGATAATGCCTTTGGCTGCTAGACAATGAAAGGAAGTTTAAAGAAAACTAAATGAACAGGACAACACATATGTGTAAGTCTTTATAAAAATAATTGCCTCCATGTTTCTACGGTGGGATTTTGTCTATATGCTACTTTGAAGCAAGGTAAGACATGCCTCATAATGAGGTAAAACTTTCAGGTTTCAGACAATTAAGGAACAAGAAAGATATAGCCATGGTAATGATAGGCCTAACTGTCTTCTGGTAGATGGAAAGACTCCCAAAAACCTTCTCAGTTAAATGTTAAATAATAATGATATTTTGAGCTAAAGAAACACTACTAATCAAACAATAGTACTTATGTGCCTGCACACTGGAATACAATGGTAACTACCCTCAAGTGTGGTTTAAGCATTGTTATGGACTTAGAACATACATACATAAGTTGATGTTTTTCTGTAAAACAAAGAAAGTGTGACTAAGAATGAAAACCTGAAAAGGGTGGGAAAATATGACTGAGTTTATCTGTTTCAATAGTAGGCCTACTACAGAATGAGCCTACTGCACAGAACAGCTTGGGTTGGCCTGACTGGGAAAGATATGGGATTCATCATTTTAGGTAATTCAGAGTGTATGTCACTGTTTCTCATATAATTTTTCACACAGGGTGCCTTTCCTTTGCCAGGGGTGCCATTTTGAAAGAATTTGGCAAAATTAGAGTATACCCACTTCTCTAGGCACCACTACACCAATGGCTAGCGCTAGTTGGCTGTACATGCACCTAAACTTCTGTATTTTTCAACCTAAATCTTGTTCTCCATCCCCTTTGTAAATAATGAGCCAACATGTTTTCAGCACTTTAATTTCCATCGCTGATCAAAACTCATTTTCTCATGTTCTCGTTTGTCTCTCTGCAGAAGACATACGTATAGTGAGAAATATGTTTGGAACATCAAATCGGAAGTAAAATCGCAGTCTCGAATCGCAATACACATAGAATTGTGAGAATCGCAATATACATAGAATTGTGAGAATCGCAATACATATCAACTTGGCACCTAAGTATCGTGATAATATCATATCATGAGGTCCCTGGCAATTCCCAGCCCTACTATCTACAGTTGAAGTCGGAAGTTTAAATACACTTAGGTTGGAGTCATTAAAACTCGTTTTTCAACCACTCCAAAACTATACAAAACACTCCAAAACTATACAAAACTATAGTTTTGGCAAGTCGGTTAGGACATATACTTTGTGCATGACACAAGTAATTTTTCCAACAATTGTTTACAGACAGATTATTTCACTTATAATTCACTGCATCACAATTCCAGTAGGTCAGAAGTTTACATACACAGTTGACTGCGCCTTTAATCAGCTTGGAAAATTCCAAAAGATTATTTCATGGCTTTAGAAGCTTCTGATAGGCTAATTTACATAATTTGAGTCAATTGGAGGCGCACCTGTGGATGTATTTCAAGGCCTACCTTCAAACTCAGGTACTCTTTGTTTGACATCATGGGAAAATCAAAAGAAATCAGCCAAGACCCCATAAAAAAAATTGTTGACCTCTACAAGTCTGGTTCATCCTTGGGAGCAATTTCCAAATGCCTGGAAGTACCACGTTCATCTGTACAAACAATAGAACGCAAGTATAAACACCATGGAACCACACAGCCGTCATACCGCTCAGGAAGGAGACACGTTCTGTCTCCTAGAGATGAACGTACTTTCATGTGAAAAGTGCAAATCATTCCCAGAACAACAGCAAAGGACCTTGTGAAGATACTGGAGGAAAGAGGTACAAAAGTATCCATATCCACAGTAACATTAGTCCTATATCGACATAATCTGAAAGGCCGCACAGCAAGGAAGAAGCCACTGCTCCAATACCGCCATAAAAAGCCAGACTACGTTTTGCAACTGCACATGGGGACAAAGATCATACTTTTTGGAGAAATGTCCTCTGGTCTGATGACACAAAAATTGAACTGTTTGGCAATTAAGACCATCGTTATGTTTGGAGGAAAAAGGGGAAGGCTTGCAAGCCGAAGAACACCATCCCAAGCGTGAAGCACGGGGGTGGCAGCATCATGTTGTGGGGGTGCTTTGCTGCAGGAGGGACTGGTGCACTTCACAAAATAGATGGTGTCACGAGGGAGGAAAATGTTTTGAAGCAACATCTCAAGACATCAGTCAGGAAGTTAAAGTTGAGTCGCAAATGGGTCTTCCAAATGGACAATGACCCCAAATATACTTCCAAAGTTGTGGCAAAATGGCATAAGGACAACAAATTCAAGGTATTGGAGTGACCATCACAAAGCCCTGACCTCAATCATATAGATAATGTGGGGGCAGAACTGAAAAAGCATGTGCAAGCAAGGAGGTCTACAAACCTGTTACACCAGCTCTGTCAGGAGGAATGGGCCAAAATTCACCCAACTTATTGTGGGAAGCTTGTGGAAGGCTACCCGAAACGCTTGACCCAAGTAAAACAATTAAAAGGCAATGCTACCAAATACTAATTGAGTGTATGTAAACTTCTGACCCACTAGGAATGTGATGAAAGAAATTAAATCTGAAATAAATCATTCTCTCTACTATTATTCTGACATTTCACATTCTTAAAATAAAGTGGTGATCCTAACTGACCTACGACAGGGAATGTTTACTAGGATTAATGTCAGGAATTGTGAAAAACTGAGTTTAAATTTAGTTGTCGAAGGTGTATGTAAACTTCCCGACTTCCACTGTAACTTAATTAACTACAGTTAAAAATCATTGGATTGGTGTAAACATGGGCGAGCGAGTTTCTTAACAACATATTTTTTTTCCACCAGTCTCAGGATTATTCTTTTCAAATTAAAATCACATTGAGTGATGTTTTATTTATTTTGTTTTTTATTTCACCTTTATTTAACCAGGTAGGCTAGTTGAGAACACCTTTATTTAACCAGGTAGGCTAGTTGAGAACACCTTTATTTAACCAGGTAGGCTAGTTGAGAACACCTTTATTTAACCAGGTAGGCTAGTTGAGAACACCTTTATTTAACCAGGTAGGCTAGTTGAGAACACCTTTATTTAACCAGGTAGGCTAGTTGAGAACACCTTTATTTAACCAGGTAGGCTAGTTGAGAACAAGTTCTCATTTGCAACTGTGACCTGGCCAAGATAAAGCAAAGCAGTTCGACACATACAACAACACAGAGTTACACATGGAATAAACAAACATACATTCAAGAATACAGTAGAAAAATCTATATACAGCATGTGCAAATGAGGTAGGATAAGAGAGGTAAGGAAAAAATAGGCCATGGTGGCAAATGAAATACAATATACCAATTAAAACACTGGAATGGTAGGATGTGCAGAAGATGAATGTGCAAGTTGAGATACTGGGGTGCAAAAGAGCAAGATAAATAAATAAATAAATAAATACAGTATGTGGATGAGGTTGATTGGATGAGCTATTTACAGATGATCTATGTACAGGTGCAGTGATCTGTGAGCTGCTCTGGCAGCTGGTGCTTAAAGCTAGTGAGGGGTGTAAGAGTCTCCAGCTTCAGAGATTTTTGCAGTTCGTTCCAGTCATTGGCAGCAGAGAGCTGGAAGGATAGGCGGCCAAAGGAAGAATTGGCTTTCGGGGTGACCAGTGCTGCTGGAGCGCGTGCTACGGGTGGGTGCTGCTATGGTGACCAGTGAGCAGAGATAAGGCCTTGAGCCAGTGGGTTTGGCGACGAGTATGAAGCGAGGGTCACCCAACACTGGAGGGTAGTATATGGGGCTTTGGTGACAAAATGGATGGCACTGTGATAGACTGCATCCAATTTGTTGAGTAGAGTGTTGGAGGCTATTTTGTAAATGACATCGCCGAAGTCGAGGATCAGTAGGATGGTCAGTTTTACGAGGGTATGTTTGGCAGCATGAGTGAAGGATTCTTTGTTGCGAAATAGGAAGTTGATTCTAGATTTGAGATGTTTAATGTGAGTCTGGAAGGAGAGCTTACAGTATAACCAGTCACCTAGGTATTTGTAGTTGTCCACATATACTAAGTCAGAACCGTAGTGATGCTGGATGGGCGGGCTGGTGCGGGTAGTGATTGGTTGAATACTAATATGCATTTAGTTTTACTTGCCACAGAAGGTGAGTTGTATGGCATTGAAGCTCATCTGGAGGTTAGGTAACACAGTGTCTAATGAAGGGCCAGAGGTATACAGAATGGTGTCGTCTGTGTAGAGGTGGATCAAAGAATCACCAGCAGCGAGAGCGACATCATTGATGTATACAGAGAAGAGAGTCGGCCCGAGAATTGAACCCTGTGGCACCCCCATAGAGACTGCCAGAGGTCCGGACAAAAGGCCCTCCGATTTGACATACTGAACTCTTATCGGAGAAGTAGTTGGTGAACCAAGAGAGGCAATCATTTGAGAAACCAAGGCTGTTGAGTCTGCCAATAAGAATGTTGTGATTGAAAGTCGAAAGCCTTAGCCAGGTCGATGAATACGGCTGCACAGTAATGTCTCTTATTGATGGCGGTTATGATATCATTTAGGACCTTGAGCGTGGCTGAGGTGCACCCATGACCAGCTCTGAAACCAGATTGCATAGCGGAGAAGGTACAGTGGGATTCGAAATGGTCGGTAATCTGTTTGTTAACTTGGCATTCAAAGACCTTAGAAAGGCAGGGTAGAATAGATATAGGTCTGTAGCAGTTTGGGTCTAGAGTATCTCCCCCTTTGAAGAGGGGGATGATCGCGGCAGCTTTCCAAACTATGGGAATCTCATACGATACTAAAGAGAGGTTGAACAGGCTAGTAATAGGGGTTGCAATAATTTCTGCAGATCATTTTAGAAAGAGAGGGTCCAGATTTTCTAGCCCGGCTGATTTTTAGGGGTCCAGATTTTGCAGCTCTTTCAGAACATCAGCTATCTGGATTTGGGTTAAGGAGACGTGGGGGAGGTTTGGGCGAGTTTCTGTGGGGAGTGCAGGGCTGTTGACCGGGGTAGGGGTAGCCAGGTGGAAAGTATGGCCAGCCACAGAAAAATGCTTCTTGAAATTCTCACTTATTGTGGATTTATCGGTGGTGACAGTGTTTCCCTGATAGCTGATAGCTGGTAGCTAGTTAGCTACCTAGTTTCAGTTGAGGTATTCCAGTTCGGAGGTAAACAGAAATACTTTAGAACAAAAACAGATCCACACCACATTGGGTGAGGCGGGTTGCACGAGAGTATTTTGAAGTTGAGGTTTAGGAGAAATCTTAAAAAGAATGTGAAGAAAGATATATAAAAATATACATACATGGGACGAGACAAGACAGAGACATAGACGTCTGACTGCTACGCCATCTTGGAAATGTGACGAACCTCCCACTCTGTCTGCTGTATTCTTTCCCTTTGCTCTTGTTTTCTTTATTAGGATGCCGGTGGGCGGAGCCGAGAGGGTCGTCAGCGACATGGGACACCTCTTCCCCATTCATTGAGGAGACTCTCTCCATGCAGACGCACTGTTAGAATTTGGTTATGGCATTTTTGTGTGTTTGCTTGCTTTGGCACCTTTCAACACCCTTCATTATCACATTTATGCACGCAACCACTCACTTACACTACTGATTACTGACTACACTCACCATTGTTAATTGTATTTACGTTACATCAGTTAATTATATTTTTGTTATTCCAAATCTCCATGTTGTCTCCCTTTTTTTTACGGACCTCGAGCCGGTTCGTGACAAGTGGGGGCTCATCTGGGATTTTGAAGGTATTGTGTTTGGGAGAAAATGTGGAGTTCATGTTAAACTCTATAGGTGCTTTGTTTGAATCTTTTGTTACAGATTTTTCTGGAGTTGTAATGTTTGGTAGGCCCAGTATTGGTTGTCTTTGTTTGGTAAACTTGCCACTGCGGTGGATAGTTGGTTGTGTGCTGTGTTGGAGAGAGTACATTGGTTAGTTTCCAGGCCCCTGCTAAGGTTGGAGACTCTTCCTCTACTCGCTGTTGGGACATTGGTCTGAGGAGGTGAGTACAATCGGCTGTGTACCTCAGTGGGAGATTTGGGTAGGGTAGTGACACTTGCTACCCGGCGCTAAAGCCTTTCTTTTTTCCCTGTTAGGTTTAGTGACGTGTTTCACTTTGGAATACGTTGGGCATGGTTAGTTTGTAATTTTTGTGTGGTGTCTGGACTGAGCAGTTGTCTCGGGTGCACATCTGTGGCTCGGGGGAATCTGCCAGCATGATGAGTGTTTTTTTTTTTTTTTTTCTTGCCAGCGGGCTACAGTGTGTAATTACCCACCGCAAATCCGTACGAAGACTATGGTTGAGTTATTGTTGATTTTGGGGAAGCTCCATATATATCTTTATCTTCTGTGGTGCCCAGTGTGATTGTCATTTCTCTTGTTGTGGTCTGGTGTGCTCAGCATAGGGGAAGAGAGAGAATTTCTTTATTGTATTTACTTGTGACTATGGTGTCTAATGTAGATGAGTTAATTCGCTTTCCATCAGAGGAACTGTTATAATTATGTACTGAAGAACAGCTGTTGAAGATTGCTGAACACTACAAGATTGAAATTAGTGCTAAAAGTCTAAAATTCTGTTAGGTTGATATTGAAAGCCAATCTGATGGAAAGTGTTATTCTTGAAGTTACCACTGGGGCATCCTCTGCCGAGGACTCGCCGTCTCCCCGTTTCGTTACAATGGCCGCGCCAACTGTTAGACCTAGTGGTCTGTCTTTTGAACAGAAAGAACGGCTTCTGTTGCAACTAGAGCATGATCATGTAAAGTATGAAAAGGAATTGGCATTTAAACAGGATTTGGAGCGTGCAAAAATCAAGTTGCTACCAGAGCGGCTACAGTTGGTTAGGGAAGGAAAGCTCTCAGGGGAGAGTTTGCTCTGGGAAGGTTTCTTCTTTCCTCTTAACCTCTTGAAGCTAGAGGGCACAATTTTTATGTTTGGAAAAATAAGGTTCCCAAAGTAAACGGCCTATTTTTCAGGACCAGATGCTAGAATATGCATATAATTGACAGATTAGGATAGAAAACACTCTATAGTTTCCAAAACTGTAAACCTGATTCCTTTTTCTGTGGCTTCCGTGAGGTGTCAACAGTCTTTAGACATAGTTTCAGGCTTTTATTTTGAAAAATGAGCGTGAAGGATCACATTGCGTAAGTGGAGAGGTGGGGGCTCTCAGAGTGAGTTTGTGCGCAATTGAGTAAAGCCGCCATTGTTACTCCCGCTGTTATGGAAAAAGCTACACACTCGGTTGATATATTATCGAATATATATTTTAAAAACTACCTGAGGAATGATTATAAAAAAACGTTTGACATGTTTCTGTGGACTTTATGAAGACTATTTGGAATATCCGTCTGCGTTGTCGTGACCGCTCTTTCCTGTGGATTTCTGAACATAACGCGACAAACAAACGTCGGTATTTTGGGTATAAAAATAATCTTTATGGAACAAAAGGAACATTTGCTGTGTAACTGGGAGTCTCGTGAGTGAAAACATCCAAAGATCATCAAAGGTAAACGGTTAATTTGATTGCTTTTCTGATTTTCGTGACCAAGCTTCCTGATATGCTAAGTGTACATAATGCTATGCTAAGATATCAATAAACTTACACAAACGCTTGGATTGCTTTCACTGTAAAACATAATTTCTAAATCTGAGACACCCTTCATTATCACATTTATGCACGCAACCACTCACTTACACCACTGCCAAACAGTAAAAAAAAATATTTTTTTGTCATACACGTGGTACAGTATATGATATACCACGGCTTTCAGCCAATCAGCATTCAGTCCTCGAACCACCCAGTTTATAATTGAAAATAATGCCATTGTTGATTAGATGCTTAAAAAAAAATTGGCTATTTCTGTTGAACCATATGGTCTATCTACTAGAAACTCATTGACAATATGGACACAGATATAAAAAATGATTTTATACTTTTTTTATTCAAGTATAAATTACCAAAGTTATAATAGATTGCCTTAGATTTTCTGTTAATTACCAAAATTACTGAAGATTCCAGTAAATTTGGTAAATTACCGGTAGCTTTGCAATCCTAACTACAGTTAAATAAAACTAGCAAATCAGGTCTGAAAACTAACTGAAACTAAACAGAATTTCAAATAAAAATAGAAAAACACAAAACTATAATAACCTTGCACTCCAGGCCAATACAACAATTTGATCCATAAGGTGAGGTAAAATGAACTCTTCCTTTAAAGCATTACTCAATGCTAATGATGCTTGATAGGATGATTCTGTCCATTTAACCTTGCTTAAGAATGTAAACATATACATCTCACCATGTACTCTTTAGAAGACCTCGATAATGTACACCTGGACCACTTTGTCTTTAAACCGGTCCAGCAATTCTGAAAGGTTGCTTACCAAACATTTGCACCACAGAGATCAATGTACAGTGAATATGTCTCTACGGAGACCACATCAGGCTGACATCAAAATCAATACCAGCTACATGTCCCACAGAATGTCCAGATGAAACCAAGCCTCACTCACGACTACCATCTGAGTGTAGTGAAGCTGTTAAAATAGTGGAACGATGTTGTGCATTGTTTAGCTTAAAAAGCCCCTGTAGATCCTTGGTATTCATCTAAGGTGGAGTGATGTTTGACCACTTTTGTTGTGTGTTATTGTTTGTGTGAGAGACAGGCCCAGAGAGGCAAGCCCAGTAGCAGCCACTCTCCATCTCTCTGTCCCCTCCTCCCTCCCATGAGACAGGCCTCTGGAACACGGGGAGGGTTGGTGACGGGGTCGGCCCTTTCACACTCAATAAAACATAGTCCACTACCACTGTAATTACTGAACACAGAACATCCGCCTCCCTCACTCTTTCGCTCTCAGTCAGTAAGTCTGAATAAGCTCTGCACATATGCCTAGTATTACTTAACCTTACAATACATCTCGCAATGCTAGCAAACACAAAATATGACATCCTACATGGTTTATTTCATAAAAAAGGATGAGAACAGGAGCTATTATTGACCCTGTTGTTGACCATGTTATTATGCTGTTATCAACTACAACACAAGAGTCTAAAACTACATCCAGAGCATGATGTGGTTACAATGATGATCTATAAAAACTTAAAGCCAAGAAAAGCATCTAATACTTTGAATGTTCAGCTCTTCCTTGCTTAATTAAGACTCTGTACTTTCAAACGTGTACTGTGCTGTCTGTCTAACTGAGTGTTTAATATGAGGAAAGCCTTCCCTATTTCCTCTGACTGTGATGGACATCAGTCATAGTCCTGAGCATAGCCATGACAGTTGTGCTTCCTGTGTGTGATGACCTCATTTGACTATCCTACCACAGGGCCAGGCCACAGCGTGAGCAGACAAGACTCAACCTCCTGCCTCTCTACTTCCTGTTTTTCAGGACCCCTCTAAATGCCCACTGCAGGGGAGGTAGGGGGAAAATGGAGGGAGAGAAAAAAGGGAAGGAGTGTGCCTTGGGGACACCCTTCCTCTCTGATCCCTCTGCTTGTTACCTTCCTGACTGTAAGTCTGAGACTAAACAACAACACTACTCCATCTCCTGTTGATTCTCTCTGTGTGTTTATTATATTTACAGTACATGGCCATTAGACAGGCTGGACAGGCACATGCTGCCACACCAAGCACACAACCACTTTCTATTCTTTTAGACGTCAGGCCTTTCCTTGTTTTGCCCAATATGGATAATGATTTGAAACATAACCTGAGTTACATAATGATGAGTTATGCAAGTTCATACATAACAAGAAAACAGCCATGTAAAACAGTATAAATATTCAATTCAACTCCAAAACTTGAAAGTGTAAGGAAGTGGCTCAGTTCCAGTTTGTAAGGCTTTAAGCGGAGTGGGACATAGAGCAAAGAAAACCCTCACGGTTCTGCTGCTTAATTTCAATGAGACCCTGACATAACTGCATTAAGAAATGAACACCCCAACTCTTTGTTCTTCCTGTCATCAGGCTGTGCTGTACCTGTAAATGGGGCTGTTGGCCTGGGGGCGAGTGGAGGCGAGCCAGCCTCTCTCTCCTGCTCCTACACTTCCCTTTGTGATTGCATGCTTATCTCCCACTCCAGCAGAGCAGGGAGACGGAGGATTGTGGTCCCAGAAGAAGCATCACTAGTGTTAATGTCTCCTGATGCTAATCTGACACAAGGCTGATCCTTCACAAACCACTTTCTCCATTCCTCTCTCTCCTTCTTTTTCCTTCTCCCTCTGTCTCCCTCATCTATCTCCCTTTCTCCCACTCCCCCATCTCTCACCCTCTCTATCTCCCTCGTATCTCTCTCTTTCGCTCTCTCACTCTGTACATTCCCTCACCTCTGTTTCCAAGGCAACTAATGAGATATTAATAAGATCTACCAAAGGGCTGTGTGAACAAAAATTAGTGGGAAATAGGCTTTGAGAAAAAGAGGGAGAGCAGCTTGCCTTGTGAGTTAAATAAAATGCTTTAAATATGTGCTCGTATTGGACTTTCTACAGCCTGTTAACTTTATTTGTAAAACATTTATTGGGGTGACATTATTTTCCTAGACAATGACTTCAAAAACAGTACTGAGAAGCTAAAACAATAACTATATGAGGGCCATGACTGTTATAAAGAAATGTAATTTCCACAAAACATAAACCTATGGGGTGAACTGAAATATGTAGATATTTTCTACATGGTCATTAAGTTTAAAATGAATTGCTTGGCTTAAGCTTTAGATTTTTTTAAAACATGAATGCTATACTCTGAAGAGGTTTGCAATATACTGTTATTGCAATTGTGAAGAAAAAAAATTTGACTTGCAAATCTCAACAAATGATAACTCCTAGGAACCATTGTGTGAACAATGAGTTTAAACCCACACCCTTTGAAATAGCTGTGATACGTTGAACCACTAAAAGCTATGTGAGAAAACTCATAATGAAAATGTTACATTGAGTAATGGCTTTATGTCACTGACGGAATGAAGGGTGAATGTGTTGTTTTTTAGATGACCTCGAGATACCAACAGACAATAGAAAGTATTTTCCTTTGTTTATTTCAATGAATAGTTATACTCAAGTAGGGCTTGTTATGATGTTAGTAGATCCAGCCCTGACATACTGTACATTGGTAATTCAAGTCAGAGTTCAACAAGGGTTGAACAGTGACTCACAAATATTCCAGAGCATGTTCTGCATAGCTTGCATAGTAAACAATAATGGTTTATTGAGCTTATGGCTACTGGGGCATGGCAATGCTTCTCCACTTGTATAATTATTTTAGCATGCATTTTAGACCTACCTTGATCAAGTTGATAAAAAAAGAAATCCATTGACATGTATGAGTGTGTGACTTGTAGGGGACAACGATGCAAAGGTTAGCGTTCTTGCTCTGAGTGTTTGTGTTGAGGAGTCAAACCAAAGCAGGCCAGGCCAGGCTAGGCTGCGAGTGGTTAATCTCTCCAAATGATGACTGCTACCTCAATCCAACTCTCCACTGACCCAGCTGTAAACCCTCATTGGAACAACGCAAGTTCAAACCATGATCCATCCTGCTAGCACCCAACTCTGGCTGGGAAGATGGAGCTACAGACAGCGGCACGCAGAGACAAAGATACTTATCACCTCCACAATGACATCATCAGGAAAACCCCACTGGATCAACTGAATATTCTCTTGGGGAAAATAGCTTTAGACCCCCACATCATACATCATCCATCAATAACCTGGGAGACAAATGAAAAAAACGTAGCTCTTTAGGAGAGAGCACAATAACAGAACATACACCCTTGCCAATCACTACAGGTATCCTATTGTTACTTTTTAATGCATTCCTCTATTGCATGCTGAAATCAGCTGAACTGAGCAGGTTTCAAAGGTATGGTAAGGTTTGGATAACAGGCTACATCTTCAGAAATATAAAGGACATCAGATGCTGACAGTGAAACTGAGCGCTAGCAGACAGACACCCTCACTCACACAGTAATGTCAGGGGATGAGAGGACTATGCAAGGTGACTTTGACAAAAATGCCTTGGGGTCCATGAGAGAATTCCATTGAAGTGACTTTAATATGGCATTTGTTTGTCATTTATCACCATATTGAGTCCGACAAACCTGTATGATGGAACCAGCAGGAAGAACAAAACCAATACACATTTTCCTCTGGCTTGAAGGCATAGTGAGAAGAATCTGAGGCCAGCAAGACAACTGCAACAAGCTGGAGATACAGTGTACTGTAATCACTGCCAACATGTACACTCTAGCAGACAGAGCCAGTTACACTGTACTGTTCAGGTAACATCTACTGACAGTGCAGTGAAGTTCAGACTTTGTAACTTCACAGTCTAAACAGATGTTGTTGTGCTGGAGTTTGTGTGTGTGAGTATGTGAGCGCACATGTGTTTCTGTGTGAACTTAAATGGAGAGGAAACAGGGATAAAACCTTGAGATGGATTTGAGGAAGAGTTCTCCCCACCCCCAGCCCCGGTACGCTGGTTGTGTGTAGTAGTCGCAGCGTTGTAACATAATTACTGCTGGGACAATTCTATTCCCAATGATCCATTTGTGTCAATCAAGTTTACGAGCCTAGCGAATGAATGGATTCTCAGTTTCTCAAGGATAAAGAGATGACCCTCTCCTAACTGGTATATCCATTTCATGTGCAGAGGCCACTCTCCTTCTCAAGGTTTGTCTCGTTATGCTAACTGTTGTACAAGTTTAAGCATGTAGAAACGGATGCAAGCTTGGATTATTCTTGATTAAAAAGATCTGGTTTTGGCAATTGAGAAATGCATGATGTACATTAATGCTATCCTAAATTATACTGGCATTGGCAATTTTCCATCAATAGTCAACAAACCACAGGCTAAACCCAAACAATATGCAAGTATATTCACTTGAATATGTTGCTGTTCTTAGATGAAGCCCCAAATGTAATATTGTTCCATCATCCTTAATACCTTGTTATGTGATAGTCAGTAATCACTTCTCATCCACCAAAATGTTATATTCTACTGCAAAAAATGTACTGACTAAAGTGTCTAACTACTTACATCAAATTAACTACTCACATAAGATTTTAGGGCTCCCGAGTGGCGCAGCGGTCTAAGGCACTGCATCTCGTAGAGTTTCAGTGCTAGAGGCATCACTACAGACCCTGGTTCGATCCTGGGGTGTATCACAACTGGTTGTGATTGGGAGTCCCAAAGGGTGCGACCGGGGTAGGCCGTCATTGTAAAATAAGAATTTGTTCTTAAATGACTTGCCTAGTTAAATTTAAAAAATAAACAGTAACAGCCACTTAATGTCTCGGAGCCAAAACCTCTCTCCAAAAACATTTTATCACCAACATCTCTTATGACAGTACGCCAATTTTACCAGTGGATTTCCTGGCAGGAGTTAGTGTCAGAATCTGACATTCTCTCTGTATGAGCACTTCAAGTGTCACAACGCACCAAATTCTCCTTTTCTAAATCATTCGGATGGAGTCACAGATGACACAGGTCTAAAAGAAATTCACAGACTACACATTCCTCCGTTTTTCTCTACAGTTCTGTAGATTTTCTTCATCAATCATAACTTAAACTTTTCAGGGATATCAGGAAAAGCCCATTTTCAGAGTCTTCTGTAAACATGCATGCACCCACACCCAAATGCACGCATTCTAAATCCTAACCTGTTGTCTGTGTGATGTGGTGGTATGTGTCCATTTGCATGGTTGTCCATCATCACAGGGACTTCTCACCAGGGAGAGATAATCCCACCAACGCAGAGGGGTGCGACAGCCCCCTACCCCCCAGGCCCCCTACAAGCTGTGCTAAGTGGCATGGCAGCCTTTTGATGTTCCATAGAACACAACACTGAAATGGTAAACAGCACAGATGAATCAAGATCTTCCTCCTGGGGGAATACGCTGTGTAAGGATGTTAGGGACGTCATGCATTAATGTGTATCGGCAGCACTACAGTTCCTCACTCTCTTCCCCTCTCCAAATTCACTGAATATCCAGATGAGACTTTCCGATTCAGTTTAGATATTTCATTCTCCTTCAAATATGTTGTTTGATCAACAGCGGGCAGATTTAACTACACAAACAAATTAAACTGCTCTGAGTTTACCATATTGTGTTGTACACATCCTGTCTAGTTTCTGTTGGCTGTTAGTGTGTTTCTTCCTGTCCTGACCAACAGAGCACTGGTGCTTCTTTTAATGGGAGTTTAAAAATGGCTTGGAATAAATATGAGATTTTCTCTTCCCATTTTTCTTGTGCTCTCCATCCCTCTGTTGCTCAGTGTTCCATTACATAAAATGTTTATGCAACCCAAGCAGCATGGACGGTTATGACTCACAATAACTGTGAAAGATTCAACATTGATTAGATAAAAAAATAAAAATATGACTCCACACAAACCTAGGCCTACATGGATGATTGTGGAAATGACTAAATGTAACACTAATCCCTTGAGGTAAAAGTACAACAGTTGGAAAATGTTCTAATGCTAAACAACATAATTGTAATTGGTTTAATAGACTGATTTCAACATACAGCCAATAAATCCATATCACTTTGGCAAGGTGAAACCATTTGTTTCCATTACAACGTAAGCCTTCATTTTCAACAAATCAGTTTTATGTCTGCTGGTTTCAATTGGTTGTTTAGTGTTTTTGGCATGATAAAACCTCTTCCGTTTATTGTAAATGGGTCCTTGTTAAAACCGACAGGGAGAAGAGGAAAGATGTACAGTAGAGATAACATTAAACACAATCACATCATGTAGGCACCAGGGAGAGCGTTCATGGGATGCTTATTGGTCATTTTGACTTCAATACCAAGTCAAAGCTGAGTAACAATTTTCACTTTGAAATAAAAATGTGCTCTTATATAAACAGTGTCTGCCTGGTGCATGACTGGTGTTTATGCAACCAGGTTTGAATGGGGGCATTTCCTTGGAAAAGCTACGTTCTTACAGGACACAAAGGACACAAAATGAGTCATATTAAAGTATTTTCTCTATACTTGTTGTTTGTTGCTCAGAAGACTGAATCTGAACAAAACATGAAAACTTTCCTCCAACTAATCCATCTCAAGATCAAGGATAAAAGTATTGTAAATTATGCAAGAATGTATTGTTTAAGCAAAGGGCTCGACATCAAATAAACAATATTATGAATATTTCCAGGCATTCCAGGAAGAATTGACTTAGTTTGCATAATGATTCAGTACCTCCATAACATACCGGTGCTGGGGAACAACAGGAATTGTGTATGGGTGGAGAAAGTAGAGCTGATACAATCCATCTTTAACACAATTTACATGTTTTGTAGATGCACAACTCATCCTTTTGGAATTCCCTAAATGTCCTCTGACTCGATATTATACCAAATCAAACCCATTCCTTTTAAAGTCAATAGGACAGACACATTGTGATCACCACTTTGATAGGTCATCAAACAGTTTGATAGGTCATCAAACAAACATACCCTCACATCCATACATAACTACACACACACACATAAGCATGCACGCTCGCACGCACGCACACACAACACAACACACAGTGAGATAAACCCACTGGCCCTGCTGCCTGCCTCTCCAGGAATCTTTTCAGCCTAACTGTTCTGTGATAGCCTGTGGCCCAGTTGCTGGTGACGGATGCCTCTCCCCCAAACATGGTCTGAACACTGTTGGCAGCTGGGTCAGTGACAGGAGGGCCGAGGGGAGGGAGGGAGGGGACTAGGAACAAGCTGGGGAGCATTGAGTGTGACACTGGCTGAGTACAGCCAGAGAACAGCTGACAGACCAGTGGGTTTTGTCTACCATTTCACCTGGATCAGCAGCTCATGGAAGCCACACAGTCTGCTCCCAGGCAGAGAGAGACTGGACTGGTAGAGAGAAGGAGAAGAGGAGGGAGGGAGGGCACAGACAACTGGCAGCCTCAACACACTCTCAAACAGAGGCTTCAGAGAGCTGGGCTCTGGAGATGGAGAGTAGGGTACAACTACTGCAGCCTGGACAGGGATTAAATATATTTTGGGGGGATGAAGAAGGACAGAGTGCCCTAATATAAATCACCATATCAAAACAGCTCACTTTCAAACTCAAACATTTCAGACATCTACAAATGTTTTTCCATTCCAGGTGATAACCTGTAATGTATTACTGCTCCCAGCACTAAGTTGTTATTGTGAGACTACATGTTTTACTACAGGAGTGATGTAATGTTTTCCCTGGTTGGATGCTGCCAGGGCTGTAAAGGCCAAGGAATGATGTCATGCCCAGCCCAGTATTAGTGACACGTCCCTGCCCCGCCTTCCACTTCTCCTCATATGGCAAGGGTCAAGTCTCCTTTCGTACACTGGTGTAGGAGCATAGTAGGGGAAATTGATGGGGAGAATGTTTTTGGGCTGCACCTACTTCTGATTTAATTTTACAGTGTCAAAGCAAAGGTGAGTAAAGACATTCTGAAATCAAGATCAAGTTTGTAAGCGTCACACACACAACGCTACATGTTTTGCTGAATACAAAAAAAACATGGTGGACTTAAACCCCCTACCCCTAGTGTCCCTAATTACTTAAAATGCTCAATTTGAAAACAAAACTACCGGTCATTCTGCTCAAACACGACCCTCAGAGCAGAGATATGGTGGGACTTATAGTTTGAGTCCAGAGGTGGACCCGACCAGCTTTCAAACCAGAAGAGGGTGTTAGGTCACCACCAGCAACTGTACTTACTGACTGCATGGGGTCACACTAGGGACTATGACCTCCAGATCCCCAAATACAAGCCATACACCTGCAAATCTGTTTATTATTCAGGACACACCTAATCAGATTCAATTCTATACTTTTGTATGTATAGTATCAGTCAAAGGTTTGGACACACCTAATCATTCCATAGTTGTTCTTTATTCTTACTATTTTCAACATTGTAGAATAACAGTGAAGGCATCAAAACTATGAAATAACATTTATGAAATCATGTAGTAACCAAAAAAGTGTTAAACAAATCAAATATATTTTATATTTCAGAATCTTCAAAGTAGCCACCCTTAGCCTTGATGACAGCTCTGGAATGTTTCCGGAAATTTTCCATGGGATGTTAAGCCTGGGTATTTCGGGAATTTTGCTTAAATTCATCAAAAAAGTTAACTTATAACAGTGAGGTCTCCTGGCATATTTTGGTTAAACTATCCCCAATTCAATGGAATTGCAACCCTTTGCATGCACAGTGCATTCTTCCATCACATGTGCAGTGCACTCTTCCATGTACAGCTGATTCTCAAGATCTTGCACACTAATGAGATGCAATTGAGCCCTTACTACTACACTGTCTGAGCCAAGGACTACATGCTTTTAAAGTTTTGATTACAATACTGGGTGGGGTGAATATATTTTAAATGACATACATTATTTTTTTGTTAACTAGTAAATAGTAGCCTACAGCAAAGTATGTTGAAATCATTTATAACTTGTTAACAATTTCTGCTAGTTAGTTTTTGTTACCATGTGGGTTTTAGCTTGCTTGAACCTGCTAACTGAGGAGTGTTAATTCACCTATTTCCATACATGTTTCATTTTTAAACATTTATCTTACAAAGGAGTTGTTTAATCCAACTGCTTAACTATTTATCTGTACATGGAATTGTATTTGGGGTTTTTCTTACTATTTTTTTCTCATCTTTACAGGAAAATGCCACGGGCACTCTCTGATGTGTGGAGACATTTCACTGCAACTAATGTAGAAGGAAAAGCACTGTACTTTTGCAAATACTGTGCCAAATCATATGTGAAGAATGCAACAAAGATACAGAATCATCTGGCCAAGTGCATAAGTTCCCTCGGTGCTCACAACAAGCAACCTCTGACAAAAGTCCCTCTACTTCTATTCAAGGTGAAAATTATGAAACAGACACCTTATCGATAGCAACAGCTCATGGTCCTCCTGGAATCAGAAGTTTATTTGACTCAATGAACATAGTCAGAGAAATGCTGATGAATGTCTTGCTCAAGCTGCGTATGCAACTGGTTCACCTCTGATTCTCACAGGCAATGTGTATTGTAAGAGATTTCTGAATGTTCTTTGCTAGCATTCACCCCTCCAACCAGACATGCTTTATCTACTCACTTGCTGGATGCAGAGATTAACAGAGCTCAAGTGAAGGTCAAGCAAATCATAGAGGAAGCAGACTGTATTGCAATCATCTCTGATGGGTAGTCGAATGTTCGTGGGCAAGGAATAATTAACTACATCATCTCCACCCCTCAACCAGTATTCTACAAGAGCACAGACACAAGGGACAACATACACACTGGTCTCTACATTGTAGATGAGCTGAAGGCAGTCATCAATGACCTTGGACCACAGAAGGTATTTGCACTGGTGACAGACAATGCTGCGAACATGAAGGCTGCTTGGTCTAAAGTGGAGGAGTCCTACCCTCACATCACACCCATTGGCTGTGCTGCTCATGCATTGAATCTGCTCCTCAAGGACATCATGGCACTGAAAACAATGGATACTCTCTACAAGAGAGCCAAGGAAATTGTTAGGTATGTGAAGGGTCATCAAGTTATAGCAGCAATCTACCTCACCAAGCAAAGTGAGAAGAATAAGAGCACCACATTGAAGCTGCCCAGCAACACCCATCGGGGTGGTGTTGTCATCATGTTTGACAGTCTCCTGGAGGGGAATGAGTCTCTCCAAGAAATGGCCATATCACAGTCTGCCGATATGGACAGCCCCATCAAGTGGATCTTCCTGGATGATGTATTTTGGGAGAGAGTGGTAATCAGCCTGAAAATCCTGAAACCTATAGCAGCAGCCATTGCACGGATTGAGGGAAACGATGCCACCCTGTCTGATTTTCAGACTCTGCTTGCAGATGTAAGAGAAGACATACGTACTGCCCTGCCCACTTCACTGTTGCTCCAAGCAGAGGAAACTGCAGTTTTGAAGTACATTAAAAAGCATGAAGACTTCTGCCTGAAGCCCATACACGCCGCAGCATACATGTTGGGCCCCAAGTATGCTGGCAAGAGCATCCTGTGTAGTGCAGAGATCAACAAGGCTTATGGTGTCATCACTACAGTGTCTCACCACCTTGGCTTGGATAAGGGCAAGGTGCTTGGCAGTCTGGCGATGTACACTTCCAAGCAAGGGCTTTGGGATGGAGATGCAATATGGCAGTCGTGCAAACATATCTCATCAGTCACCTGGTGGAAGGGACTTTGTGGATCTGAAGCTCTTTCCCCTGTTGGCTCCATCATCCTCTAAATCCCACCAAAATCAGGCACCTCAGAGCGCAACTGGTCGTTGTTTGGAAACACACACACCAAAGCATGCAACAGGCTGACCAACAAGGGTTGAAAAATTAAGGCTCTTTAAGCCTGACAACGAGCCATCCTCAACATTGTTAGAAAGTGACCATGAAGATGAGGCCCCAGAGTCTGATGTTCAAGAGGTGGACATTGAGGAGGTCCAGGGAGAAGACATGGAAGCCTGAGAGGAAGACGCTCTTGCAGCCTTTCGGTTACAAATCCAACGCTCTAACCACTAGGCTACCTGCCGCCCCAATTATGTCTACTTATGATATGGTACAAGGTTTATGTTTCTGTCTCCATATGATATGGTAAATATATCCAATGTAAAACACATCTACATTTAAATGGTATTAATATTCATTTGCATATATTCCCATGAATTCCCATATATTCCCGTTAATTCCCATGGAAGATTTCCACTTCTGAATATTCCCCAAAATGTGCAACCCTATAGACCCTGCAAGACAACTCAGGTCCTCCATCGGGACTCCACACTTTTTATGTTAAGATTACCGTAAGTGGATGTGTCTTAAATGTGATACAGGGGAGCATATTAGTGGTCACAAGAAATCTTTTGATCTGGCAAATTAGATTATAATATATTCCTTAATGTTTTTTCAAAGTCCCATTGAAATTCAGTCAAACTGCAACTCAGCAAAGTTATGTTTTCCTTAAATTAATGGGAAAATTCCTAAAACAATTCTGATCTATGATAATGTATGTATTTCAGTGTTATCTGTTAGGCTACCGCTTTTTTTCTTCTTCATCTGCTATTACGATGCAACACATCTTCAACAACAAAATGAAATCCATTTCTGACACCTACAGTATCATGCAAACAAAGAACAAACAAATCAACCACAGGATGGACTTCCTTGACTATGTACATAAGGCTCTTGTTTTTATGATACACAACATTATTGTGGTTTTGCTAACGTATCAATAGTGACACTAATATTGTAGAATGAGAGACCAGAGGTTCATCAGCCATCCCCTCTGCTCCACCACATAGCAGAAGCTTTAACACGCTAACCTCAGAAGCCACACTGCAGCTAGCATGCATGTACTACTTATTTTTTCTTAGTTTATATCTTTTGTCAGTCCTCGGTATAACTCAAGTCACTTAACTTGACTTGGTAGAGGTGAATATATTAAACTAAAAGTATGGTTCTTGTCCTACTCCAATTAAGTAACATAGCGGAACACCTTAAAGTTCACATGCAATACAAGTGTGTCACATTTGTTATGAAAATGTGTCAGTTTAGCCCTCAGTTTGTTTTAATGATGTGTACCATTTCTTCGAATGCCATAGTGGCGTGGCACTGCTTTATTTTTTATCTGTAGAGAGTCTGTCAGAAATGCACTCAGAAAGAAAGACATCTAAAGATTGGAGTGCACTGTTGATCCAACATGACTCAACATGAAAACTGATCTAGTCAATTTCACTTAGGGGCGATTCCACGACAGCATGTCCCAAATAAAAAAAAATCTGTCAATTCTCACATAGAAACTTCATTGGAATGAAGGATGTTTGACATGCTTTTTACTTTTGTATTTTGAGACCTATACATGCCTCCTGTCAGAACCTTTGATCTGTGAACTGTACATGATACAGACAATATCTTGGTGTCATTATACTCGTTATGGAGTCCTCAAAAATATGAGGTAAGTCTATGTTCTGAGAAAAATTCACATTGATTTATTCAACCTTGAAAATAGTAATATCAATATCTCAAAAGTACCCTTTTAGATGTCCGTATCCTGCACGGTTCACGTATCATAAGCAGCGTTTAGACAGGCAGACAAATTCTGATATTTTATTCCACTAATTGGTCTTTTGACTAATCACATCAGATCTATTCACATCAGATCTTTTTTAAGCAATTAGTGAAAAAAAGATCAGAATTGAGCTGCCTGTCTAAATGCAGCATATGATATGTGAACCGTGCAGGATACAGACATTTCAAATCAAATCAAATTTTTTATATTGTATTATGTGATCAGGCCACACAGAGGAACATCTGTGATAATCTGAAGTATCCAAAAGGGCCACGAGATGTCATTTTATAAAAATTAACCCAAAACTTGAAAGCTAGTAAAATTCTGGTAGTTTAGTGGTAAACTTAGAAAGTTTCCAGTAATATTCCCTCTTTCCGCACTACCTGTGTCAATTTGGATTCGTAGAATACGTTATTTTCTGTTACTGCTGAGCCTTTTAAAGGGAAATCTGATGGAAAAAGACTAAATTAAGCAAATATGAGAGCTCTTGTCAGAGGTAGGCCTTACTGTCAATGCTTTGAATCAGCCTACAGGAGACATTCAAATGGCAATAGCCCAAATCAATGCCATATAGAAAGACAGCTGTGATCATCTAATACCTGGTAACAAATGGTTCATAATGTCCTTATGAAACTTTTAAAAATATCCTTGTGATGATTTATAGATTTAAAAGGGAAAGGTTATCATAAACCATTGATAACTCAATTTACACTATGAACTTCCTCAAGACTGTTTACTTCAACAAGTAAAAATGTTCACATTCAAAGTTGATTTGCAGTCTTAACCCTGTGTGTGCCACTTAAACAGTGGAGGGGAGAGAGAGACAGGGATGATAGTAGTGAAAGAGGATTAGCTGCAGATTGAGGCTGCCGCTTTGGTTCAGCTGATTCTTCAGTATGACCAGAGAGAGCTGAGGGGGTAAGGACAACTCTGTCTGACTGAGGGCTCGAAGGGGAAAGGCAAAGAAGACAGGAAGAAGCTGTCTATCTTTAAGCCGCTCTGCCCTGCTCAGCAGCACATGTGCTGAGTGGGCCGTATGGGGTGGCTTACTACCAGAGGTCACAGCCAAGGGCAGGACAGTTGAAAGGTCACTGTTAGGTGCTCCCTTAGACAACAGTGCATTAGTGAGTGGTTCACTCATACTTCTGTTAGAAACAGTTTTTCAGGCTATCAGATGTTTATAAGCCACTGTAGTTTAGGATATTGATATTTAGGTCAGAATGATAGGGGGCTAATTGTCAACAGAGTTGCTTTGTTGACATACTACAGTGACATAGCAGGCAGATGTGATGAGAATTATAAATAGTTCTATAGGAAAAATTGGTGCTTTTTACATTTGCTTTTCCAAGTATACATTGACCATCGGCCGCACCACTGTACGTTATTAGTATAAATCTTTCTTAATTTCAGATTTAAAATCATGTCAAATTATATATTTGAGTGTGGCTTTTCTTTAAAAAAAGAAGAAGAAAAAAAGAACTGCATAATAAGTGTTTGAATATGATTTCAAAATATTTTTATGATATTAACTTTGAAACCGCACCGCCATGTAGGATATTAAGCCGTATTTATAAAGTGTACATGTGGTATATTAGCCTGTGCCAGGGCTGGTCCCTGATCCACAGGCTAACGGTTTGGAAGTCATCATCACAGCACATTAAAGGCCTGCCTAATAAAGTTCCAACTGTGCAGCCTCATAGCATGATAGACGGTTTGATTTGGCACACTCCACAATGTATTTGCAGAATAACTTGACTCAGTTTTGTGAGACTGGAGGAGAGAGGAAAAACGAACAAGGACCTAAAGGGAAATCTGATGGAAAAGGACTAAATTAAGCAAATATGAGAGCTCTTGTCAGAGGTAGGCCTTACTGTCAATGCTTTGAATCAGCCTACAGGAGACAGGAGAAAGGAGAAAGGTGAGGCTCTGTGACCAAATCAAATCAAATCCAATTTTTTATATTGTATTATGGACTGGAGGAGAGAGGAAAAACGAACAGGGAGCTAATATTTTGATAAACATTTTAAATGATAATTGCGTGTGTTTGTCAAACTGGCTGGTATCCTGGGGGTAACTAACCCATTTAGCATCAAAGGTGAGGCTCTGTGACCTGGTGGTCAGACAGGAGGCAGCCAGGGGATTCTGGGTTTGGAGCTCAGCTCTCTGTTGGATTGGGTTGTGGGGTTGGGTGACACCGCTAGGACACTGTGCATTCCTCTGGGTTACACAGCCATTGCAGTAGCCACACACGATAGAAGGGGAAGTCAGAGTTGATTTGATGCAGTGTATAAACACAAGAAAGAACATCCACATTCATGGTTCGCCCTTTCTGGAATAGAATAACTACATTTATACCCATTTTATTTATTAAAGTACTCAGGAAGCTTTCCTTTAGAATAAATAGTCTAGAGCGTACACAATTGTCTGCTAGGCTCAAGATTCTGCATCCTGCCTCCAGGTCTCACGGGAGAATGCTGGAATCTCCAGTTTGATGATGGAGCTCCATTAAACAATGAATCATGTTGCTGAGAGCATGTGCAGAGGGCTTTGTAACAAAGAAACTAAGCAAAGTGGACATAGAGAAGAAGCATAGTGTTTTTCCTGTTGTTGCTCTGACAAATATCTTGAACATAATTGCCAAAGTTCCCTCACACCTAACACCTAACTCTGAGAATAAGAGAGGACTTCCTACATAGGGTCGCAGTCACACTAGTGAATAAAGAGAGAGTAAGAGTGAAACAACTACTAATTTACACCTCGATGTATAAACACATTCAGTACTTTGATGAAATAATGTAATATCATGACCTTTGCTGATACTTGTTGATTGTGGGGAGGTGTGATACACAACCTGTATTCTTTGCTTCTCTTCTTTGTTATTGTATCTATCTAAAGAAGTTTAAAGGTTAATTGTGTTAGCTACTGGTTCTCTCAAAACAAGTAGTCTTGTAGAACTCTCGAAAAATGTGCTATAAAACTGTGCCTGATGAGTCAGCTGCAGTTGACACCAGTTCAGCTCTCAAGTGTACTGTAGGGGAAGTGCTGTGCCACAGTACAATGGTGTAACATGGTGAACACTACAAAATCCATGTACAGCTGACACTCTCATGAAACCAGATGGTCTTAATGATGTTTCCCACTTGAGATAAAGAGAATAACCAAAAGGACCAAAGAAAGCATAAAACATTACTGGAGATCTAGGGTTAAGCGATATTACAACAGCATCATCTATCAACGATGACTGACAGCCATCATCAATGTTGACGACATCGTTATGTGACAGACGATGGTTTAGCCTATTTGAACTTGACTTGCACAGTGCCGCAAAGAATGGAGTCGGAGAGAGCAAAATATTGTTTTAATTCCCTAAAAACGTAATTTAGCCAGGGGACTAATAATGAGAGTGAACAAACAATATAAATAGACTACAGAAAAATAAAGTTCAATCAAGTTTAAGCTGATTAAGAAATAGATTTTCTGTGTGTGCCAGGAAAAATCACCCCATGCGAGGTTGAAAACCAAGTAGCCTATAACCTATCCTCCTACTAGGTCTATCATAAAAGCTTCAAGACAAGTTATTTCCTAAATATTCAAATAGCTTTAAAGTTATGAACAGTAACCTATTTCCTAAATATTCAAATAGCTTAAGAAGGAGTTGTCTATAATGTGCTGCTATCAAAAATTACAAGAATGAAAGATAGAATCTATAGGCCGAGGCATATGCTATTCTCAATCGCAGCTTTATGAGAAATATAACAAACAATTATAGTTCTGAAGACGGTACGCTTCTATCAAGCCCATGATTTATAACCTAACTCACTATGGTAAAACAGCCCGTTCCTCATCAGTTGACTGTCACTCCATCATGTGCATGCCACAGACACACACACACACACACACACACACACACACACACACACACACACTGACCTGGCCATACGGAAGCTCCACCCGAAATATTATTTAAGCTTTTCCTCCACTTAGGCTTTGTCCAGGCGTTCAACAAACATATCTTTCGTCAAGTTATAGCATGCAATTTCTGGCTATAGCCCAACAGTTGTTTTAACTGAGTTTTTTTTCTCACAAAAACAATTTTGGGGGTTGGCCAATAGGGGGCGATGCCATCTTATATCACAATGTTTTATGAGTGCCTAATCACCATAGGACAAAGATTGACATCATCCAACCCTATGGAGATCCATGGCATATACAATTAAGTAAGTTAAGTGACTCTCTTAAAAAAACAGGAGAGTAAATAAACAGGTAAACAACAACAACAATACCAAGATTTTTAAGAATACGTGGCTTACCCAACTATCAAAGCAGTGATATTCTCTTTATGGGAAAATCCAGCTCCTGTCTGTCTCTTCCTTTCCCTTCAATGCTTCCCTCGCTTGCGTTAAGCTTCCTGCTGCGTTTTCCTCCTTGGGAAAAATGTCCTGGGAGGGGGAGAGGAGAGTTGAGAAAGTGTTTCGCTCATTAATTCAGAGGCATGGTGTAAACGCCAGCATTCTCTTTCTGACAACCAGCGTTAATTGCATATCCGACTTGCCCACACACTCAACGTTTCTCCTGTGTGTCTCCTGGAAGGAGCTGAATCCAAGCTGTGATATTCTGGTGCTATGAAGAGAAGCGAGGTGGGAGACACTCCAGACCCCCACTCCTCACACCAATCACCACCTCAGAACTTCTCCCTTTTACCTGGGTCAACTTTCTTCACTCACAACAAATACTGTATTTACACATCTATCAATTTACAGAGAGACATTTAGGCCTGAACACACAAACACACACACATTATGTAATATGTTACTGAGAAAGATGATATTAAATGAATAACTGTATCTACTACACCCTGACATAACACTAGAGAAACAAACAAAACATTGCATTGCTGTTTCGTTAATAAGGCCACAAATATATATATTACAGACAAGGATGTATATTACAGATCAGGATACTATCATACTATGAGTGCCATATGACCAATTTTACTATAAGTTCTTACATAAGTTAACTGTACAGCAGCAAATCACCTTTCTATAAGCTGGGGCAGTAATCGGTTGGGGGAAAAATGAATGCAGACGGGACCAAAACAGACACTCAATAAAACTACACACAGATATACCTTTATATTGCTGCCAAGACTGCCGTCCCAAAAACGTTGCTATTTTCATTATCAACAAGCTAGGAATACCTCATGGTTGGGGAAACCGGGGGGGGGGGGGGGGGGGGACATTAGACATTTATCAGTCAGTATCAACTAAACACTCTCTACTGTTATCTGTCTGGAATTATATACAATGGGGTCAAGTCAAGTGGAGATGCCATAAACTTTTGTCCACATACTGAAGTTCACAGTGCCAGTAAATCATCTACAACAAACTAAGGTCCTGGGGTTTATTATTTGACCATCTTGTGTGAGTTTACGAGCTCTTGAGTGATTGTACATAACTCTTTACACTGACACCTACAATATGGCTTGTGGCCTTCCAAAACAAATATGCTGAATCAGAAAAGTGTCATTTGTTATTATGTTGAACCTTTATTTAATGATGTATGTACATTTTAAATAGCAGATAAATGATCACAACAAATCAATACAGTCAATACCACCATGGCTCCTTCATAATATTGTAGCCTGTAAATCTGTTCAATCCATTCAGTCATTAGTGCAGAAAAACACTGATGTTGAGGTCATTCTCCTAACTATTCACTGTGACCAGACTGCCTCTCATCAGGCTTGTAATTAGAAATAAAACCATACAAAACAGGTGCAATGACTCTTCCATTCAAAAGATTGAAGCATTGCTGTATTAATCCTTTACTGGGAATAAGTTTGATGGAGCTCCTGACTGTGGAATGAATCCGTACTGGAGATATGCCCCAGGCTAAAAAAAAAAAAACATCAGATTCAAACTATAAATATAATATATCATCAAAATAGTCCCTTATAACTGAGAACAAGACATAGGCCTACTATAAGAAAACAAAATTGCTTCAAAAATAGACATACGTCACATCTTATTGGTGGCAAACATACATTGCTCCATAGCAGAGGAGATGTTGCCCTAACTCAAGCAAATAGCAGTGATAAAAGCAAAGCAACAATAGAAGTTGGAGTAGCCTAGTTCTAAATGGACAAATGACCACCACCAGCTGACCAGCAAAATGTAGATTTCAGAACTAACAATGCAAAGTATCTTTACCAATAAACTGACACTGTATAGACTACTATATATTACTATTATTTGTTTATAACAAAGTAATCACATGTTTAGGCTACTAACTTATTATTGTGAACCTATTAAAATAAGGAAATATTCTAGTCCACAACTAAGAAAATGCATTCGATTTTACAGTGATATGCAATGGAATGGATAAAGTCAAGTTTTAGTTGTTCATACAGCTATAGTGCACATAGACGGTTATATTAATTCGCCTAGTCTACACAGACAATTATAAAGGATTTCAAAGCAACCAAAGTAAAAAGCCGAAAAGTAATCTGATGCCATGTAATCTATTGTGATGTGATGGCATTGATGTGAAAATATATATATTTCAACGTAGATAATACAAAACCAAGTAAAATTGCAAGCAAACGCATTCCTCCCGTTGTCTGAGAAGTCCACGACACTGTTAACTCTACGATATTGCGCGCTCACAAACATAATCAGTAAACAAGTTATAGTAAAGTCATAGCTAGACATTAGTAATTCAAGACGATTGATATAATCTATTAATCTAAGAAATATCCTGAAATTGACAGACTACGATAAAGTTGATAGAATTACTGTAGGCTACCAAATAAGATAAAGCATAACTGTTTACTTATTGGAGCTATAAGAGCAAAGACGCACGGGCATCTAGGGTAAAATCAATGTATATCTAAAATAAGTGTCGCCTATTATTAGGAATACTAATAAACAATAGTTCATACTATATTCATCCAGAATATAAACACAGAAACTGGCATGGCATAATCACATAGCGCTACATGTAGGCTACAGTATGGGATGGCTTTTCGATCCCTAATTCACTCTACGTCTTCCTCTTGCGCTTTCTCTCTCTCTCACTAGTGCCCCTCTGTGCAATATTGTTGCTATTTTTGCTACTCACCTTGTCTCCCAAGTTCCTCGTTGTATATAGACACTCTATATCAGAGGCTCCAATAGACATACACGTAATTTCAGTCACATTTACACACGAACTGCTATTTTAGGGAGCAGACAAACTCAGAAGAGCCAGTCTCTTGTCAGTGAGAGACTCCTCCCCTTATCTGACTAATACCAGACGAGGTAGAAATCAACCTCCTCCCACTCGTCACTACAAAAACTTAGGTTTGTAGTTAGCCTACATTGTAGGCTACCTATATCATCTGGATTTCCAAATGGTGACTCTAAAAAGTGAAAAAGTATGTGGAAAGGACACTTCGCGAGCGGGATATCTATGGTTTGTAATACATGTCCAATGATATTAGCATTATAATTCCAGTCTTACTACATCATTCTTTGAAATCTTAGTGTCAAAATAACACTCCTTTAAATGTTAACTCGGCTACGTTTGTTACTGATCCTCTCTTCGGTAGGCAGCTACAGTCAAGTGGTAGCTACAGTCAGGTGGTTGACACGTGGGTAGTGTAACGCAACAAATGATCTTACATTGTAAGTGATTGACAGAGTTTACTTGTGGCAGAAACTACAGTCAAATGAATTGAAACTACATTATGAAATCTCAGCGACAAGTTTTTTTTCTGGTGTTAATTATGATTGTTGGCCCGTCACCTCACACCCCTTAGATACGATTGACGTCATATCTCTAAAAGACAACAGCAGCATAGGACCATTGCTTTTGAAAGGACATGTTTCTGATCCAATAGAAATCCTCAGCGGCTGGTCAGAACCAATTACAGAAGGGAGGTGGGACCTGTATAACTCGCATGTGACAAAGTCACGTGTAAGTGCAGGATCTGAGGAAGAGGTGTGGTGCAGATCCTGATCTCAGATTGTTTTTACCGGGATTTAAAGGAACATGTGCATGTGAAAGAAAACGAAGGTCAATCCTAGTTTCAATGTCATTTTTTTTTTAAATAAGATTTTGCATGGGCACCTTACTGGAGTGGGTTTTGGAGGCATCAAGAAAACAAGTAAATGATCTGGCACCATATTTCCATCAATGTGCACACTAAGCATGGGAAGGTTCATATAGTTGTGTTTTCATATTCATTTTTATTTATATTCATTTTATTTGAAATTCAGTTTAGTTTCAGTTAGTTTTCATACCTGATTTGTTTGTGTTTATTTAGTTTAGTTGTTTAAAAATATAGTTTTCAGTTTTAGTGTTGCGTGGGAGGCTAGGAGCCATTTGTGTTGTATAGTTTTTAAAATTATAATACATAAGGTGATGGGTCAGGTCAAAGGTTAGATTTACATTATAATGTCAATCTCAATATGACTTGGATTTAAAAGGAATCATGCGAGACTGGTGCAAAAAAATATATGTTAAAAGGAAACTCCCTCGCCAATGTTTACACCAATGAAATGCTTTTTAACTGTAGTGCATGTAAGAATTAAGCTAGATATTAGAGCTGGGAATTGCCAGGGACCTCACGATACGATATTATCACAATACTTAGGTCTCGAGGTGATATGTATTGCGATTTTCACAATTCTATATGTATTGCCATTTGATACTGCAATTTTATTCCAATTTGATGTTCCAGACATATTACTCACTATATATCTGCTGCAGAGACAAGAGAGAGCATGAGAACATTAGTTTTGATCAGTCATGGAAATATAAGTACTGAAAACATGTTGGCTCACTATTTAAGAAGAAGATGGAGAACAAGCTATAGAATGAAAAATTCCAGAGTTTTGGCGCAGGTACAGCCGACTAGCACTAGTTAATGCTACCTACAAATCCATACTTGGGATTCAAAGTATCAATATAATATAGTCCAAAATAATCTTGCAATATTTAACTGTATACATTTTTCCCCTCATCACTATTAGCTATAGCCACATTTTTCAAGTATGGGTAACTGTTAGCCAGACTAGATTCCAACCTTACGGTCATTTTTATATATTTTTAGTTTCTTTAACTAGGCAAGTAAGTTAAGAACCAATTATTATTTACAATGATGGCCTAGGAACAGTGGGTTAACTGCCTTGTTCAGGGGCAGAACAATCTTTCGGTTACTGGCCCAAAGCTCTATCCACTAGGCTACCTGCCGCCCCAATTGTTCTAAGTACATCTTACCCTATAAGGTAGTACATGGCTTCTGTTTTGATTAGGACACAGTAGAGCTGGTGCCAGTCATAAAACGTACCTCAATCCAGGAATACTACAAATGTACCCATTATCCAAAAAGCTACATTTTGGATTGTATGTTGCATTGAACAACAAAGAATAGTGAGCCAATCAGGCCCCTTGTTATTCAATGCAACATGCATTCCAAAATGGCTGCTGTGGCTGCTGCTACCTAGCATGAGGATGGCAAAGGCAGTTTAATTAAACAAATAGCAGTATTTCAATCTCCTCAATGTAGTTTTTGGGGATTATGGGAAACTTTGGACTACAGTGCTATTCCTGTATTAAAGTATGTTTCTGAGCCATATCTCATGTTGGCTCTGTCTTGTCCTAATCAAAACATCATGTTTTTATTTTATTTTAGTTCATTTTGGAGTCAAAGTTAATAGTTCCAGAATAGTTTTAGTTTTTCAAAAGGGTTGTTAATTATTGTATTTCAATTTACTAAATCGTTTTTTGATGATTAGTTTTCATTTTAGTTTCAGTTTTAGTTTACTATAATAACTTTGGTGCACTGTCTACACACTCTGTTATGACCTGGGTAACACTTTATCATAACTTTCATAAAGCATTATCAAGGATGAAATGTTCATATATGTGTATAAATGCATTATTTGTTATACATGCTTACAAATAATGAAATACTTATTCATTAACAGTTTATACATAATTTATTAATGATTACTCAGGAAAGTTAAAGTTTTTCCCTAGGGGTATCACATTCTAGCTATTGTATACGTTTATTCTATACCCCCATTAAAGATCAGGGAATAAGGTATACATTGCCCTTTTCATACTAATGTACATGGCATTTGTGTCAGAGCTTGTGTATGTTAGAGTAGAAAGGACCAGCACCTGTGGATGGAAATAGGGTGTATACAGACACAGAGTTACATCCCAGATCTCCAAACCACATTAGGTGTCTGAATAATGAATTCCTCAAATGAAGCTCTGTACTGTTAAAATCCCTCATTGGATTGTTCCTACGGTTCGACTATCATTGATTTTAGTGGGTTTATTTATCCCTCTCGTAGCTAGACTTCAGTCCTAGCAAAACCCAGACCGTCTACAAAAATAGTCCTGCCAGGGTGAGGCAGATTCTGTAGATCCATTCCACAAACACTTGTAAGCTCTGGAACCCTGTAACCTCAGCCTAATATACCCCTGAAACCCTTTCTGTATACCCCTGAAAAACCTCCCCATATACCACTGAAGACCTCAGCATATACCCAGTCACCTGTGATACGATTGATACGATTAGGAAAGTTATATTCCTATACATCACCACCTTGATAATAATGCATAATACTTTGACATCTCAGTAGAATGAGCCGTTGCTCACCACATGAATGCTCCTTGCCTGGGTAACACTCCTTCATATACAACCCTCCTCTTCCATGTGTCAAGATGGAGACGCTACTCATGACACCCCCACACATTGTGTAACACCAAGCCTATGTTGCTGTGTGTCTCACCTGTCTGAGTTTTTGCACAAATACCTTAACAGAACCAAAAAGGGTCTTCAGGTTTTTTCCTGCAAGGATTCTCTTTCTGTATCTCTTGTTTCCTCTCTTTATCTGACTCTCTCTCTTCTTTGTATCACGGCTTCTCTCTTGTTCTTCAAAGCCAGACCAGCTGGCTTTGGATGCTTTCCTTCTTGCCCCTGACAGGCCTGACTTCACACCCTCTGCCTCCTCTTGTCCCTTGGTCTTTCTGCCGGGAGGGAGTGGGGCGACAGCAGTTGGAAGGGTAGTACCCCAGATGGACGTAGACATGCTGGGCATGCGTTGTGTGACAGGGCTCTGGGGCTCTCTGGACGAGCCACAGCTGTCAGTCATGGGCACAGAAGGTGTTAGGTTTTTTCTCCTTGTGTTATTGTGATTAATATAAATGTGAAGATGGAGTGCAAACATCATGACTTATCAAGTTAAAAATGACTTTCCAGATAAATTGTTGTAGTGTATTTATGAGCGTATGCTTAAACTGACCCATAAACAAGATTTACTTTTAACGTTCGGTTCAGAAAGTCAGATCCTTCATCTTTACAACATGGCATTAGAAGCATGGTGCAATGCCTTCCAAGTATGAAAAATGTTTGTAAACAAAGTTACATTTGTATTAAAAACGACATATGCATTTTTTATGTATATTTTATTAGGGAGTCATACTGAGACCAATGTCTCTTTTACAGATGAGCCCTGAATGACATAAATTACAGAAAATACTCACTTCAAATATAAATGCGAGAAGAAAGAAAAACAAAAACATTCTTCAATAATAAGGTCCTCAATCAGCTTTCTGAATTGCCCAAGAGGCACCAGAGTACAGATGTAAGAACATTTTGAAGATTGTTCCACAAAAAACAAAAAGCTGGTTTACTTAACTCAATAGAGACCAAAGGAATTTCCAGAGTTAGCCATCCCTGAGACCAGTTGTGGTAACTCGTGTCTAAATGTTTAGTAAAGATGTTAGGTACAGTGGGACTTTTTGTAAAAGGGATTTGTAAAAGATAACATAGTAATGCATCAAGCTACGTGACAGCAAAGAGGGCCAACCAACTTTCTGGTAGAGAATGCAGTGATGAGTACTTCAAATGTCACCCATAATAAAGAGCTGTGCGCTATGATAAACTGCATCTAGTAGCTTTAATGAAGTGGCAGCTGCGTTCATATGGGTGATGTTGCCGTAGTCTAGGAGCGATAGGAACGTCTGTCCTATCAATATGCTTTTTAAAAGACAGCTTTCCATCTATCCAGATGCCCAGATATTTGTAAACAGGGACACGATCGATTTGATCACAATCCAAAGTACAGTGCATTCGGAAAGTATTCAGACCCCGTGACTCTTCCAACATTTTGTTACGTTACAGCTTTATTCTAAAATGTATGAAATATATTTTTCCTCATTAATCTACACATAATACCCCATAATGACAAAGCAAAAACTGTTTTTAGACATTTTTGCAAATGTATTAAAAAAAATACAGAAATACCGTATTTACGTACGTATTCAGACCCTTTGCTATGAGACTTGAAATTGAAAGATCCTAGCTGAGAATTAATCAATGATTCTAATGTTTTAGCTAGGCAAGAAGGTTTAGAAATTGGCCAATAATTATTTAGGTCACAAGGGTCACCACATTTGGGAATTATGTATCAATAACAAATAATATTTTACATGAATATTAAGTTGGACAAATACAAACGATAACAACCGGTTCCATCAGAGTACCAACTTTGCACCAGACTACAAAAAGCTCCAGAGACACTTTCCCTCCAATAAAAAAATATATTGAAGAAAATACTGGTATATGATATTGAAGAAAGAGATGGATGTTTACTTAGTAAATTAGGACTCTGCAAACAATTCCCTGTGTCTCACAGTTTTCCAAGACGTAGTCTGGCCATGCAGCTCTGAAATAACACTTATATATGGCTCATTAGAACAGCCCCTCTAAAAAGCCTTCAGTGCCCCTTTCCAATCTGTGACTGTCCAATCTCTGCTTCTCGATGGGGGTACTCTCTGAATACTTTTCAAACCCAGTCATGGGGCAGACAGTCAACAAACCACATACAATGCATTTGAAAAGTATTCAGACCCCTTGACTTTTTCCATATTTTGTTACGTTACAGCCTTATTCTAAAATGGATTAAATCGTTTTCCCCCCTCATCAATCTACACACAATAACCCCAAATTACAAAGCAAAAACAGGCTTTTAGAAATGTTTGCAAATGTATTTATTTTTTTATTCTGAAACATCACATTTACATAACTCCAAGCGGGCTGTTATGTGCCTTTTACTGAGGAGTGGCTTCTGTCTGGCCACTCTATTATAAAGGCCTGATTTTTTTAGGGCCCCTGTGTGGCGCAGGGGTCTAAGGCACTGCATATCAATGCAAGAGGTGTCACTACAATCCCTGGATCAAATTCAAGCTGCATCACATCTGGCTGTGATTGGGAGTCACATAGGGCGGTGCACAATTGGCCCAGTGTCATCTGGGTTTGACTGGGGTAGGCTGTCATTGTAAATAAGAATTTGTTCTTAACTGACTTGCCTAGTTAAATAAAGGTTAAATAAAACAAAACAAAATAAAAATTGTTGGAGTGCTGCAGAGATGGTTGTCCTTCTGGAAGGTTCTCCCATCTCCACAGAGGAACTCTGGAGCTCAGTCAGACTGACCATCAGGTTCTTGGTCACCTCCCTGACCAAGGCCCTTCTCTCCTGATTGTTCAGTTTGACTGGGCGGCCAGAAACATCTCAAGAACGATCAATGGAAACAGGATGCACCTGAGCTCACTTTGGAGTCTCATAGCAAAGGGTCTGAATACTTTAGTGAATAAGGTTTTTCAGTTTTTTAATTTTTATAAATTAGTAAACATTTCCCCCAAAAAATTATTAGGTATTGTGTGTAAATTGATGAGAAAAAATAAATAATTTAATACATTTTAGAATAAGGCTGTACCGTAACAAATGTGGAAAAAGTCAAGGGGTCTGAATATTTTCCAAATGTCTTGATTTGAATTTTTCAACAAACTATTATATATATTTGAACATAAAGCAACTTTAAGAACTTGTATATACAGTAATGTCTGAATGTAACAATACACAAATATGTTTTATTAAAGCCTCTATAAAAGACGGTGAAATCATCACTAACACTATTACATATCTACAGCATGTTATTTGCCGCAAAAATATTATTCAACAAAACACAGGTAGTAAGTCTTCAGGTGAAAGCACTGTTTATTTCTAATGGAATAAAGCAGTAAGTAAGTTGAATAAAGAAATATTACGTTGTCTCTGTGCAGACTCCAGCTATGTGTTAGATAACTCTGTGAAAGATCTAAAAATAACCAATGTCTCAGCCTGGATCAGTTCTCTCATTACCAACTGTAATTAACACTAACCAAGCCCAGCCAACTCAGAGTAGTGTAGAGCAGCACACAACTGTTATGTGGAGGTATGACATGCGTAATGAGAATGACTGATTACAATATGTCATCTTAGTTCCCTGAGGGAGAGGAACGAGACGTAGCACATAGACAGGGGAATACAAAACCATGACTCACGAGTCAGGCTGATCAAGATCATGTGGGTAGGCCAAGATACATGTCACTCATGAATGCAAAAGTCCTGCCTTCCAAATACCCAGTCCAAAATAAACTCCTATCCTCTGGTCAGTTGTACAACCGAATGCATTCAACTGAAATTTGTCTTCCGCATTTAACCCAACTCCTCTGAATCAGAGAGGTGCGGGGGTTGCCTTAAATCGACATCCATGTCTTTGGTGTCCAGGGAACATTGGGTTAACTGCCTTTCTCAGGGGCAGAACAACAGATTTTTACCTTGTTAGCTCAGGGATTTGATCCAGCAACCCGACCTAACGCTCTAACCACTAGACTACCTGCAGGCTAGACAGATTCCACCATGTTGCTTACACCCATCCAATCCTTTCAGATCCATGAAAACTGTTTAGGAGTGAGAGTTAGGGTCATGTACTATAGTTGAGGAGTCATAAGCCCTCACTACCTCTTTGGTGAATATCCTGGGTGCAGGGGAGAACCAAAAGGGAGCACAATGCATTTGTACGATCCACCTTTGGAGACAAAGCACAGGTATTTGTGTGCCTCTGTTGATTTATGTACAGGAGTGTATCATGTATGTTTTTTCTAGTGAAATAACTTTAACAGCGTACATAAAGGTTATTGTAATTAGTACCTGCATCTGTGCTTATCTCAGGAGTGACTGAGGTGGCATGTAAAGCATGTTGTTTTAATGATTAGATGATCTCCCCTGGGGATATCTAAACCCCTTGGGCTGTGGTTTTCGAGCCCATGCTGCTCTGTTCTTTACACTGCTCAATGTTTACGAGCTCCGAAGGGGTGAGGAGCCCGAAACAACTTACTGTCTGTTTGTTTTGGCCAGACCCTTTCTCTGATAGAAGTAAATAGTTCCTGGCAACAATATGAGCTCCTTAATTATCTCAAATTTTCAGACTTGTCTTCATTTACAAAATGTGCCAGCCATAGTACTGAGCTCATTAAAAATTGAACAAGGTTAGAAATGAAACCCTTCTTCCCATTATTCATTTTGGCCTTAATTTCAAGTATCATTTCATTTATCACTTAAAATGACTACCAAATAATTCACTCTGACATTTTGTGGTCAGGTAACATTAGCAGTATCTATGCAATAAGCACAGATTGAAAAGTCTGAATAGTGTGATGTTGTACTCTGAGCAAACAAGAGGTACTACCCATTATTGGGATTTTTTATAATATCTTTCTGAAGATAAATAAATACAACTAATTTAAAGTGCTAAAAATGTCTATGCTAAAATATAAAATCCTTTTTAATTTAGGAGCCTGCTCAGATAAGGTATTGGTGATCTCCTGTATCTCTCCGTTTGACAGTTTGGGATGACGACTTTGTTTGAGTTTCTTGTATGACTACCTGTGAGCTCCTCCCAGAGGGTGGAGGGTGGAGGGGGGGGGGGGGGGGGGGTAACCAGGCTCTGAAGTCGGTCTTTATCAGCTTTCTGGCAAAGTCAAGGCACAGTTTAGTGCATCTGTCAGATAGGGTGCACAAGCTGAGGGCAGAGACTGCCACAGTGTGCCCTGTACTGGAATGCGCAGTGTTCATTAAATAAATATGGACACATACCACGATGCACCTTGGTCCTCTCCTTCCAACAGCCGTTATAGAACTAACGACCACAACCGGACCAAGCAGCGACCAAGCAGAGGCTTCTGGACTCCTGGACATGGGAGAAGATTTTGGACGGTAGGGGACCCTGGGCACAGGCTGGGGAATATCGCCGCCCCAGGGAGGAGCTGGAGGCAGCTAAAGCCGACCGGTGGCGATATGAGGAGTTAGCACGGTAGCGCAACAGGGACGAGAGGCAGCCCCAAAAAATTATTGGGGGGGACACACGTGGGGGACACACGGGGAGTGTGGCTAAGTCAGCTCCTCGTATCGGCCGGGCTAGAGTGGGCATCGAGCCAGGAATAATGAAGCCGGCTCAGCGCATCTGGTCTCCAGTGCGTCTCATGGTGGCCCCAGTGCGGTCTGTTCCACCCCGCCGCACTTGCCGGGCTACAGGGAGTATCCAGCCAGGACAGGTTGTGCAGGCTCGGTGCTAGTGACCTCCAGTGCACCTGCACGCCTCCTGTGGCAGCCCCACGCAGCAGGCTGTCTCTCCGTCTCCCTCCAGGTGCTCCCTCCTGTCCAGCGCTTCCAGAGTATCGCTCCTGTCCAGCGCTTCCAGAGTATCGCTCCTGTCCAGCGCTTCCGGAGTCTCGCTCCTGTCCAGCGCTTCCGGAGTCTCGCTCCTGTCCAGCGCTCCGTGGCTGCCGGAGTCACCTGTCGGAGTCGTAGTTGTTTTTTGTTGTGTGTCTGTACCAGCCAGAACTGTTTCGGTCGTTCTCTTTGTTATTTTTGTGTTCATTAAATAAATATGGACACATACCATGCTGCACCTTGGTCCTCTCCTTCCAACAGCCGTTACAAACACAGTCTCTGATTGACAGTGCAACACCTCCACCACGGCAAGTGGTTCGCCATTTGGGAAAAAGGGTGTAGCCATCAGTGCCAAGTAACTCTTCAGGTATGTGGAGGGAAAACCAAGTCTCTGAGATTGCAGCAACATCTACGTGTTTTTTGTCACAATGGCTTGAAACTAATCAATCTTACTTACAAGAGATCTGGGGTTCGACATCGGGAAAGTTGATAACATAGCATGGTTGGATGGCCTGTTGTTCACGAGTTTGATTGTGATTTGTTATCAGACCTTCTAGATGAAGGTTGGGGTCTAGTAAGATCAAATCTTCTGCCAACGACAGTCCTATTCTTGCCCAAGATGTTCTTGCGCATCCCCTTTTTCTGATGAATTTCCATCAAAGCCATTGCTCCCCATCTTTGCTTCGGATCTTTCTCAGCTAAGGAGTGGATATACGAGCAGATTGTTTGAAACTCTTGAGGAATTCAATAGAGTACTTGAGGACAGGAGCCATTTCTGAATCATACACCCAACCTATTCCCATAATGCATTTTAAGAGAAGAGAAAGGCAGGATAGATGATTAAATAAAAAGTGACTTTATATTTAGTGTTACCTTATTAAAGATGTCGCTAGCTAGGTTTCCATCCAATTGGCGACAGATTTTAATGTGAATATTCTCAAATCTGCATAAATAAAAGATGCTCTTTTTCCCACCCAAAATGTTATTCCATCAAATTGACTGTTGTGAATAAAAGTCTGTGCGTGATGACATAGTGCACATAAAAATTACTTTTGTGGTTAAATTCCCATGTACCGAATTAAAAATACAAGTTAAATGGGTTTTCCATCGTATTTTCAACTCTACTGGTGGTTTTGTTACAAAACATGTGTTATATAGCAAATATGTCCGCTCTGGTATTGGCATGTACCCCAGCCATGCATCAATAATCATGTGACCAGAATAAGACCCTCAATATTTATTGGAAAGGAGCATCAACCGTGTCACCTTCCACTTTCACCACCTTGTGAAGTTCATTATAATTTATTTCATCTGCAGCCAAAAAACTGCATGCTTTACCAAGTTGTAGTGGGAGAACCAAACAGCATGTCATCGTGTGACTCCAATATAGACATTTTAGTAATTTAGCAGACACCCTTATCCATAGTTAAGTGCCTTGCTCAAAGACACATTGATTTTTCAGTCAGTGTCACACCCTGATCTGTTTCCTTTGTCTTGTGCTTGTCTCCACCCCCATCCAGGTGTCGCCCATTTTCCCCATTATCTGTTGCCAGTTTGCCTTGTCTCGTCAAGCCTACCAGCGTTTTTTCCCCTACTCCTGTTTCTCGTTAGTTCCTGTTTTCTAGTTTTTGACCATTCTGCCTGCCCTGACCCTGGACCTGCCTGCTGTTCTGTACCTTACGACTATGCCCTGGATTACTGACCTCTGCTTGCCCTTGACCAGTCGCTTGCCTGCCCCTGTTTTGTAAATAAACTTTTGTTATTTTGAACTGTCTGCATCTGGTTCTTATCCTGAGATCTGATAGTCAGCTTGGGGATTCAAACCAGCAACCATGCAGTTACTGGCCCAACGCTCTAACCGCTAGGCTACCTGCCGATGGTTATTACAGCAATATTTCTTGCATAATTCGTTTTACAGACACAAAAAGATCCCACCTTGTATAAAGTATTTTGTTTTGTCAACATTTGAAAAGTTTACCGACAAATCGTGACATTTTTTTATCCGACATGTACTTTACGCACATAAAAAGGTTGGATGAAAATCTAGTTGGTGAAAGAGTGTTCATTTGCAGACTCACCTTGGTATTGTTTACTAAATTTCACAGTCATTTCAAATACAAGGAATAAGTTGCGAGTTACATTTAATCAAAGTTTGTTTTTAGTTTTTTTCTGCATGAATTTAGTCATTAATAATGAAAGTGTCATGACATGTTTGAGAGTGGGATGCATCTCAGTTTATATCATACCAGACAAAATGTTTGACTCTTTGCATTGTGCTGACTGGACCTAAAAAGCCAATTTGGAAGCAGTTGCTTGTCATTTCCAGTGTCTCTGTGTCTGCCATTGCTTTAACGAATCAGCAGTTGCCATCACTTCACTTTCCCACCACCTTTAATGTAAGGACATGTTGACAAGAAGCAGGATCAATTATCTGCCTAATAGTATGTGAGCGAGACTTTTTTATTTTATTTGTTCGTTTCAGACCTCATCTTCTCCAGATGTTGGGGCTTCTAAAGCATATCCCTGTACTAATACTGCCACACTGACCAGGGAAATGCATCTGAGATGCTACATAAAAGAGCTGATATAGTATTGATTTGATAAAGAGTAAGTTTAACGTCTAAACTTATAATTATGCACATACAAGATATCTGCTCAACAGAAAAACATCTACTTCATCTTATTTAATCTGATGTGTTCATAAAATACAGGCATTGCTGTCTACACATCTAATAGTGTTGCTTTTGTTGTGAGTCATTTAAAAAAATGAATCTGTTCCCATCCTTTCACATCTAACATCTAAGATCAATTTACACTTGAATTCTCTAACACAATCTGTTCACCTCCCACTGATTGGGTGGCACCCAGATTAAACAACCTGTTTCCTCACATATTTAATGGAATAGATTCATAATAGAATAGAAAATTGTCCACAAAAAAGGTATTGTGGAAAATAACTGTAGGAAAATAACTGTAATATTCTAACAAATGCAGTACGTTACTACATTTCTATTTAATACATTGCATTCGTTCAATTTGAATAATGACTAGAATATCACATAGACCTGTGTTCATAGTATACACTAGATCAGTGGTTCCCAAACTTTTTATAGTCCTGTACCCCTTCAAACATTCAACCAGCTGCGTACCTCTAGCACCAGGGTCAGCACACTCTCAAATGTTGTTTTTTGCAATCATTGTAAGCCTGCCACACACACACTATACGATATATTTATTAAACATAAGAATGAGTGGTAGCAAGTTTTAAGTTCCTCGGCATACACATCACAGACAAACTGAATTGGTCCACTCACACAGACAGCATCGTGAAGAAGGCGCAGCAGCGCCTCTTCAACCTCAGGAGGCTGAAGAAATTCGGCTTGTCACCAAAAGCACTCACAAACTTCTACAGATGCACAATCGAGAGCATCCTGGCGGGCTGTATCACCGCCTGGTATGGCAACTGCACCGCCCTCAACCGTAAGGCTCTCCAGAGGGTAGTGAGGTCTGCACAACGCATCACCGGGGGCAAACTACCTGCCCTCCAGGACACCTACACCACCCGATGCTACAGGAAGGCCATAAAGATCATCAAGGACATCAACCACCCGAGCCACTGCCTGTTCACCCCGCTGTCATCCAGAAGGCGAGGTCAGTACAGGTGCATCAAAGCTGGGACCGAGAGACTGAAAAACAGCTTCTATCTCAAGGCCATCAGACTGTTAAACAGCCACCACTAACATTGAGTGGCTACTGCCAACACACTGTCAATGCCACTGACTCTACTCCAGCCACTTTAATCATGGGAATTGATGGGAAATGATGTAAATATATCACTAGCCACTTTAAACAATGCTACCTTATATAATGTTACTTACCCTACATTATTCATCTCATATGCATACGTAGATACTGTACTCTATATCATCGACTGCATCCTTATGTAATACATGTATCACTAGCCACTTTAACTATGCCACTTGGTTTACATACTCATCTCATATGTATATACTGTACTCGATATCATCTACTGTATCTTGCCTATGCTGCTCTGTACCATCACTCATTCATATATCCTTATGTACATATTCTTTATCCCCTTACACTGTGTATAAGACAGTAGTTTTTTTTGGAATTGTTAGTTAGATTACTTGTTCGTTATTACTGCATTGTCGGAACTAGAAGCACAAGCATTTCGCTACACTCGCATTAACATCTGCTAACCATGTGTATGTGACAAATACATTTGATTTGATTTGATTTGATTTTGATTTGAGTGTGAGCTTTTGTCACAACCTGGCTCATGGGAAGTGACAAAGAGCTCTTATGGGACCAGGGCACAAATAATAATATAATAATAATCAATAATTTTGCTCTGTATTTAACCATCTTACATCTTACATACCTTATTTGTTAATTGAAAATTGTGAATAACTCACCACAGGTTAAGGAGAAGAGTGTGCTTGAAAGGATGCACATAACTTGGGTTGTATTGGAGAGAGTCTTAGTCATAGATCATTTTCCGCACACAGTCTGTGACTGTATTTCATTTTCATGCTAGTGAGGGCCAAAAATCCACTCTCACATAGGTACGTGGTTGCAAAGGGCATCAGTGTCTAAACAGCGTGATTTGCCAAGGCAGGATACTCTGTGCGCAGCCCAATCCAGAAATCTAGCAGTGGCTTGTGATTAAATTCAATTTACACAGAACCGCTTGTTGCAATTTCGATGAGGCTCTCTTGTTCAGATATCGGTAAGTGGACTGGAGATGGGAAAGTACCTACGTAATTGCCACCCAACTCACTCAGGTGCTTCACTATATCACATTTGACATTGTCTGTAAGCTTGAGTTCAATTGCACACAAAAAAATATACAATGATGGAAAGACCTGTGTGTTATCCTTGTTGATGCAGACAGAGAAGAGTTCCAACTTCTTAATCATAGCCTCAGCTTTGTCCCGCACATTGAATATAGTTGTGGAGAGTCTCTGTAATCCTAGATTCAGATCATTCAGGCGAGAAAAATCATCACCCAGATAGGCCAGTCGTATGAGAAACTCATCATCATGCAAGTGGTCAAACAAGTGAAATTATGTTCAGTAAAGAACTTTAAGCTTGTGTTAATAACCTTGATAACCAGCGCACTATGGTTGCTGCCCATATCATTGCATAGTGCAGAAAATACACGAGAGTTCAGGGGCCTTGCTTTAACAAAGTTAACCATTTTCACTGTAGTGTCCAAAATGTCTTTAAAGCTGTCAGGCATTCCCTTGGCAGCAAGAGCCTCTCGGTGGATTCTGCAGTGTACCCAAGTGGCATCAGGAGCAACTGCTTTCACGCATGTTACCACTTCGCTATTTCTCCCTGTCATGGCTTTTGCGCCATGAGTACAGATACCAACACATCTTGACCACCAAAGTCCATTTGGTGTCACAAAGCTGTCCAGTACTTTAAAAATATCCTCTCCTGTTGTCCTGGTTTCCAGTGGTTTGTAGAAGAAGATGTCTTCCTTAATTGACCCCACATAAACGTAACGGACATATACCAGGAGCTGTGCCAGGCCTGCCACATCTGTTGACTCATCCAGCTGTAACACATAGAATTCACTGGCTTGTATGCAAAGCAGTAATTGTTTCAAAACATCTCCTGCCATGTCACTGCTGCGTCGAGAAACAGTGTTGTTTGATTTCTGGCTCTCACAGACCTGTAACTTCTTCTTTAAGAGGCTCCTCTGTCCTCCACTCGTTACCTGTATTAATGGCACCTGTTTGAACTTGTTATCAGTATAAAAGACACCTGTCCACAACCTCAAACAGTCACACTCCAAACTCCACTATGGCCAAGACCAAAGAGCTGTCAAAGGACACCAGAAACAAAATTGTAGACCTGCACCAGGCTGGGAAGACTGAATCTACAATAGGTAAGCAGCTTGGTTTGAAGAAATCAACTGTGGGAGCAATTATTAGGAAATGGAAGACATACAAGACCACTGATAATCTCCCTCGATCTGGGGCTCCACACAAGATCTCACCCCGTGGGGTCAAAATGATCACAAGAATGGTGAGCAAAATCCCAGAACCACACGGGGGGACCTAGTGAATGACCTGCAGAGAGCTGGGACCAAAGTAACAAAGCCTACCATCAGTAACACACTACGCCGCCAGGGACTCAAATCCTGCAGTGCCAGACGTGTCCCCCTGCTTAAGCCAGTACATGTCCAGGCCCGTCTGAAGTTTGCTAGAGAGCATTTGGATGATCCAGAAGAAGATTGGGAGAATGTCATATGGTCAGATGAAACCAAAATATAACTCTTTGGTAAAAACTCAACTCATCATGTTTGGAGGACAAAGAATGCTGAGTTGCATCCAAAGAACACCATACCTACTGTGAAGCATGGGGGTGAAAACATCATGCTTTGGTTTTTCTGCAAAGGCACCAGGACGACTGATCCGTGTAAAGGAAAGAATGAATGGGGCCATGTATCATGAGATTTGGAGTGAAAACCTCCTTCCATCAGCAAGGGCATTGAAGATGAAACGTGGCTGGGATCTCTCAGCATGACAATGATCCCAAACACACCGGCAACGAAGGAGTGGCTTCGTAAGAAGCATATCAAGGTCCTGGAGTGGGCTAGCCAGTCTCCAGATCTCAACCCCATAGAAAATCTTTGGAGGGAGTTGAAAGTCCGTGTTGCCCAGCAATAGCCCCAAAACATCACTGCTCTAGAGGAGATCTGCATGGAGGAATGGGCCAAAATACCAGCAACAGTGTGTGAAAACCTTGTGAAGACTTACAGAAAACGTTTGACCTCTGTCATTGCCAACAAAGGGTATATAACAAAGTATTGAGATAAACTTTTGTTATTGAGCAAATACTGATTTTCCACCATAATTTATTTTTGCAAATACTACATTCATTAAAAATCCTACAATGTGATTTTCTGGATTTTTTTTCTCATTTTGTCTGTCATAGTTGAAGTGTACCTATGATGAATATTACAGGCCTCTCTCATGTTTTTAAGTCGGAAACTTGCACAATTGGTGGCTGACTAAATACTTTTTTGCCCCACTGTAACACAATAGATCTGGTTTAGATAATACAATGAAAAAAAACATACGTTTTTTCTTTTTATTGTTGTATCATCATCTTTAAAATGAACAAGACAAAACAAACATTCAGGTAGGATGATGTGGACAATTTCAGTGAAAAACATAAGAGGGCAACAGTACTTGTGCAAAGTTTCAGAATGATAACTTCCAAAATCAGTGTGCTACATGACATATATCATGAAGTGACCCAAGTGGCCAAATTGGTGAAGTTATACATTTTGAATAGAATAACTATATACAAAATACCAAAATGGTATTCTGACACCCCCCCCCCCCCAAAGAAAATGGAGAAAAAACATGAAGAAAAAATATATACATTTACAAAATAACACTTTCAATATTTGGAAGACCCTCAGTCCTCTACACACAATATTATGCTGCTGATGCCAGGTACCATAGCACATCCATGCCCGCAGAAATACATTTGGGCAGATGAACACCACTTGTGGCAGGAGCTGGATGAACCAGCTTCAGTAGGGGATGGACACCTTGGCACTGGGGGCTCCCATTCGGAGTCAGTGTCACTGTGAAAGAAAATGTTCAGTTAGAATAGTTTCACATATGAGCCCTGTATCAACAGGTGTAATAAACATATATATATATGTATATATAGAATACAGGGAACATAAGGTTGAATATATTATTATAGACCTGCTAGATCTACTGTCTCATTTATATTATGACATTTCAGCTAGATCTACTGTCTCTATATTATGACAGACCAGCTAGATCTACTGTCTTTATTATATTACAACAGACCAGCTGTATCTACTGTCTCCATTTCACTTTGGCCATTGTTGTGGGCCTGCCCTCCCCTCAACAGCCTCAAATAGGCTATTTCATTTCATAAATAATATTTTATATTATTAATTTCAAACAACGGCATTAGCATGAGAAGAACTTACCAGTCCAAAACGATGTCCTCTCCGTTCAAAAAATATTCCTCCATTTGGGAATCGCTAAATGAATCGTTCCTCGATCAATTTCTTCTAAAATTGTGTGTACATCTGTATATCTAGACTTTCCCTGACTTAGTCGTCATACTGATTGATATATAAACAGCTGAATATATGCTTTACCAAAACAACGCTGTGCGCAACATGCGTTGCTCCTTCCGGTATGAAACTTCATTGGCGAATGACCTTCTTTATGGAGGAGTTTACTACATGGGTTGGTCTTCCAACACATAAACATTACATATTGCCGTTTACTTCAGCCCATTGGCTATCTACCCAGCTAGATTTCAAGACGATCAGTGGTCATTGGGTTAAAATACAGTCAATCAACGAAACAGCGGGCAAATCATTGGTGCACAATGATGTCATTACTTGTTTTCTTCAAATCGGTTTCTTTCAGTCAATATGTCCCGCGAAATGACCCATCAGGTTTGGTTGTGTTACACACAAACCAATTGATTGTAATGAAACCAAACATGACTGGAAAAGTCACGTTCTGTGTGTGTATTTACCTCAAGTGTGTCGTCGAAAATGGAATGAGACGGAATTCACGACACAAGCGGTTCACAAAATGTTTCGCGTTAGGCTATAAAAATGTATTTTATCAAACAATAGACCATTCATTGTGTAACAATGAGCATTGGGATTGCAACCAGAGGAAGATCGTCAAAGGTACACAATTTATTTTATTGCAGTTTGTGATTTTGTTCCGCCTGTGCTGGTTGAAATAGTTGTTTTTTATGGGGCTCTATCCTCAGATAATCGCATCGTATTCTTTCGCAGTAAATCCTTTTTTAAATCAGACAACACAGTTGGATTAGAATGATTCTAGGCTTTCGATACATGTGAGACACTTGTATTTTCATGAATGTTTAATATGACTATTTATGTAGCGATCACCGTATGTTGTCGAATTTCATCCCGCTACCGAGAGGTTAATGGTATCTGTTTCTTTTATACATGTCTTACTACTCGAAAGTTGTCTTAATTCTCGCTCAAAAAACTCCTGTGGCTTATTTTTCAAATTGCCATGTTTTGTTTCTAAATGTATGCGCAAGATTGATGGTTTCATCGAGTTGTGAGATAATACTTTTACACATATAACAAACTGGCTGAGGAAAGGCACTACTCCCAATATACGTGAACCCCAAATCAATGTAGTTCTCATCATATTTGTGCCTGTTCGGTAGTCCAATATCCCTGTCTGTTGTTCGGTGCTTTCCCGGGTAAGAGGGCAGTAGGTCTTCGGCTGCATCAGATTCACAACTGTCAGTTTCCATGCAAGCTGGGCTAACAACAAATGTAGAATTCCTGATGCTAGCATTGGATGTGCTCCTGGAAACAGAACAACTTGTGTCGTCGACAGGCTCAGGTGTAGTACCTAAAAGTTTTGAGAATGACACAAATATTAATTTCCACAAAGTTTGCTGCCTCAGTGTCTTTAGATATTTTTGTCAGATGTTTCTATGGAATACTGAAGTATAATTACAAGTGTCAAAGGCTTTTATTGACAATTACATGAAGTTGATGCAAAGAGTTAATATTTGCAGTATTGACCTGTCTTTTTCAAGATCTCTGCAATCTGCCCTTGCATGCTGTCAATTAACTTCAGGGCCACATTCTGACTGATGGCAACCTATTCTTGCATAATCAATGCTTGGAGTTTGTCAGAATTTGTGGGGTTTTGTTTGTCCACTCGTTCTCAATGGGATTAAGGTCTGGGGAGGTCTGGGGAGTTTCCTGGCCATGGACCCAAAATAATGTTTTGTTCCCCGAGCCAATTACTTTTGCCTTACTTTTGCGTTATGGCAATGTGCTCCATCATGCTGGAAAAGGCATTGTTCGTCACCAAACTGTTCCTGGATGGTTGGGAGAAGTTGCTCTCGGAGGATGTGTTGGTACCATTCTTTATTCATGGCTGTGTTCTTAGGCACAATTGTGAGTGAGCCCACTCTCTTGGCTGAGAAGCAACCCCACACATGAATGTTCTCAGGATGCTTTATTGTTGGCATGACACAGGACTGATGGTAGCGCTCACCTTGTCTTCTCCGGAAAAGCTTTTTTCCGTATGCCCCAAACAATCGGAAAGGGGATTCATCAGAGAAAATGTCTTTACCCCAGTCCTCAGCTGACCAATCCCTGTACCTTTTGCAGAATATCAGTCTGTCCCTGATGTTTTTCCTGGAGAGAAGTGACTTCTTTGCTGCCCTTCTTGACACCAGGCCGTCCTCCAAAAGTCTTCACCTCACTGTGCGTGCAGATGCACTCACATCTGCCTGCTGCCATTCCTGAGCAAGCTCTGTACTGGTGGTGCCTCGATCCCGCAGCTGAGTCAACTTTAGGAAACGTCCTATCGCTTGCTGGACTTTCTTGGGCACCCTGAAGCCTTCTTCACAACAATTGAATCGCTCTCCTTGAAGTTCTTGATGATCCGATAAATGGTTGATTTAGGCACAATCTTACTGGCAGCAATATCCTTGCCTGTGAAGCCCTTTTTGTGCAAAGCAATGATGACGGCGCGTGTTTCCTGGCAGGTAACCATGGTTGACAGAGGAAGAACAATGATTCCAAGCACCACCCTCCTTTTGAAGCTTCCAGTCTGTTATTCGAACTCAATCAGCATGACAGAGTGATCTCCAGGCTTGTCCTCGTCAACACTCACACCTGTGTTAAAACCTTTTGTGACTAGGGGGCAGTATTTTCATTTTTGGAAAAATATAGTAAACGGGATATTTTGTCAGGTCAATATGCTAGAATATGCATATAATTGACAGCTTAGGATAGAAAACACTCTAAAGTTTCCAAAACTGTAAAAAATATTGTCTGTGAGTATAACATAACTGATGTTGCAGGTGAAAGCCTTAGAAAAATCCAATCAGGAAGGGACTCTTATTTAGAAAGCTCTGCGTTCCTATGCGTCCCTATTGAGCAGTGAATGAGATATCAACCAGATTCCTTTTTCTATGGCTTCCCTAATGTGTCACAATACATAGTTTCAGGCTTTTATTTTGAAAAATGAGCCTGAACGTCAACATTGCGTCAGTGGTCGGCTGAAGTCTCTCAGAATGTTTGGTGCGTAAAGGACAAATGCGGCCATTGTTTCTCTCTATCCTACTAAGAAGCCACCAGTCCCGGTTGATATATTATCAAATAGATATTTGAAAAACACCTCGATTGATTATAAACACATTTGCCATGTTTCTGTCGACATTATGGAGCTAATTTTGAATATTTTTCAGCGTTTTCGTGACTGCAATTTCCGGGCAATTTCTCAGCCAAACGTGAAGAACAAACGGAGCTATTTCGCCAACAAAAATAATATTTTTGGAAAAAAGGAACATTGACTATCTAACTGGGAGTCTCGTGAGTGAAAACATCCGAAGCTCATCAAAGGTAAACGATTTAATTTGATTGCTTTTCTGATTTCCGTGACCAAGTTACCTGCTGCTAGCTGGACAAAATGCTATGCTAGGCTATCAATAAACTTACACAAAGGCTTGTCTAGCTTTGGCTGTAAAGCATATTTTGAAAATCTGAGATGACAGGGTGATTAACAAAAGGCTAAGCTGTGTCTCAATATATTTCACTTGTGATTTTCATGAATAGGAATATTTTCTAGGAATATTTATGTCCGTTGCGTTATGCTAATTAGGGTCAGTCGATGATTATGCTCCCTCATGCGGGATGGGGAGTCACTAGAGGTTTTAACAAGAGAATCACTGACATGATGTCAGCTGGTCCTTTTGTGGCTGAAATGCAGTGGAAATGTTCTTTTGCGGATTCAGTTAATTTGCATGGCAAAGAGGGACTTTTGCAATTCATTTGATCACTCTTCATAACATTCTGGAGTATATGCAAATTGCCACCATACAAACTGAGGCAGCAGACTTTGTGAAAATTAATATTTGTGTCATTCTCAAAACTTTTGGCCAAAACTTTAGAGTTAATATGTGTCTCTATGGATGCAGGCCTTACTTTTTTTTAACCATTTATCAATTTTCGAGCAAACGGAATGAGCAGCAGCTACATACAGACCGTTAGTGGAATTCCCGCGAGAGAGTAACAGTTCATGTGATTGGATGTTCATTATTTGACTAGGCTACATGTATTTGACATTATGTTGTTATTTCGCTGAACGCTAGATGGTATCGTTTTATTTTTGGCAGTGAAACGAGGCTACTCAGACAAGGAAAAAAACTCACCCAAATGTATAGCCTCCTTGGAAAATATAAATGCACTGTTTGAAAGTAAATGTTAAAAAATACAAAAGATATATGTTGTTATTATTTGGCGTACCCCCGATGGCATTGCGTGCACATACCCCAGTTTGGAAATACCTGCACTAGATAACATTTGTTCCATTCGCCGACTCTAAAGGTTGCCATAAAATTGAAGGTACACAATTTCAACAAAGTGTTATGACTCATAGCAAGCATAGACGATCCAACTCTTATCCATGAAAGATAATTTGGTATTCATGTCTTACAAATGCATGAGTAAAATCCTTAGCTAAATCTCCTTGGCAAGAGCAATCGAACAAATCGCAAGCATGTCCTCCGCCATAAAATGCCAGTGAAATGATCCAGCAATGCCAGGCTGTGTCTCTGGAATTCTACAGAAAAACACTGCCATCATATAAGCTTTCCTGTGTTTTGTTTCATGGTTTTTAGTTTTTCACTTTATTTGACTATTTTCTCATAGGTAAACAGGAGACAGACACAGGGGACTCATGCACTTTTCCTACAACAGGTAATGAATGTGCGTGTCAGGCCTGTGCATCACAGATTAAACATGCTTTGTTTAGGAATGATTTATAGCTTTGATGCCTGGGTGCACTTGGCTGTGAGGAGCTGAGGGTTTGATGGCGGTGAGGTTGGAGGGGGGGTTAGAGGGGGGGGGGCAGTGTCAGATTTGTCTTACAGGAAGACTGATCTGTACCTGCTCTGAGGATACCCACTACAACACACACCTCGGCCATTAATCACACGAAGCCTCAGAGTGCTGTGTGCTTTGTCTTCTCCTCCTCTCTTCGGTGCTGCATGCTGCCAGGAGACTGGGGTCTCACCAAGCCCTTCACAGCAGCTCCAGGGCATCAAAATACTTAGGCACAGAGGCCTCTGGGACTTACACAGTGCATAGTACTGTGTTCCCGGTGTAAAAGCAGGCAGATTTTAGGGGGCTGGGGTTTATTTAACCCAAAAAAGGAGAGCCCCTAACTCTTTGTACCCCCTCTATTCCAGCTCTCAGACCTTCTGTATAACTATGGCATGGAAATCTGCCAATGTTTGTCATGCTATGGAAAAAAGAATGAGAGCAAATGATCCCTGAGAAGTTACTCATCCTTAATTCAATCCAATCAATGCTGGACCTTATAGCCATATTTTGTTTTAATGTCTGGTACAGAGGGGCTTCCTCACTGTTTTGCTGTGACAAAGCATGGAGTCTCTCTGCCTCATATCCATCCTCCTTCAGAAAAGGTCTCCTAGATACACAAGATTAACATAATTCACTATCCTTGCAAAGAAAGAGCTGAGTCAGCTGGATGCACAGCTACTGTAAAAGCGTCTCGAATTATAAACCAAATACGGTTGGCCGCCGATACTCTTTTAGAAATTTGCAGGCATTCTGGTCCCGGTATCCAGAACTGCCTTTACAGTGTTGTATCCTGGGAGAACTCACAGGGTTAAACTGCCCCCAGATCTCTTCAGTTTTATCTGTGGTTGGAAGGGTGTCCTTGAAGCTGACATTCTACATAAAGGAGGCAGCCAGTGTTTGACTTTGATAGGCTTAGGGTTGTTTTTACATGATAGGCAGCTCTGTTTAATAACCACTTCCCAGCCAAGTTCAGGGGACCATTGTAATCCAGATACCTGCAGTAGTGATACTGCATTTGTGCAATCGGGTGACTCTTTTTCAAGTAGTGGCACTCAAGCAGTGTTTGTTTAAAAGCAAGTTGATATGTATGTCAGATAAAATGTCCAGGCATGTTGAGTGGAGGTGGGCTGGTCATAGTTTACATAGCTATACAACTTGTTATAGCTTCCTCCCCACAATCTGAGATACACTATACAAAGGTATGTGTACACCTCTTCAAATTAGTGGATTTGGATATTTCAGCCACACCCGTTGCTGACAGGTGTATAAAATCGAGCACACAGCCATGCAATCTCCATAGACAAACATTGGCAATAGAATGGCCTTACTGAAGAGCTCAGTGACATTCAATGTGGCACCGTCATAGGATGCCACCTTTCCAACAAATCAGTTTGTCAAATTTCTGCCCTGCTAGAGCTACTCCGGTCAACTTTAAGTGTTGTTATTGTGAAGTGGAAAGGTCTAGGAGCAACAGCGGCTCAGCCGCAAAGCGGTAGGCCACACAAGCTCACAGAACGTGAGTGCTGAGTGCTGAATCACAAAACGCTTAAAAATAGTCTGTCCTCGGTTGCAACAATCACTACAAAGTTCTAAACTGCCTCTGGAAGCAACGTCAGCACAATAACTGTTCGTCAGGAGCTTCATGAAATGGGTTTCCATGGCCAAGCAGCCGCAAACAAGCCTAAGATCACCAGGTGCAATGACAAGCATCGGCTGGAGTGGTGGACAACTTGCTGCCATTGGACTCTGGAGCAGTGGAAACACATTCTCTGGAGGGAGGAATCATGCGTCACCATCTGGCAGTCCGACAGACTAATCTTGGTGTGGCGGATGCCAGGAGAACGATACCTGCCCGAATGCATAGTACCAACTGTAAAATTTGGTGGAGGAGGTATATTGATCTGGGGCTGTTTTTCATGGTTCGGGCTAGGCCCCTTAGTTCCAGTGAAGATTAAATATTAATGCTACAGCGTACAATGACATTCTAGACTATTCTGTGATTACAACTTTGTGGCAACAGTTTGGGGAAGGTCCTTTCCTGTTTCAGCATTACAATACCCCCATGCACAAAGCGAGGTCCATACAGAAATGGTTTGTCGAGATCGGTGTGGAAGAACTTGACTGGCCTGCACAGAGCCCTGACCTCAACCCCATCAAACACCTTTGGGATGAATTGGAAGGCCAACTGAGAGCCAGGCCTAATCTCCCAACATCAGTGCCCGACCTCACTAATGCTATTGTGGCTGAATGGAAGCAAGTCCCCGCAGCAATGTTCCAACATATAGTGGAAAGCCTTCCCAGAAGAGTGGAGGCTGTTATAGCAGCAAAGGGTGGACCAACTCCATATTAATGCCCATGATTTTGGAATGCGATATTCGTTGAGCAGGTGTCCATATACTTTTGGTCATGTAGTGTATATTTTGAGATTATAGTTATATGTAACAATATCATTGTATAGTTTTAAAAGGAAAGAATGGTAATAATACTGGCAAAAATAGATTGCGAGGGTTACCCAAGGACTAGATCTATTGTACCCAGGAGCCTTCGTTCATCACATCCTGATTGTCCAGTCACGTTCGGAAAGGGCTATTGTTCCTGTTCCCAGCTCCAGAACAGTGACGGCAGACATAGACTTGAGGCAGCATGGAAAGGCTCCAAAAAAGGAGAACTGTGGAAAGCAGGATCGATGAAGAGGAAGAAAGAAATGAGTGTGCAGGAAGGAAGGCTCAGACAATGACAGGAAGCTCATAGAGCTAGCAGGTAACAGATAGCCTAGATACTGTAATAGCATTAGCTTTAAATTCTATATGAAACAGATCTAGGCTTTTAGTGTGTATTCAAAATTCAGCCTTCAAGTTGAAATACTACTTGATCAGTCACCATAAAATTCCATGATATCGTCAACATTTTAATATCAAAATATGTTTTCCTGGCAAATATTTAGAATTTTATTCATCATGCACCATGAGTGTTTATTGACAGCTAATAAATAGTTCATCTTTGGATGTAATAGTAGTAGCTCAGGAAGAGGAATAACGATATTTCAAAATGAATCTTAAGCACAGAAAGACATGCTTTCAGTGTGTAGGGCCAGATATGTTAAGTCTAATTCCATGCACTGTTTAACATTTACTTCATTCAGTCCAACATTGCGGTTTGTTTATCGAAACCTCCAGAGCAAACCATTTTAATGTGTGCCTAAGCAAATATTTGCAGCCCTATATAAAATGAAATTTAAAAAAGGGTTATCAGGGAGGCCAAATGGGGTTGTGTGAGAAATAACAACGTTGTTAGACCCTGTGTTAACCCGAAAAGAGATGGGCCTATCACAGGAACAGCTCAAGTGTTAACCCAAAGAGAGATGTGCCGCTTCCATGCTCATAGATCACACTGTGCCTTCCTTATTAAGATCTTTAATAATGTCTGGATTTCACTAACACTCCCCCTTATTCACTGATAGGGTCTGCACTGCAGGCATGCAAGCAGAGTGTCCATTTTTACACTACTCTGCCTTAATTCCCACTAGTATCCCTAAACAGATTGGAAGAGTACATTTTATGTTATAGATTTTTATTTATTTGATTTATTTCACCTTTATTTAACCAGGTAGGCTAGTTGAGAACAAGTTCTCATTTACAACTGCGACCTGGCCAAGATAAAGCATAGCAGTGTGAACAGACAACAACACAGAGTTACATATGGAGTAAACAATAAACAAGTCAATAACACAGTAGAACATTTTTAAAAAGAGTCTATATACATTGTGTGCAAAAGGCATGAGGAGGTAGGCAAATAATTACAAATGCAGATTAACACTGGAGTGATAAATGATATGATGGTCATGTGCAGGTAGAGATACTGGTGTGCAAAAGAGCAGAAAAGTAAATAAATAAAAACAGTATATGATTGAGGTAGGTAAATTGGGTGGGCTATTTACCGATGGACTATGTACAGCTGCAGCCATCGGTTAGCTGCTCAGATAGCAGATGTTTAAAGTTGGTGAGGAAGATAAGTCTCCAACTTCAGCTAATTTTGCAATTCGTTCCAGTCACAGGCAGCAGAGAACTGGAAGGAAAGGCAGCCAAATGAGGTGTTGGCTTTAGGGATGATCAGTGAGATACACCTGCTGGAGCGCGTGCTACGGGTGGGTGTTGCCATCGTGACCAGTGAACTGAGATAAGGCGGAGCTTTACCTAGCATGGACTTGTAGATGACCTGGAGCCAGTGGGTCTGGCGACGAATATGTAGCGAGGGCCAGCCGACTAGAGCATACAGGTCGCAGTGGTGGGTGGTATAAGGTGCTTTAGTAACAAAACGGATGGCACTGTGATAAGCTGCATCCAGTTTGCTGAGTAGAGTATCGGAAGCTATTTTGTAGATGACATCGCCGAAGTCGAGGGTCGGTAGGATAGTCAGTTTTACTAGGGTATGTTTGGCGGCGTGAGTGAAGGAGGCTTTGTTGCGGAATAGAAAGCCGATTCTAGATTTGATTTTAGATTGGAGATGTTTGATATGAGTCTGGAAGGAGAGTTTACAGTCTATCCAGACACCTAGGTACTTATAGATGTCCACATATTCTAGGTCGGAACCATCCAGGGTGGTGATGCTAGTCGGGCGTGCGGGTGCAGGCAGCGAACGGTTGAAAAGCATGCATTTGGTTTTACTAGCGTTTAAGAGCAATTGGAGGCCACGGAAGGAGTGTTGTATGGCATTAAAGCTCGTTTGGAGGTTAGATATCACAGTGTCCAAGGAAGGGCCAGAAGTATACAGAATGGTGTCGTCTGCATAAAGGTGGATCAGGGAATCATCAGGGTGCATCAGGTGCATCAGGGAATCGCCCGCAGGAAGAGCAACATCATTGATATATACAGAGAAAAGAGTTGGTCCGAGAATTGAACCCTGTGGCACCCCCATAGAGACTGCCAGAGGACCGGAAAACATGCCCTCCGATTTCACACACTGAACTCTGTCTGCAAAGTAGTTGGTGAACCAGGCAAGGCAGTCATTAGACAAACCGAGGCTACTGAGTCTGCCGATAAGAATATGGTGATTGACAGAGTCGAAAGCCTTGGCCAGGTCTATGAAGACGGCTGCACAGTACACTTTTATCGATGGCGGTTATGATAGCAGAGGTGCACCCGTGACCGGCTCGGAAACCAGATTGCACAGCGGAGAAGGTACGGTGGGATTCGAGATGGTCAGTGATCTGTTTGTTGACTTTCGAAGACCTTAGATAGGCAGGGCAGGATGGATATAGGCCTGTAACAGTTTGGGTCCAGGGTGTCTCCCCCTTTGAAGAGGGGGATGACTGCGGCAGCTTTCCAATCCTTGGGGATCTCAGACGATATGAAAGAGAGGTTGAACAGGCTGGTAATAGGGGTTGCGACAATGGCGGTGGATAGTTTCAGAAATAGAGGGTCCAGATTGTCAAGCCCAGCTGATTTGTACGGGTCCAGATTGTCAAGCCCAGCTGATTTGTACGGGTCCAGGTTTTGCAGCTCTTTCAGAACATCTGCTATCTGGATTTGGGTAAAGGAGAAGCTGGGGAGGCTTGGGTCGAGTAGCTGCGGGGGGGGGGCTGAGCTGTTGGCCGAGGTTGGAGAAGCCAGGAGGAAGGCATGGCCAGCCGTTGAGAAATGCTTGTTGAAGTTTTCGATTATCATGGATTTATCGGTGGTGACCGTGTTACCTAGCCTCAGTTCAGTGGGCAGCTAGGAGGAGGTGCTCTTGTTCTCCATGGACTTTACAGTGTCCCAGAACTTTTTGGAGTTAGAGCTATAGGATGCAAATTTCTGCTTGAAAAAGCTGGCCTTTGCTTTCCTGACTGACTGCGTGGTTCCTGACTTCCCTGAACAGTTGCATATCGCGGGGACTATTCGATGCTATTGCAGTCCGCCACAGGATGTTTTTGTGCTGGTCGAGGGCAGTCAGGTCTGGAGTGAACCAAGGGCTATATCTGTTCTTAGTTCTGCATTTTTTGAACGGAGCATGCTTATCTAAGATGGTGAGGAAGTTACTTTTAAAGAATAACCAGGCATCCTCAACTGACGGGATGAGGTCAATATCCTTTCAGGATTCCCGGGCCAGGTCGATTAGAAAGGCCTACTCGCAGAAGTGTTTTAGGGAGCGTTTGACAGTGATGAGGGGTGGTCATTTGACTGCGGACCCGTAGCCAATACAGGCAATGAGGCAGTGATCGCTGAGATCCTGGTTGAAGACAGCGGAGGTGTATTTGGAGGGCCAGTTGGTCAGGATAATGTCTATGAGGGTGCCCTTGTTTACAGATTTAGGGTTGTAACTGGTGGGTTCCTTGATGATTTGTGTGAGATTGAGGGCATCTAGCTTAGATTGTAGGACTGCCGGGGTGTTAAGTATATCCCAGTTTAGGTCACCTAACAGAACAAACTCTGAAGCTAGATGGGGGGCGATCAATTCATAAATGGTGTCTAGGGCACAGCTGGGTGCTGAGGGGGGACGGTAGCAGGTTTATTGAGAGACTTATTTCTGGAGAGAGTAATTTTTTTAATTAGTAGTTCGAACTGTTTGGGTATGGACCTGGAAAGTATGACATTACTTTGCAGGCTCTCTCTGCAGTAGACTGCAACTCCTCCCCCTTTGGCAGTTCTATCTTGACGGAAGATGTTATAGTTGGGTACGGAAAAAGGAAAAGGAAGGACTTACATTTAAGGGGAAGAATAGAGATGTCATGGTTCAGAGGTGTTCCAAACTGATAACCACCTCTCTCTGTGTGTTTGTCTGGCCCCATGCTTTCTATACGCTCTCCCTGAATCTGTCTAATTAGGATGTAAGGATCAGACACATACTATAGGGGAGAAAGACGAATGGTACATACCACTTCGAGAGAGCGAGAGAGAGACAGCAGGGCTGAGGTCTCTGCATCCTCAAACACAATAACCCTTAGCTTTAAGCACTGGCGTAGCACACTCCCTGCAGCCCCTGCAAGGTGGTGGGGGGGGGGGGGGGTCATCCCCCCAAATAGCATATGAACATATCATAAGACATGAAATAAATAAAAAATATTGCAGGAAATTAGCTAAAAAAAATGCAAACATTTCTGTAATCCTTATGGAAAAATGTGTAGAATAGCAGAAAATTTGCTCGGAGATTCTTGAAAGTCGGGAAAATCCTTGTCCGGATGGGAAACATTTGTTTAATAGTTTGGTTGCATTATTTGAACTTAAAATGTATATTAAGCAGATTTGTCTAAAATGAATCACGAATGAGCAGGGTCAGCTATACCATAATGACCTCTTAATCATATCCTCATTACATGTAGTGCAACAAGACCACTCATGGTCTGTGAAGTTCTCTACTTTTGATATATTTAAACAATATTGGAATCACCATGGTCACAAGGATAAACTGTCAACTCCACCTGCCTGGTAGATTAAAATAGAATATGAATTTTGGATCAAATATGTTACATTTAATTAGGTTTTAGAGTCATAAAGCAACTGAGAAAAATGCAATAATGTCAACTCTGTAAAACATGAACTCCGCCAGATTTTTTTAACGTCAACTCCATCAGAGTGCTGAAAGGTCTGATAGAATGGTTATATTTGTATTGAGAATTTTCAAATTAAGAATTTTCCCTATTTTACAAACTTTTGTATTAAACTATTATTTTTAGAGGGAAAAATTGGTCTGTTTTAAGTATTTGTTGTCAACTCCATCATGGAGTAAATATTTGTTCTCAATATTCAGAAAGAATATTTGAATCACTGTTCTGCAACATATGCTTTAACAGTTGAATTATTTGCTGTTCTAGACATAAGGGATAATGTTTGCTTTATAACGTTCGTCGTTAAGGGTAGACCAAGGCGCAGCGTGATTTGGGGTCATCATACTTTATTTAAATGTAAACCAGCAAAAAAATAAAAATAAACACAACTTACGAAAAGCTTCGTCGTGCAAAAATACATGCAACTAAACAAAGACCAGATCCCACAACTGAAGGTGGGAAAAAGGGCTGCCTAAGTATGATCCCCAATCAGAGACAACGATAGACAGCTGCCTCTGATTGGGAAACATACTAGGCCAAAAAAGAAAAAGACAACATAGATATACAAAAACTAGAGTACTCACCCTAGTCACACCCTGACCTAACCAAAATATAGAGAATGAACAGGGATCTCTAAGGTCAGGGCATGACAATAAATGTTGTTTTTGTCTTCCAAATCTATAAAAATGTGCCTAAAAAAAAATCGGCCCTGGAATATTTAATAGTGCTATAAAACCAAACAAAAAGAAGTTTGGAGATTATTTAGATACATATTTAAATAATCTAATGTTAGAATTAAACAATCAAGGCTTTTCAACATTTGTTGGGCAATAATTGTAAAAATGAAATGCCTTTTATGGTGTCGGACAGAGTTGACATGAATCCAGTTGCATATTCTGGATTTTTAAAAATGGGGTTGGGTTGGGGGGGCCTTGCACGGAACTCAACAGGCAGGCCAGGCGGACTTTGCGGGAGGGCCCCGAGAAACTGCGCTTCGCCACTGGCTTAAAGGAATGTTATGCTTTGACGTGATAACATTTTACACCACAAAAGCATTTCTAGAAGATATTCATATTTGCTACAGATGCTTTTTAGAGTTCAGAGAGTGCAAACCAATAGACATAATTTTTTCTCCCTGAAACGTCAAATAGTCCTTAATGTAGTAGCACATGCAATCAATGACAAGCTCTATTTTGACCACCATTAAGGGAACAGAGAGGATATTTAATTAATTCTGATCACATGGCAGGGACTTCTTCTTCTGTGAATTATTAATCATTATTTCATAAAAAATATTTAGCAATCAAAGATGAAATCAAATCTCATCAAATGTTATTTGTCATATACATGTGTTTAGCAGATGTTATTGCAGATCGAAATGCTTACAGATCAAGACTAAAATATTTAATTTGACGATTAGTGTTTGAACCACTGGCCCATAGATTAATTATCAATGCCTACAGACTAATCCATTGAAAATGGTTGCATTCTGTACATTTCCTGCAGTGATATATTTACTGGGTGTAGCCTAATGCCATTACTTCAATTACTAAAATAGAAGGCCCAGTTTTATGACATAATGCTGGGAATTCCCCACGATTTCCCATGCGCTTGACCGCCCACCTCCCATTGTTTGAGAGAGAAGGGGGTTTGAGGCCAGAGGAGCCAGCCCAGTGCCCCTGGCAGGCTGACGGATAGGCCTTCCATGCCCTCTGCTGCTCCGCCTTCACTGCGGACCCATTGTTCTGCCCGCTCAGGCAATGCTACAGGGAACACCTCACCATTGTGTCTGACAGATCTGCAACCTGATACCATGGCAGCAGGCGCCTGCTTCCATCCCAGCTGACTAGTGATGCAGAATGTCTGTCTGTCTGCCTGCCTGCCTGTCTGCCTGCCTGCCTGCCTGCCTGCCTGCCTGCCTGCCTGCCTGCCTGCCAGCCATCCAGCCAGCCAGCCAGCCAGCCATAGAGCAGAGGAGCCATGTGATTGAACAAGGGTGTATGTGCATTGGGTGGGGGTAGGGCTTAATATCAAGAATGCTAATATCGGAAGAGGGAAAGCGAAAGGGGATACCTGGTCAGTTGCAACTGAATGCATTCAACTGAAATGTGTCTTCCTCATTTAACCCAACCCCTCTGAATCGAGAGGTGTGGGGGTGTTAGATACAATGTATAGAAATACAATCTGATAGATGTGTATTTATTGTGCAATAAGCTGCTCACTATTTGCATATATACTCGGATATACACTCACTCATTACTGTATCAGCATACTTTAGGGGGGATGAATGTGTAGACAACCCACTATCACCAGGGGACCAGGGTCATGTGGGTCCAACCCTGTAGTGCTCTGTGAGGTGCAAGTCTACACAAGACAACTTGCCACATCTGGGAACACTGACACTGCCCTCTCTGTGACAACTGCTCTACCATGGGGGCAGGAATAGTTCTCTTACCCTGACTATCCAAGAAAAGCAGTAGTAAGACAGCCTGTGTATAGTACATCAAAGCAAATCCCTAACTGAGGGTGGCTCCATGTGTGTTTCACATAGGAATAGTCCTATTTTTATCTAACACACACAGATGATTAAAGAGTTCAATATGGCTAGGGGACTAATGACTCCATTGGGTTGGAGGGGAACTTAAGAGAGAAGACTCTATGAGTAGAGAGGGCCCCTGGAGAATACTAGCTGAAATAAGAATACACTTACACAAATGTGTACTAATCAAAAAGCCGCGCTCCTGGTTGTGCCAGCAGATGAGAGAGAGAGAGAGAGAGAGCGAGAGAGAGATGGGAGGCCTGATACTGATCATCTCAGGAGAAAACAGGGCAAAAACACAGGAGACAGGAGGAGTATCTCTATTATTATGTTTTAATAATATCAGCTTTCTAAATATAACAACTTTAGAATGTGATTTATATACTGTAGAATTTCTTGTAGTCATGGAGGCTGTGGTTACAGTTAGCGTTTCCTCTTCACACAGATAAATGGAGGGTGCACAGTCCCATGTGAGAGACAGGTGACAGAGTAACACATGGCTGTGGTGTCCCTTGCACAAAGTGCAGGGTTTATTGTCAGTCACTGTAGGGGATGGGATTAATGACCACAACCCAGTGGCAAAGTGTAATCACAGTAGATTAAGAAGAAGAAATCCTCCAGGCAGAAGACGGTAATGGCATCTCTGTTGCCAGGTCTATAAGGACTAAATATTACCCATGAGAGGGGAGGACTGAGGCTTCCAGGTAATATTACCACAGTGATACATTGAGATGGTGGTATGAATAACAAATGGTATTCATTGAAATGGTTGTTTTCATATAGAATCTCTAAATATTATCTAATATATTTATATTCTGTATAAAGTATTTATCTAATAAAAGTTTAATAGATATTTAGAGCTTTGCTGCCCCTTTTCTGGTAAGACGATAGTCAAGTGCAGCACAAATTTCAGGCTGAGGACTACATTGTGGGCTACACAAGAATACTTGTTTCAAAGAGATGTTTTCATTCCTGGTTACGCCATTGCATGCTATTGTAACTACAAATCCACTATAATGATTTTCTGCATGAGACCGAGAGTATGACAAGATAAACAATGGGGCAGATACTTGTTAGAATCAGCAGCATGATGTTCACCAGTTGGGATTAGGATGAGCAGCTCAGAACAAAGAAACGCTGAAAGTGATCACCATAAAGACGTATGATTAGCCTAGGTGGATAAGTCATTGTTCCTCTAATTCTGCCTCTGCTGCAGTCAGCAAAAACCTGAGCTGCACATTTCTAGCAACTTAGGCATTGATCCAAGTATAATAAATGTACCCAGGTAGCTGGGCTGCTATGTGGTGCAACCAAAGATGTTGTTCAAACCACACATTTTACTGGACCTAACACAAAATACACAGCACCACGGGGAGACTGGTAGATGGTGGGACTATCAGAAGAGACTGGTAGATGGTGAGACTATCAGAAGAGACTGGTAGATGGTGAGACTATGCAGAAGCACACTGAAGAAAATCAGAGATAACAGGGTCAATGGAAAATAAGTAATGGGAAAGGAAAGCGAGAAATAGAGGGTGAAACAGAAGAGGAGAGGATAGAGTGAAAGCCCCTCTCTGACTAGAGGGGCAGAAGGCATGCAGCGCTTGGCAGGAGTTGTGCTTCCAACAGCAGCTGCGGCCCCAGCTTTATATCTTAAGGTGGTGCCTATTCCACCCGCCATCCTATCTTCTGCTCTCACTCATGTTTTCAATCAGGGGGGACCATAAATTATTGTCAGCATTAATCACAGTTGTCCACTGGGGCACCGCCGAGGGGTCCCAGCCTGTCCAGGTGCATCCATTCACACTTTCCTGGCACCACTGACAGGGGCAGCGGACCTGGCCAGGCCAGGCTTGCATGTGGGCCAAGCCAACAGCTCCAACGTAGCTCCAAAGAGATGCTGCCTCTCCTCTCCCAGGACAGAGCTAAGGAAACTGATTTACCTATCTGCTCAGCATGGGATGACAAAACCAGAGCTTATTACATCAGCACTGGGAACGGGTCAACATATGAAATATGTTGGACTGACTGAATTCCATGTTATTAAAGCTCCTTCCGCCCCAAAAAGTGAATATGCTGTTTTGTTGAACTTGAGCCAAAGGGTTAGTTGAGCCGCCCCTTGTTTCTAGGAAACCATACACAAAATGAATCATGTGACCAAATATGTAGGAAGCGGTCATCATTTCATGGAGTCTGTCAAAGAAGAAACCACATGAAAAACGTGGTAAGCAAGTTAGGTCCAAAAAACAGATTTTCACAAAGTCAAATTAATGTATTGTGCTTGTATCTAAACCAAGTAGATAGTTTTGTACAACAGTTGGGGTCTCTATACGTTTCAATATGAGGTCATAAACCTAGGATGAAGGTGCATCCTTGTATCTGTGTGAGCTACTGTAATATAGACAAAATGTTTGCCTTGGGGTAAGTTGAGTCAATGGCCTTGGGGTAAGTTGAGCCAATGGCCTTGGGGTAAGTTGAGTCAATGGCCTTGGGGTAAGTTGAGTCAATGGCCACGGGGTAAGTTGAGCCAATGGCACGGAGTAAGTTGAGTCAATGGCCACGGGGTAAGTTGAGCCAATGGCCACGGGGTAAGTTGAGTCAATGGCCATGGGGTAAGTTGAGTCAATGGCCATGGGGTAAGTTGAGTCAATGGCCATGGGGTAAGTTGAGTCAATGGCCATGGGGTAAGTTGAGCCAATGGCCATGGGGTAAGTTGCACCAATGGTCACCATATACCCAATACAAATTATGATTACATTCTGTCAGTTTTATCCATAGAATGCATTGAATTGTTACAATGTGCCATGCATATGAACTCAAGGTAGTGCATTTTTATTGTTACAGAGCAGATATCATCAAGCCCCATGTTTACAAAATTAAAGCAAGCAGGGGCCCAGCCCCCCATGAGGTTTTTGAGAGAGTAGCCAATGAAGTGGGAGAAGGTGAGAAGTCCATTTGAGCAACAGCAAGGAATTAAAGAATTGACTGAATGACACTGAAGAGGTACATTGACAAAAATGAAAACGAAGATGTACCTGTTTGAAAGAGAGTCTGTGATAGAATATCAGAGGCATACAAGGTCTTATCTGAAGTCCTGGAGTATTCTGTATGTAGGTATACATTTAAGATACACAATATACCACACCCCCATTCCATGATTTGAACTTTGACCTACAGTACCAGCACCACCACCCACTTTCACAAGACACCATCACCTACTTACTCCAAGGTGGCTCAACTTACCCTGTCCCTCAGCTCAACATACCCCATAACCAGGGTATGGGGTAAGGTTGTTTCCACGTAATTTCAATAAAATGACATTGAACCAACGTGGAATAGACGTTGAATTGATGTCTGTGCCCAGTGGGATGTTTTCAAAACTGTTATGTTTACAGTTTAGGCTACCCTGGGGTGGCAGGGTAGCCTAGTGGTTAGAGTGTTGGACTAGCAACCGGAAGGTTGCAAGTTCAAATCCCCAAGTTGACAAGGTACAAATCTGTTGTTCTGCCCCTGAACAGGCAGTTAACCCGCTGTCATTGAAAATAAGAATTTGTTCTTAACTGACTTGCCTGGTTAAATAAAGGTAAAATAAAAAAACATGAATTCTCAATATTTCTGGGGATACACAACATCCTGAAATATATCGACTAGATTAACAGCACAGGAGGTGTGGCTGCCATTTTAAGGCTCCTAACCAACTCTGCTATTTTGTTAATTTTTTTGCGGTGTTTGTAATTTCCTTTTTTACTTATTTACTACATAATGTTGCTGCTACAGTCACTAATGACCGAGAAGAGCTTCTGGACATCAGAACAGTGATTACTCACCTCAAACTGGACAAAGATTTTTTCTTTAGTGAGTCCGACGTGAAGGATACTGTATACTGCTTTCTCGAGAACAAGCCCAAATTCCCCTCATTTGTGTGAAGAAAAGACGGAGAAAAAGGCGGCGGAGGTCGGGCTGCCTTCTGAGTATTCGTAGGCGAGTGAGTAAACCTCCACTACCATCCGTTCTATTGGCCAACATGCAATCATTGGAAAACGAAATGTATGATCTACGATTAAGACTATCCTACCAACGGGACATTAAAAACTGTAACATATTATGTTTCACTGAGTTGTGGCTGAACGACGACACGGATAATATAGAGCTGACTGGGTTTACTGTGCATCGGCAGGACAGAGAAGCTATGTCTAGTAAGACGAGAGGCGGGGGTGTGTGTCTATTGGTTAATAACAGCTGGTGCGCAATGTCTAATATTAAAGTCTGGAGGTATTGCTCGCCTAAGGTAGAGTACCTCATGATGAGCTGTAGACCACACTATCTACCAATAGAGTTCTCATGTATATTATTCGTAGCCATCTATTTACCACCACAAACCGATGCTGACACTGAGAATGCACTCAACGAGCTGTATAAGTCTATAAGCAAACAAGAAAATGCTCATCCAGAAGCGGTGCTCCTAGTGGCCGGGGACTTTAATGCAGGCAAACTTACATTTGTTTTACCTAATTTCTATGTGCAACCAGAGGGGAAAAAACTCTAGACAACCTTTACTCCACACACAGGGACACATACAAAGCTCTTCCCCACCCTCCAATTGGCAAATCTGAACATAATTATATCCTCCTGATTCCTGCTTACAAGCAAAAACTAAAGCAGGAAGTAACAGTGACTCGCTCAATACAGAAGTGGTCAGATGACGCGGATGCTCCGCCACAGGACTGTTTTGCTAGCACAGACTGGAATATGTTCCAGGATTCATCCTATGGCATTGAGGAGTATACCACCTCAGTCACCGCTTTCATCAATAAATGCATCGTTGTCCCCACAGTGACTCTACGTACATATCCCAACCAAAAGCCATGGATTACAGGCAACATCCACATCGAGCTAAAGGTTAGAGCTGCTGCTTTCAAGGAGCGGGACACTAATCTGGACGCTTATAATAAATCCCACTACACCCTTAGACGAATCATCAAACAGGCAAAGCATCAATACAGGATTAAGAATGAATCCTACTACACTGTCTCTAACACGAGCTGACCAGTGACGCGAGCCTACCAGACGAGCTAAATGCCTTTTATGGGACTAAACACCTGCCTCTGCAACTGGATCCTGGACTTCCTGACGGGCCACCCCCAGGTGGTGAGGGTGGGTGGAGCTCCCCAGGGGTGCGTGCTCAGTCCCCTCCTGTACTCCCTGTTCACCCACGACTGCATGGCCAGGCATGACTCCAACACCATCATTAAGTTTGCTGATGACACAGCAGTGGTAGGCCTGATCCCCGACAATGACGAGACAGCCTATAGGGAGGAAGTCAGACCTGGCCGGGTAGTGCCAGAATAACAACCTATCCCTCAACATAACCAAGACCAAGGAGATTATTGTGGACTACATTAAAAGGAGGACCGAGCACGCCCCCATTCTCATCGACATGGCTGTAGTGGAGCAGGTTGAGAGCTTCAAGTTCTTTGGTGTCCACATCAACAACAAACTAGAATGGTCCAAATACACCAAGACAGTTGTGAAGAGGGCATGACAAAGCCTATTCCCCCTCAGGAAACAGAAAAGATTTGGCATGGGTCCTGAGATCCTCAAAAGGTTCTACAGCTGCAACATTGCGAGCATCCTGACTAGTTGTATCACTGCCTGGTACGGCAATTGCTCGGCCTCTGACCGCAAGGCACTACAGAGGGTAGTGCGTACAGCCCAGTACATCACTGGGGCTAAGCTGCCTGCCATCCAGGACCTCTACACCAGGCGGTGTCAGAGGAAGGCCCTAAAAATTGTCAAAGACTCCAGCCACCCCAGTCATAGACTGTTTTCTCTACTACCGCATGGCAAGCAGTACCGGAGTGCCAAGTCTAGGACAAAAAGGCTTCTCAACAGTTTTTACCCCCAAGCCATAATACTCCTGAACAGGTAATCAAATGGCTACCCTTACTATTTGCATTGTGTGCCCCCCCAACCCCTCTTTTTACGCTGCTGCTACTCTCTGTTTATCATTTATGCATAGTCACTTTAACTATAGATTCATGTACATACTACCTCAATTGGGTCGACCAACCAGTGCTCCCGAGCATTGGCTAACCGGGCTATCTGCATTGTGTCCAACCCACCACCCGCCAACCCCTCTTTATGCTACTGCTACTCTCTGTTCATCATATGTGCATAGTCACTTTAACCATATCTACATGTACATACTACCTCAATCAACCTGACTAACCGGTGTCTGTATGTAGCCTCGCTACTTTTATAGCCTGTCTTTTTAATGTTGTTCTCTTTCTTTACCTACCTATTGTTCACCTAAAAAAACATGTTGCACTATTGGTTAGAGCCTGTAAGTAAGCATTTCACTGTAAGGTGAAACCTGTGGTATTCAGCGCACGTGACAAATAAACTTTGATTTGATTTGCTCCCAAGCCATATGACTGCTGAACAAATAATCAAATGGCCACCCGGACTATTTACATTGACCCCCCCTTTGTTTTTTCACTGCTGTTACGCAATGTTTATTATCTATGCATAGTCATCTTACCCATACCTACATGTACAAATTACCTCGACAAACCTGTACCCCTGCACATTGACTCGGTATCGGTACTCCCTGTATATAGCCTTGTTATTGTTACTTTTTGTTGTTGATTTACTTTAATTTATTTAGTAACTCTTTCTTGAACAGCATTGTTGGTTAATGGCTTGTAAGTAAGAATTTCACGGTAATACTTGCTGTATTCGGCACACGTGACAAATCAAATGTGATTTGATTTGATATGTAGGTATCTTTGTTAGAAACAGTACTATATTTCCCTTGACAGAGTGATGCTGAATGTAAAAAATGTCTCAACATACCCCACTCTCCCCTACGCATATGGGCCTCTTTGAGTGTCACATAACACCGAAAGAGAACTCCTTCCTGGAGTAATAAGGCAGACAGAGTGGGTTTTTCCCTTTCCTCTCTCCACAAAACTCATCTGGCTCCTTTGGCTGACTGCCCAGGTAATCGTAGCACGGACTGTATTTTTCACGACAGAGCTGTTATTTCACTGTGAAAACTCCTAGCATGGGGTGGCAACCCACCTCTGGCAAGACACTGCTGTCAGAGCAGATCATCGGAGAGCAGCCTTCCCTTTCAATTAGCCCTCATCTGTCTGAGAGGAGGGCCAGGAGCACCGGAGCACAGGCAGGCACCTAGCCCAGCCAAGGAACAGCAAGGAGAGCAGGTGGGAGGAGAGAGGAGGAGAGAGCGAAATAAGCCCCAAAACTCCAGATGGGGACTGAAATACCCTCCACTGCTGCGCGCTAAATCCCTCTGTACCAGAGAGGCCCTGCCGTCACAGTAAACACAGCCCAGCGCCATGGAAACTCAGCCATTTGGCCCTAAAACATGTGATGAGATATGGCACCAATGAGCCGTTTAATTCCCTGAATGACTGTATCTCCTCATGCGCTCCAAGTGACTGAGAGGGAGGACAGACCGAGACCATGAAGCAGGGCTGCAGTACTGTGAGGCGTTCCAATGAAAGCACCCATCTCACATGTTACCAATGGAGTGAGACAAGAAACCACAACATATATGGCACTAATCAGGGGACAAATGAGGGGGCTGTTCAGTAAGCTTGTAAAGGGATGTATACGGGGAAGGGGCTTCAGGGGGAACACACAAGGGACCAAGGATCTGGTCTAGAAAAATGGTTTCGACTGCTCCTATAGTCTTGCTTTGGTACTGCAGTTTAACTGATGCCCAGAAAGACAATTTCCATAGACTGACACATAGAGAAGTCAGATTTGAACAATTCTATTAAGACACTTCAGTCTTTAGTCTTTAATCTCCTTTGTTCACAAACCATCCATTGAATTGTTCAAATAATTGTCACTGAGGACAATTTTTTTACATCACGAAGATATTAACATTTAATATTCATCCAGTCTGGCATGTTTTTGGATGACGTGATGACTCGTTGCTCGCGCTTCTCCTTGTGCGCACTGAGTGCTAGTGAGCATGTGTTGTTGGTCCTATCCATGAATCGGTGTATGCAAACGCAAATAGATTACCTTGAAAAGAACAGGTCGGACATCTCCAGCTCTTTATACCTTAGTGGGAACACAGGGAAAGGGATGGGAAGGGTGGCATTCATACAGCTATGCCTGTAGGTTATTTATTACAAATGCCACATCCAAGTGGGATTACCACTGTTGCACCCCAGCCATCTCTCTCTCTTTCTCTCTCATTCTCAGCAGCCTGAGAGCCTCAGAGCCTGAGGGGAAGGGTGGTAAACATGGGCAGCTGCACCAGGCACTGCTGGGGACCTTGAGCAGGGACATGGAAGGGGGAAGTTCAGCAACAATTTCCCACTGGATGTTTACATTGATGTTTATATTACATTGACATTCAATCACAGTACTCGAAGGAGAACAAAGAAATATATTGCAGAATGAAAGACAAATGCTGCCCACATAGTTATCATCTTTCTCCTTGGAAATCATTTTCACAATATGCAAAGCCTCAAAAACCCATGGCATGTCTAATTCACACACCTTGATGGTTAAAGCCACCTGCAGAGAGTTTGAGGCGAATGTCTGGCTGTGCCTCCACTGCTGTGGTTGTGGGGGAATGTGAGGAGAAAAGCCAAGCTTCCACACTTCTCCCAGACTGTTAGGAGAGCCTGGGGTTTACTTGGAAGCTCAGCGTAATTCAATGCAGAACACCTACAGTCCATTCTTCCTGCTCCATTCCAGACTGTGTTAGATCTCACTGTGGCCAAATTGGCGGACTAAACCCAGACTATATTAAAAATCACAGGGATGCTTTGGTATGCTGCTCCAATTAGTTTTCTAAGCAGGTTAGTTTTTCTCCAGCAGAAAGCAGAAGCAGAGATGTTCCAGTGTAGTGGGCTCTGTGTGGTTGGAACCTCTACAGAGGACCATTGTAACATCTCTCAAACCAGCAGGCTGGCACCTAGAGAACACATTTCATATGGAGCAATATTTGGTCCAGAACTCAGAGATTGGACTGAGGTTTTAAACGTTTGAGACATTATTCTGTTGATTTAAAAGTATTCTCTGTTCCATGAATTCTTGAAGCTTTTGCATTTAAAGGTAATATTCTATGCAGATATGTGGGCCACAGGCAAAGGGAGACAACTTGATCATATTTGGGGACAGGGAAACCAAAAGGGCAAAAGGCACAGAATAACCCGTTATTACGAGTCTGTCCTCCATTGGCACAACTCCATTGTCCATTGCATCATTCCATTGTAGTTGTGGATCAGAGACATAGAGTCCCAGATCACATTCCAAGCATGCCCGACTCGGCCAAAATCCAACTAGTATCAGTGAGTCCATGTGCATCCTGTTGAATCCATATGTCACAGAGGACATCTCTCTTTATATTTCTCTCTTTGTTCCTCTGCCATTCACAAAACAGCCATAGAGCATTCAAGTTAAATTGACAAAATGTTTAATCACTTGCATGATGATATGGTTACCCGTTCATTCCTGGACCTTAATGAAAGGAGTTGTATAATAAACCTTCATCAGTAGAATATATTATGTGAGATGTATTCATTTATGTATTGTATTTTCTTTTTTCCATATATATGCTGCCTCATTTGGTCAGGTTATGGTTGTAAGTATCTTTAAATCTAGGAAATGTCCTGGCACCAAAATATCCTCACGTACCTTCAACAAACCTCATCACAGGCCCAAAAATGTTGTTATTCACACAACTCATGTATTGCCATAGCTGTATACCTTAGGTCCCTCAGAGGTGGACTGATTGCTTTGCAGTTTTTGAGAGAGGGAAGAAAAAAAGAAAAGAAAGAGAAGAAACCAAGAGAGCAGGAGAATAGGACAGGGTAGGACAGGACAGGGTAGGACAGGGCAGGATAGGACAGGGCAGGATAGGATAGGGCAAGACAGGAGTGCACATCCTCTATCCCCACTAGAGCTGCTGTGTTGGATGGGATTTCGGGTCCCTTTGGTGAGCACTAGCTGTTGTCAGCGGAGACAAACTGCAGCTCCTTGGGAGTGCCCCAGATCTGACAAACCTCTCCCCATCCATCAGTCAAGTCATCTGACTCAGTGAAGGAGTCTGTGCCCTGCTGGAGGTCACCCTAACCAGGAGACACACAAGCTGTTCTCTCTCCTCCAGGTGTTCATTAATGCACTTGTCCTTGATGCCTCCCTCCATGATACACAACACAAAGACACAAATACAATACAGGTAGCTACACCCCATCCTGCACTGCTCTAATTACACAAAAGAGGATATGCATCATGCAAAACACTAAAAGACTTGTAAATGTCAAACATAGCATATCCATGACACAGGCAGACATAGTTTGTTGTTGTAGTGTTTGTTCAGGCGTCCCGTCCAGCTCAGGCACCGACATGGCTGTGTATAGCCGGGAGTGTGAATCCTATGCAGTTGTAAAGATGGAGCAGCCCTTTGAAGATGAGGACATTGGGGACAGCTGATGGGAACGCCAGGCAGCACTGGGCTAGAGAATGGAGAGCCGGATATTAATCAAAGCTCCTCCACTATTAGCATATGGGGCTCATTATCATATGGAACCAGTCCCCCATATGGCTCTCTGCCTGATATTCTACTCCTCATCCTGGTATCACTCTCCCCACTCAGGCAGGCCAGAGCAGAGTGTGGGACGACCCCAGTCCATCTCACTGTGCTACTCTACAAAGGTCTGCCTGAGTAACTAAAGCACCGCAAAAGTTCCTGTTTCCATTAAGCTATTAAGCGACACAGTTAATTATCCAGGACCATGGAGGCAGGGGCTCTTTGCAGGCTGTGATGATGATATGCTTTGCCGGGCAGGGAATGGAGAGGGCCAGCCGGGGGAGCTGTGTTCAAGCCAGGCAATCTTTCAAAATAAAGGGGCAGGCAATTAGATGCAGCCATGCGACCAGAGATGACTAGTGTTATTTAAGATACTGGGTCGATGCTCTAATGGGGGTATTTAGGGCTGTTATGATAAAGATGTCAGGCCGACCTCCCTGCTGCTGCTGCTCTTACATGTGTTACCTCTGTATGCAGGGTCATACAGTACAAATACTGTAAGTGCGATGCTTGCAAGTGATCCATGGCCATCCACGTATGGATCTCTGACGAGACTGTAATGTCTTATTCAACATTTTGTTCAAAGACCTATTTCATAGACAAACAGGGAGGAGACTATTCAATGTGTTATTCTTTCAAAGGAAACATCAGTCAATAATAGCAAGGCAGAATTATTTATCTTTACTTAATTGCTTGGAAAGTGTTTCATTTTGGTTGTGGTGAGAATGGGTTTGATTGCTCAGGAATGGCTGACCTGGATTTGAGACTCTTTAAACAAGTGTGACAGGCCATTGCAGGATGGCAGACTGGAGAGAATTGTGTCCATTCAATGGAGAAAGAAAGTTTAAAAAATACTTGTGACCAGCTACAGTAGCTAGTGTAACGTCCAGTGGTCCTGCTTCTCCCAAACAGCTACCATGATTCATCACATCTGGCCTGGAGGAGGATTTACTGGTATTCTTTAATGGCTGAGGGAAGCTGTCCATCTGCGAACTAGCACAATCCCACAAAGGCTCTTTTCATGTGGCTACTGTCGAGAACACTGCTTGCGTCTGAATTGTTTCCATTCCCCACTTTGCCTCAGACTGCCCCACCCCCCCACTACTACCACCCTCAGATCAAAGCCCTAGTGTGGGGAAATGACCAGGAGCTACTGGTCCCCTCATACAAACGCTCCACTCGGCTCCTTTACATCATAATGTTAGCATATGCCATCCACATGGCTGGCATGGATCAAAACGCACACTGTAGTCGGCAGTTCGCACTGGCTATTGTTTGAAGCAGGTTCAAAGGAAGATAGTGTGGAGACAGAGTGCAATGTGGAAGCAACCCATTAATGTGTCTCCTCCTTTAAAAACGCTCTGTTATCTGCCAACTGTCCAGCCAACAACCTCCTCCCCTCTGAGAAAAATAAATATTATAAATGCGTTAGTATTTGGAAATTCAATATTTTCCTCTGTGCATTTCTGTGATTAATGTGTAATGTAAAAGAGGGTCACCTCCTTTGTTATAAATATCCCTATAGCCCTCTTGATAGAGGTTTGCCAATAATTTTGGGATCAGCAAATCCCACTTAACGAAATGAAGAAAAGCCATGGCGATTCCAACAAGGAAGGAGTGTTTATGTGCTCGGCTGAGCCTGAACAGGCACACTGCAGCCCACTCTGGAAAAAAGCCATACACTAATCAGGAGAGATTTGTGAGATCAGATCCAATTTGACTTGCCTAGTTAAATAAAGGTTACATTTTAAAATGTAAAAAAATTGAGAGATCTGTGAGACCACTATAAAATCTTTTTTACTATTGCAGAGTAAATACTTTTCCGGGACGTTTATGCATAATTATTTTACAGGAATAAAAGTAAAGGTGGGGGAGAACTTTCAGAAGGAAAAACCTTTTGATGTAAATGTATGTGGTCCTGGAATACATTTCAATACACTTTGTAATACTACACCCCCATAAAGCAGGTGGAAAACAATCCCAGGAGAGCATACAGCGGAGAGACAAGGGATAAAGACATACATACATAGTAAAGAAAGATATTTTTGTGTTTTGTGATCATGAACAGTCAGTAGTCTAAACTTTATGAAGTCAGATTCTCAACATGACCTGCAAGTGCATGCGAGTGGGTTAGTGTGTACCGATGAATGTGCATTTATCATATACTGAAATATCAGGTGCTCTGTATTTTTAACAATAAGGCAGAGCATATTGTATGATAAGATCATTTTAGGTCAGAGCCCTGATCTCATAGACTGGACGTAACATAGTAAATTTAAATCCGGGAAACTCAAATCAAATCCAATCAAATTGTATTAGTCACCTTAAGGTGAAATGTTTACTTACCAACAATGCAGTTTAAAAAAATATGAATAAGACTATGTAATAAAAGGAGCCAGTAATTAAAGAGCAGCAGTAAAACAACAATAGCGAGGCTATATACAGCGGGGTACCGGTACAGAAACAATGTGCGGGGGCACCGGCCAGTCGAGGCAATCGAGGCAATATGTACATGCAGGCAGAGTTATTAAAGTTACTATGGATAGATAATAACAGAGAGTAGCAGCGGCGTAAAAGAGGGGGTGAGCAATGCAAATAGTCTGGGTAGCCATTTGATTAGATGATCAGGAGTCCTATGGCTTTGGGGTAGAAGCTGTTCAGATGCCTCTTGGACCTAGACTTGATGCTCCGGTACTGCTTGCCATGCGGTAGCAGAGAGAACACTCTATCACTAGGGTGGATGGAGTTTTTGACCATTTTTAAGGCCATCCTCCGACACCGCCTGGCATAGTGGTACTGGTTGGCAGGAAGCTTGGCCCCAGTGATGTACGGTGCAATACGCACTACCCTCTGTAGTGCCTTGCGGTTTGAGGCCGTGCAATTGCCATACCAGGCAGTGATGCAACCAGGCAGAACGCTCTCGATGGTGCAGCTGTAGAACCATTTGAGGATCTGTGGACCCATGCCAATTTTTTTTCTGTCTCCTGAAGGCGAATAGGTTTTGTTGTTCCCTCTTCACGACTATCGGATGTGTTGTTCACGACTAGCGGATGTGTTGCTACCTACCCTTACCACCTGGGGGCGGCCCGTCAGGAAGTCCAGGATCCAGTGCAGAGGGAAGTGTTTAGTCCCAGGGTCCTTAGCTTATTGATGAGCTTTGAGGGCACTGTAGTGTTGAACGCTGAACTGTAGTCAATGAAAAGCATTCCCACATATTAGTATGCTAAGTGGTATGATATGTTACGTTTGGTATGGTTACATAAGACAGATGGTTACTTAAGGCAAAAACTAAGGTAGGGTGGTTGGTTGGGGTAAAATACGAACGTCTAGCAACCCAAAGGCTGTGAGTTCAAATCTCATCATGGACAACTTTAGCATTTTAGCTAATTAGCAACTTTTCATTTGCTTACTACTTTTTAGCCAGCTAGCTAATGTTAGCCACCTAGTTAGAATTCGTAATATATCATACATTTTGCTCATTCTTAAACTGTATGTTTTGCAAATTTGTAACATATTGTACGTTTTGAAAATTGGTAACATATCATGTGATTTTTTTATTTGTAACATATCATACGAATTGGGTGCTGGACAGCCACAAATTAAGTCACACCCTCCAAAACGTAACATATCATACTAAAGAGTATCTCGGATTTACGTACAGAATAATACGAAATTATCTGAGACCAGGTTGTGTGTGAGCCTGCATGTGACTCCCTGCATCATATTAACTAAGGAGTGGCAATGAAGGAGTTTAACAAAGAAAATAAGGATCAAAGTAAGGAACTTGTCTGTCGGCCCTGCATTAAAGACCAAAATTGGTTAAATAAAATTGTGATAAACAAAAAGGTAGACCAGTTTCATTTAAGGACCCAAAAATTGACAGCTGTGGCATATAGATATCAAAATAGTTGGGAAGATTTTCAATATACCGATTCCATTGAACATGGTTTATGAACTGATATGCAAAATGACGCCGCATTCAAAACGTATAATTTTTTTATTTAAATTATTATACAATATTATTGCAATCAATAGAATGTTATATATATGGGGGATACAACCTTCCCAGCTTGCAGATTTTGCTGCGAAGAGACAAGTCAACTTATTTTGGTACTGTCCATATGTAGCTTGTTTTTGGTCACAGGTCCAGGAATGACTGAAGAATTGCAACATTTACCTGAAGCTAACTCTGCAGATAGCACTACTGGGTGATTTGAAAAGTCATAGTCAATGATCAATAATATAATTGTCACACCCTGATCTGTTTCACTTGCCTTTGTGATTGTCTACACCCCCCTCCAGGTGTTGCCCATCTTCCCTATTATCCCCTGTGTATTTATACCTGTGTTCTCTGTTCGTCTGTTGCCGGTTAGTCTTGTTTGTCAACCAGTTTTGCCTCAGCTCCTGCTTTTCCCAGTCTCTCTTCTTCTCACCCTCCTGGTTTTGACCCTTACCTGTCCTGACTCTGAGCCCACCTGCCTGACATATCTGCCTGCCCCCGAGCCTGTGTGCCGACCAGTACCTTTGCCCCGCCTCTGGATCATTGACCTCTGCCTACCCTGACCCTGAGCCTGCCTGCCATCCGGTACCGTTGCCCCACCTCTGGTTTACTGACCCCTGCCTGCCTTGACCTGTCCATTGCCTGCCCCTGTTGGATTATTAAACCATTGTTAATTCGACGTTGTCTGCATCTGGGTCTGATAATAATAAAACATTTAGAAAAAAAATTTCTTTAATTTACAATCTGTAGAAATGATAAGAATGGAAAGATTCAGAACTTTTGTGAAGCCACAGCACAGTTGAAAAATATATGGCAAATAGAAATCCAATATAGATGGTGTTGAGAGATAGATGGGGGGTTGAATGGAGATGAAAGGTGGGGCTAATAACTCAAGGCTAACTCATGTAAAATGTACTGTGTCCGTAAAAAGTATATACTGTAGGTTCAAAAGTATTGTGAAACAGCAGATTTAAAAATATATGGCAAATAGAAATCTAACTGGATGGACATCAGAAATACAGTACCTACCTACTCATTCAAGTGTTTTTCTTTATTTTTGCTATTTTCTACATTGTAGAATAATAGAGAGGACATCAAAACTATGAAATAACACATATGAAATTATGTAGTAACCAAAAAAGTGTTAAACAAATCAAAATATATTTAATATTTGAGATTATTCAAAGAAGCCACACTTTGCCTTGATGACAGCTTTGCACACTCTTTGTATTCTCTCCACCAGCTTCATGAGGTAGTCACCTGGAATGCATTTCAATTAACAGGTGTGCCGTGTTAAAAGTTAATGAGTTTCAGCTAATCTGTTGTGTTGTGACAAGGTACTGTAGGAGCGGTAGAAGAAGAGAGCCTTATTTGGTAAAAGACCAAGTTCATATTTTGGCAAGAACAGCTCAAATAAGCAAAGAGAAACGACAGTCCATCATTACTTTAAGACATGAAGGTCAGACAGTTCTGAAAATTTCACGAACTTTGAAGTTTCTTCAAGTACAGTCGAAAAATCCATCAAGCATTATGATGAAACTGGCTCTCATGTGGACGGAAGACCCAGAGTTACCTACAGAGGAGTTCATTAGAGTTACCAGCCTCAGAAATTGCAGCTCAAATAAATGCTTCACAGAGTTCAATTAACAGACACATCTCAACAGGACTAAAGGACAGGACTAAAAACACACGAAACATAACTGTTGTAAAAATAGATTGTGTCCGTAAAATGTATATAGTATGTATAAACTGGACGTAGAAGCCTAAGTGTTGTTGTTCATTAGTTTACTCCAATTAGGGAAGTTGTTCATTAGTTTACTCCAATTAGGGAAGGGGAAGTAGGGTTAGTGGAAAAAACAAAGGAAAAAATATTTGAAGAATATACATTTGAAAAAGATATGTATGTATGTATGTATATAGGTATGTATGTATGTATATATATATATATATATATATATATATATACAGTCGTAGCCAAAAGTTTTGAGAATGACACAAATGTTAATTTCAACAAAGTTTGCTGCTTCAGTGTCTTTAGATATTTTTGTCAGATGTTACTATGGAATACTGAAGTATAATTACAAGCATTTCGTAAGTGTTAAAGGCTTTTATTGACAATTACATGAAGTTGATGTAAAGAGTTAATATTTGCAGTGTTGACCGGTCTTTTTCAAGACCTCTACAATCCGCCCTGGTATGCTGTCAATTAACTTCTGGGCCACATCCTGACTGATGGCAGCCCATTCTTGCATAATCAACACTTGGAGTTTGTCAGAATTTGTGGGTTTTTGTTTGTCCACCCACCTCTTGAGGATTGACCACAAGTTCTCAATGGGATTAAGGTCTGGGGAGTATCCTGGCCATGGACCCAAAATATCGATGTTTTGTTCCCCGAACCACTTAGTTATCCCTTTTTCCTAATGGCAAGGTGCTCCATCAATCGGAAAGGGGATTCATCAGAGAAAATGACTTCTGACATGATATCAGTAGACATGACATGATGTCAGCTGGTCCTTTTGTGGCGGGGCTGAAATGCAGTGGAAATGTTTTTGGGGGTTTCAGTTCATTTGCATGGCAAAGAGGGACTTTGCAATTAATTGCAATTCATCTGATCACTCTGATCACATTCTGGAGTATATGCAAATTGCCATCATACAAACTGAGGCAGCAGACTTCAATATTTGTGTCATTCTCAAAACTTTGGCCACGACTGTATATACAGTTAAAGTCAGAAGTTTACATACACCTTAGCCAAATACATTTAAACTCAGTTTTTCACAATTCCTGACATTTAATTCTACTAAAAAATTACCTGTCTTCGGTCAGTTCGGATCGCCACTTTATTTTAAGAATGTGAAATGTCAGAATAATAGTAGAGAGAATTATTTATTTCAGCTTTTATTGCTTTCATCACATTCCCAGTGGGTAAGAAGTTTACATAAACTCAATTAGTATTTGGTAGCATTGCCTTTAACTTCTTTAACTTGGGTCAAACATTTCGGGTAGCCTTCCACAAGCTTCCCACAATAAGTTGGGTGTATTGTGGCCATTCCTCCTGACAGAGCTGGTGTAACTGAGTCAGGTGTGTAGGCCTCCTTGCTCGCACACACTTTTTCAGTTCTCCCCACACATTTTCTATAGGGGTGAGGTCAGGGCTTTGTGATGGCTACTCCAATACCTTGACTTTGTGGTCGTTAAGGCATTTTCTCACAACTTTGAAAGTATGCTTGAGGTCAATGTCCATTTGGAAGACCCATTTGCGACCAAGATTTAACTTCTTGACTGATGTCTTGAGATGTTGCTTCAATATATCCACATAATTTCCCTTCCTCATGAAGCCATCTATTTTGTGAAGTCCTCCTGCAGCAAAGCACCCCCACAACATGATGCTGCCACCCCCGTGCTTCACAGTTGGGATGGTGTTCTTCGGCTTGCAAGCCTCTCCCTTTTCCTCCAAACATAACGATGGTCATTTGCTGTTGTCCTGGGATTGATTCAAACTTTTCGACACCAAAGTATGTTCATCTCTAGGAGACAGAACACCTCTCCTTCCTAAGCAGTATGACAGCTGCGTGGTCCCATCGTGTTTATACCTGCGTACTATTGTTTGTGCAGACAAACATGGTACCTTCAGGCGTTTGGAAATTGCTCCCAAGGATGAACCAGACTTGTGGAGGTCTACAATTTTTTCTTCTGAGGTCTTGGCTGATTTCTTTTGATTTTCCCATGATGTCACGCAAAGAGGACCTGAGTTTGAAGGTAGGCCTTGAAATATATCCACAGGTACACCTCCCATCGACTCAAATTATGTCAATTAGCCTATCAGAAGCTTTTAAAGCCATGACATTATTATCTGGAATTTTACAAGCTGTTTAAAGGCACAGTCAACTTAGTATATGTAAACTTCTGACCCACTGGAATTGTGATACAGTGAATTATAAGTGAAATAATCTGTCTGTAAACAATTGTTGGAAAAATTACTTGTGTCATGAACAAGGTAGATGTCCCAACTGACTTGCCAAAACTATAGTTTGTTAACAAGAAATTTGTGGAGTGGTTGAAAAACAAGTTTTAATGACTCCAACCTAAGTGTATGTAAACTTCCGACTTCAACTGTTTTTATGTGTATTTATACGTATGTATATGTATGAACAGTATATTCATATCAATGTGTGTATATACCAAAAAAATATGGGGGATTGGAAATGACGCAGGCAATTACATTGATGGAAGCTACAATCTATCTGCAGTATTGAAGCTGATCTACCCCCTAAAAACATTTTTCGAAAAAAAGATAGAAAGGAAGGATACCCATTTTAGGCCCCTGAACCTTTTCAACTAGAAGTTTAAAATGGCAGTATTCAGATTATACCAAATTTGTCAAAATCCTATAAATACCAATGTTAGGGGGATTACTCTCATCCCTTCCCTTTAGTCTGAATCTTCCTCTTTTGGGAAGGGGTGCTCGTTATCTTGCTGGCTGACTCATCAACTTCAGCACTCTGTCATTATCTTTCTCTCACTTTGGAAAAGTCTCTCACCGAAGCACTCCAGAAGAGAAGCATAGGCAAATGGGCTGGGGGCCCCTGTGAAACACTAACCAATCAGTCAACTGGGTTTGCCCTTCTGGAGCAACAAGCTCACATCACATCCAGTCATCAGTCATCTCTCCTGCCTCTGCTTGTCCTCTCGCCTGTTTTCACACCATTTCTCTCACTCCACATAGCTAACATGATGAGTTATTATGTTTTCCACCAACTAGATTCCCTTTGTTGTTTGCACTCACACTCCTTTCTCACTTTTCTGCCTGTGAGTTACTATCCCCTTCCTCGATTTTCCATCTCGATAGCTAGAGAATTAGCTACAAATGTCTGGCAAGGTGTCAGTCAGCAAACTTTGAAAACCTGGGGGGAAAAGGACTGGCTTTGAGAGTTTTGGTGGTAATTCTCCTTCAGTAGAACTCTGGCAATAATATTAATCTTGACATAAAAACCCACCTGTCCCATTAAAACACCTGAGGAGGGAGAGATGGGAGCTACATGTAGAGTGCCTGTTCTGATTTTAACAGGGCCAGTGCGCTTAAAATCTTTACACCTTCTCTGTAGGTAGTCTGTAGATACTGTAGCCTAGCGGTTAAAGCATTTGGCCAGCAACTGAAAGGTTGGGGGAAAAAATGGTTGATGTGCCATTGAGCATTGAATTGAACTGTAATTGGTCCAGGGTTGCTTTTAATAATGGCTGATCCTTGCTGTGACCCCACTCTCTGAGGAGGAGTTAGAATATGCAAAACACGTTTCCATTTCACGCGTGTAGAATACACACTTGTACATGACAAATATAAGCACCCCCCAAATTATTATACATTCATTCCTTTTCCCACTGTTAATCTCGTCAAAAGGCTGGCCAGTAGTCACTAATCAAGCACCTGTCTGTTCCTCTGCTCCTTCACTCACGCACTATTAAAAACATCTGGTTGTTTTTCCAGTCAATTACTGAAAGCCAATTACCTGTAAGTTATTATTTTTTAAAGTACAGTATGTTACCGTAAATTGCAAAGAAACTTTGGCTTAACAGTATGTTGCTGGAGAATTAACCCTTTGGGTCCCCAGGAACTGAATTAAGAAACACTGCCGTACAGTACAGGCTGCACAGACAGTAAGCCAGAAAACACAACAGACTTGAGCTAGAAACCTAGTGAGAAATACAAAACCACTTAGGTGAATATTGAGATGTGAGATGTCAAATCACATTGTGCTCCAGCGTCCTATAATTGATATATGCATTCAGCACAGCAGGAGGTGAAAGGAGATCCCTCTCACCTCACAGATAGATTAGCTCTGTCCAATTGAACAATATTCTATATTAAACAGCATTTACGTAAATTGATCACCATTCATGAAGATGAACACCTGTATAAATGATAAAACTTTCATCAAGAAAACATTGGAGTCAGGCCAATTGGGAGGTATAAATATTCCATGCTTGTCAGGGATTTCCTCCTCTTCTTCCGAAGAGGAGAGGCGAAAAGGATCAGAGGACCAATATGCGGCGTGGTAAGTGTCCATGGTTCTTTTAATACGTAAACGTACACATGAACAACTGATTACAAAAACAAGAAACGTGTGAAAACCTAAACAGTCCTATCTGGTGCAAAACACAGAGACAGGAACAATCACCCACAAACACACAGTGACACCCAGGCTACCTAAGTATGATTCTCAATCAGAGACAACTAATGACACCTGCCTCTGATTGAGAACCATACTAGGCCGAAACATAGAAATACCCAAATCATAGAAAAACAAACATAGACTGCCCACCCAACTCACGCCCTGACCATACTAACTAAATACAAAACACAGGAAATAAAGGTCAGAACGTGACAATGCTACTCACAAAGACAGCAACACCAGGATACCACAGAGTAAATAGGCATTTTAAGGTCATAGATTTAGCTGGTGGTAACTTGTGGAATAGACACTGGCTGGAATGTGGGTTTAACCAATCAGCATTCGGGATTAGAACCACCCATTGTATATTTAAGCAAGGCATGAGGAGGTGTGGTACAGTGCCTTGCAAAAGTATTCATCCCGCTTGCCATTTTTTTGTTGCATTACAACCTGTAATTTAAATTGATTTTTAATTTGGATTTAATGTAATGAACATACACAAAATAGTCCATTTGGTGAAAAAATTTTATTTCATTTTTTTATTTTTATGGAAGGTATTCACCCCCTTTGCTATGACATCCCTAAATAAGATCTGGTGCAACCAAGTACCATTCAGAAGTCACATAATTAGTTTCTTTGGGATAGGTGGGACGCTTTTTTATCCAATATCCTAGCTTCTGGGCCTGAGTAACAGGCTGTTTACTTTGGGCACCTCAGTCATCCAAACTTCCGAATACTGCCCCCTACCCAGAAGAGGTTAAATAAAGTCCACCTGGGTGCAATCTAAGTGTCACATGATCCATCACATGATCTCAGTATACATACACACCTGTTCTGAAAGGCCCCAGAGTCTGCAACACCACTAAGCAAGGGGCACCACCAAGCAAGCGACACCATGAAGACCAAGGAGCTCTCCAAATAGGTCAGGGAAAAAGATGTGGAGAAGTACAGATCAGGGTTGAGTTATTAAAAAATATCTGACTCTTTGAACAAACCTGCCAAGAGAGGGCCGCCCACCAAAACTCACGGACCAGGCAAGGAGGGCATTAATCAGAGAGGCAACAAAGAGACCAAAGATAACCCTGAAGGAGCTGCAAAGCTCCACAGCAGAGATTGGAGGGCTAAACTCGGCCTTGTCTCAGGATGGTAAGTTGGTGGTTAAAGATATCCCTCTAGTGGTGCGGGGGCTGTGCTTTGGCAAAGTTGGTGGGGTTATATCCTTCCTGTTTTGCCCTGTCCGGGGGTATCATCGGATGGGGCCACAGTGTCTCCCGACCTCTCCTGTCTCAGCCTTCAGTATTTATGCTGCAGTAGTTTATGTGTCGGGGGGCTAGGGTCAGTTTGTTATATCTGGAGTACTTCTCCTGTCTTATCCGGTGTCCTGTGTGGATTTAAGTATGCTCTCTCTAATTCTCTCTTTCTCTCTTTCTCTCTTTCTCTCGGAGGACCTGAGCCCTAGGACCATGCCTCAGGACTACCTGGCATGATGACTCCTTGCTGTCCCCAGTCCCCCTGGCCGTGCTGCTGCTCCAATTTCAACTGTTCTGCCTGCAGCTATGGAATCCTGACCTGTTCACAGGACGTGAAAAGAAAAGGACTGGCCACCCCTCATAGCCTGGTTCCTCTCTAGGTTTCTTCCTAGGTTTTGGCCTTTCTAGGGAGTTTTTCCTAGCCACCGTGCTTCTACACCTGCATTGCTTGCTGTTTGGGGTTTTAGGCTCGGTTTCTGTAGAGCACTTTGAGATATCAGCTGATGTACGAAGTGCTATATAAATACATTTCATTTTATTTGAAATTTTATTTGATTGGAGAATCTGTCTATTGGACCACTTTAAGACGTACACTCCACATAGCTGGGCTTTATGGAAGAGTGTCCAGAAAGAAAAAAAACACATTTGGTGTTCGCCAAAAGGCATGTGGGGGACTCCCCAAACATATGGAAGATGGTACTCTGGTCAGATGAGACTAGAATTGAGCTTTTGGGCCAAGGAAAATGCTATGTTTGGCGTAAACCCAACACCTCTCATCACCCTGAGAACACCATCCCCACAGTGAAGCATGATGGTGGCAGCATCATGCTGTGGGGATGTTTTTCATCGGTAGGGATTGAGAAACTGGTCAGAATTTAAGGAATGATGGATGGCGCTAAATACAGGGAAATTCTTGAGGGAAGCCTGTTTCAGTCTTCCATAGATTTGAGACTGGGATGGAGGTTTACATACCAGCAGGACAATGACCTTAAGCATACTGCTAAAGCAACACAAAGTGGTATAAGTGAACATTTAAATGTCTTGGAATGTCCTAGTCAAAGCACAGACCTCAACCCAAAGGAGAATCTGTGGTATAACTTAAAGATTGCTGTACGCAAGTGGAACCCATCTAACTTGAAGGAGCTGGAGCAGTTTTGCCTTGAAGAATGGGCAAAAATCTCACTGGCTAGATGTGCCAAGCTTACAAAGACATACCCCAAGAGACTTGCAGCTGTAATTGACTAGTCATAGTCTGCTCTCTCTGCTACTACACGGCAAGCGGTACAGGAGCGCCAAGGTTAGGTCCAAGAGGCTTTTTAAACGCTTCCACCCCCAAGCCATAAGACTCCTGAACATCTAGTCAAATGGCTACCCAGACTATTCGCATTGCCCCCTCCCCTCTCCACACCACGGCCACTCTCTGTTGTCATCTATGCATAGTCACTTTAATTAACTCTACCTACATGTACATACTACCTCAACTAACCGGTGCCCCCGTACATTGACTCTGTACAGGCACCCACCTGTATACATTGTTATTTTTTACTCTTGAAATACTTGTTACATTTATCTCTTATTCTTATCCACATGTTTTTAAACTGACCTCTCAGTTAGGGGCTCGTAAGTAAGCATTTCAATGTAAGGTCTATACACCTGTTGTATTCGCTGCATGTGACTAATAAAATTCAATTTGATATATATATATAAATATATACCGTACATTCACAAAGCGTTCCCCTTCTCTTTACCCACCTTTTGCTACGTTACAGCCTTATTCTGAAATGTATGAAATAAAAGAAATCCTCATCAATGCACACACAATAACCCATAATGACAAAGCGAAAACAGGTTTTTAGAAATTTGTGCAAATGTAATGAAAAGCAAAACTAAAATACCATATTTACATACCCTTTGCTATGAGACTCGAAATTTGGCTCCAGTGTCACAGCCTACTATGAGTGGTGGGTTGGAGTCAGGCGCAGAGAGCAGGGTTGGTAAATCGTAATTTATTCTCTGGCAAAAAACGGTCACGCCAACATACAGGGCGCATAAACAGACCAGCCCAAACACAGGACCAAACAGTCCGGAGAATACAAACGTGAAACCACAACCAACAGAGCAACAAAAAACAATCCCGCACAAAACTAGGGCTACTACTAATTAAACCAAAATACACACAGGTGAAAATAATAAGACAAAACCAACAGACAAACGACAAAAAGGGATCGGTAGCGGCTAGTAGGATGGTGACGACGACCGCCGAGCACCGCCCGAACAGGCAGGGGAGCCAACTTCAGCGGAAGTCGTGACATCCAGTGCATCCTGTTTCCATTAATCATCCTTGACATGTTTCTACAACCTGATTGGAGTCCACCTGCGGTAAATTCAATTGATTGGACATAATTTGGAAAGGCACACGTCTGTCTATACAAGGTCCCACATTTGACAGTGCTTGTCAGAGCCAAAACCAAGCCATGAGGTTTAAGGAATTGTTGGCAGACATCCGAGATAGGATTTTTGTTGAGGCACAGATCTGGGGAAGGTTACCAAAAAATGTCTGAAGCATTGAAGGTCCCCAAGAACACAGCGGCCTCCATCATTCTGAAAGGGAAGAAGTTTGGAACCACCAAGACTCTTCCTAGAGCTGGCCGCCCGGCCAAACTGAACAATCAGGGGAGAAGGGCCTTGGTGAGGGAGGCGACCAAGAACCTGATTGTCAGCCTGACAGAGCTCCTCTATGGAGATGAGAGAACCTTCAAGAAGGACAACCATCTCTGCAGGACTCCACCAATCAGGCCTTTATGGTAGAGTGGCCAGACAGAAGCCACTCCTCAGGCAAAGGCACATGACAGCCCACTTGGAGTTTGCCAAAAGGCACCTAAAGTGCTCTCAGACCATGAGAAACAAGATTCTCTGGTCTGATGAAACCAAGATTGAACACTTTGGCCTGAATGCCAAGCATCACATCTGGAGGAAACTTGGCACCATCCCTACGGTGAAGCATGGTGGTGGCAGCTGTGGGGTTGTTTTTTGGCGGCAGGGACTGAGAGACTATTCAGAATCGGGGGAACGGCACAAAGTAGAGAGAGATCCTTGATGAAAACCTGCTACCAAGTGCTCAGGACCTCAGAATTGATTGGGGCGAGGTTCACCTTCCAACAGGACAACGACCCTAAGCACACAGCCAAGACAACACAGGAGTCGCTTAGGGACAACTCTCTGAATGTCCTTCAGTGCCCAAGCCAGAGCACAGACCCAATCAAACATCTCTGGAGAGACCTGAAAATAGCTGTACAGCGATGCTCCCCATCCAACCTGACAGTGCTTGAGAGGATCTGCAGAGAAGAATGGGTGAAACTCCCCAAAACAGGTGTTCCAAGCTTGTAACATTATACCCAAGACTCGCTGCTGTAATCATTGCCAAAGTTGCTTCAACAAAGTACTGAATAAAGGGTCTGAATACTTATGTAACTGTGATATTTCATTTTTTATTGTTTTATAAACTGGCAAAAAAAAATTAAACCTGTTTTTGCTTTGTCATTATGGTGTATTGTGCGTAGATTTATGAGGGGGGTAAAAACAATTTAATACGTTTAAGAATAAGGCTGTAATGTAACAAAATGTGAAAAAAGTCAAAGGGTACTTTCCGAAAGCACCACACCATATACAGTACAAGTCAACAGTTTGGATACACCAACTCATCTCTTTCCAAGATGGCGTAGCAGTGCAGACGTGTTTGTCATTGTCCCATGTAAATTTAGTATTTTTTCGTTTTTTTTTGTATATATTTCAACTTCACCCAATGTGGTGCGGATCTGCTATTTTTTGACCTTATAGCTAGAACCTCCATCAGAAACTAGCCATCAGATGCTAACCAGCGAATTAGCTACTAGCTATTTAGTCATTGTTAGCCACTTCTAGCGGCCTTTACCTCTAGCTCAGACACCAGCAGCTTTTATCCTGGATAATACCCACCAGTCTGCACAGCGCGATATCAACCCTGAGCATATCGGAAGGCTTTTCTCCACCATTACTCCAGATTACTCCATTACTGACCATTAATCCAGATCATCACAGCTAGCTTGCTGCTACCGAGTGGCCCAGTCCTGAAGCTAGCCTTTGAGCTAGGCCCATCTTCCGGCCTGCTCAGTGGACCCTATGATCACTCGACTACACAGCTGATGCCTCCCGGACACTTCACTAACACGACTAGAAGCCACTACATCGCCGGATTCCTGCCGTAAACTCTGGACCTTTGCATCGGAACATCGCAACTAGTTAGCTGCAACCGAGTGGCTATAGTGGCTAACGCCCTTGTCCCGAAGCTAGCACCAGTTAGCCTCGAGTCAGGCGCATCTCCCAGCTACCAAACAAAATGACTCCCGCTACAATACCTCTTTTGCCAACTGGCCTGGACCCTTTGTCGACACTGAGCCCCGCAGATCCATCACGTCTGGTCCGCCAATGTAATCCCTTCCGATGTGCCCTCAACCGGCCTTTGTCGGACTTCGGCTTCTGCTAGCCCCAGCCTGCTAACTTTATGAACCCTGTGTCTCCCGCTTGCTAGCGTAGTAAAGACTTCATCTATTGTTGTTCACTGGACCCTATGATCACCTGGCTACATAGCTGATGCCTGCTGGACTGTTCATTAATCACGCTACTCCATTTAGTTTATTTTGTTTATCGGCCCCAGCCTTCGAACTCAAGCCCTGTGTGTAGTTAACTGACACTCTCTGCCCATTCATCGCCATTTTGCCTGTTGTTGTTGTCTTAGCTGATTAGCTGTAGCCGTCTTACCCATTGTTGTCTTAGCTAGCTCTCCCAATCAACACCTGTGATTGTTTTATGCCTCACTTTATGTCTCTCTCTAATGTCAATATGCCTTGTATACTGTTGATTATATTAGTTATCATTGTTTTATTTTACTGTGGAGTCCCTAGTCCCACTCAACATGCTCAGATACCTCTTTTGTCCCATCTCCCACACATGAGGTGACCTCACCTAGCATAACTAGTGCCTCCAGAGATGCAACCTCTCTTATCGTCACTCAATGCCTAGGTTTTACTCCATTGTACCCACACCGTACCATACCCCTGTCTGTACATTATGCCCGGAATCTATTCTACCACGCCCAGGAATCTGCTTCTTTCATTCTCTGTCCACAACGCAACAACCAGTTTTGATAGCCTTTAGCCGTACCCTCATCTTACTCCTCTGTTCCTCGGGTGATGTAGAGATAACCCAGGCCCTGTGTGTCCCCAGGCGCTCTCATTTGTTGACTTCTGTAACTGTAAAAGCCTTGGTTTCATGCACGTTAACATCAGAAGCCTCCTCCCTAAGTTTGTTTTACTCACTGCTTTAGCACACTCCGCCAACCCTGATGTCCTTGCCAAGTCTGAATCCTGGCTTAGGAAGGCCACCAAAAATTCTGACATTTCCATCCCCATCTGCAACATTTTCCGTCAAGATAGAACTGCCAAAGGGGGAGGAGTTGCAATCTACTGCAGAGATAGCCTGCAAAGTTCTGTCATACTTTCCAGGTCTATGCCCAAACAGTTCGAGCTTCTAATTTTAAAAATGAATCTCTCCAGAAACAAGTCTTTCACTGTTATAGACCCCCCTCAGCTCCCAGCTCTGCCCTGGACACCAAATGTGAATTGATTGCCCCCCATATATCTTCAGAGTTTGTTCTGTTAGGTGACCTAAACTGGGACATGCTTAACACCGTCCTACAATCTAAACTAGATACCCTCAATCTGACACAAATCATCAAGGAACCCACCAGGCACAACCCTAAATCCGTAAACATGGGCAACCTCATAGATATTATCCTGACCAACTTGCCCTCCAAATATACCTCTGCTGTGTTCAATTAGGATCTCAGCGATCACTGCCTCATTGCCTGTATCCGTTATGGGTCCATGGTCAAACGACCACCCCTCATCACTGTCAAACGCTCCCTAAAACACTTCTGCATGCAGGCCTTTCTAATCGACCTGGCCCGGGTATCCTCGAAGGATATTGACCTCATTATTGCCTGGTTTTCTATAAAAGTAATTTCCTCCCCATCTTAAATAAGCATGCCCCTTTCAAAAAATGTAGAACTAAGAACAGATATAGCCCTTGATTCACTTTTTTATTTTACCAGGCAAGTTAGTTAAGAACAAATTCTTATTTTCAATGACAGCCTAGGAACAGTAGGTTAACTGCCTGTTCAGGGGCAGAACAACAGTTTTGTACCTTGTCAGCTCGGGGGTTTTGAACTCGCAAACTTCCGGTTACTAGTCCAACGCTCTAACCAAATCAAATCAAATCAAATTTATTTATATAGCCCTTCGTACATCAGCTGATATCTCAAAGTGCTGTACAGAAACCCAGCCTAAAACCCCAAACAGCAAGCAATGCAGGTGGAGAAGCACGGTGGCTAGGAAAAACTCCCTAGAAAGGCCAATACCTAGGAAGAAACCTAGAGAGGAACCAGGCTATGTGGGGTGGCCAGTCCTCTTCTGGCTGTGCCGGGTGGAGATTATAACAGAACATGGTCAAGATGTTCAATGTTCATAAATGACCAGCATGGTCGAATAATAATAAGGCAGAACAGTTGAAACTAGAGCAGCAGCACAGTCAGGTGGAAGTTGAAACTGGAGCAGCAGCATGGCCAGGTAGACTGGGGACAGCAAGGAGTCATCATGTCAGGTAGTCCTGGGGCATGGTCCTAGGGCTCAGGTCAGTTGAAACTGGAACAGCAGCATGGCCAGGTGGACTGGGGACAGCAAGGAGTCATCATGTCAGGTAGTCCTGGGGCATGGTCCTAGGGCTCAGGTCCTCCGAGAGAGAGAAAGAAAGAGAGAAGGAGAGAATTAGAGAACGCACACTTAGATTCACACAGGACACCGAATAGGACAGGAGAAGTACTCCAGATATAACAAACTGACCCCAGCCCCCCGACACATAAACTACTGCAGCATAACCACTAGGCTACCCTGCCGCCGTTCAGACCTGACTGCCCTCGACCAGCACAAAAACATCCTGTGGCGTACTGCACTAGCATCGAATAGTCCCCACGATATGTAACTTTTCAGGAAAGTCAGGAACCAATACACACAGTCAGATAGGAATGCTAAGGCTAGCTTTTTCAAATAGAAATTTGCATCCTGTAGCTCTAACTCCAAAAAGTTCTGTGACACTGTAAAGTCCATGGAGAATAAGAGCACCTCCTCCCTGCTGCCCATTGCATTGAGGCTAGGAAACAGTGTCACCACCCATAAATGAATTTCAATAAGCATTTCACCAAGACTGGCCATGCTTTCCTCCTGGCTAGCTCAACCCCGGCTAACAGCTCCGCACCCCCCCGCAGCTACTTGCCCAAGCCTCCCCAGATTCTCCTTCACCCAAATCCAGATAGCAGATGTTCTGAAAGAGCTGCAAAACCCGTACAAATCAGCTTGGCTAGACAATCTGGACCCCCTCTTTCTAAAATGATCCGCAGCCATTGTTGCAAACCCTATAACTAGTCTGTTCAACCTCTCTCTTGTATCGTCCGAGATTCCTAAAGATTGGAAAGCTGCCGCGGTCATCCCCCTCTTCAAAAGGGGTGATACTCTAGACTGAAACTGTTACAGACCTATATCCATCCTGCCCTGCCTTTCTAAAGTCTTTGAAAGCCAAGTTAACAAACAGATCACAGACCATTTAGAATCCCACCGTACCTTCTCTGCTGTGCAATCCTTCTCTGCTGTGCAATTCCAAGCTGGGCACGGGTGCACCTCAGCCACGCTCAAGGTACTAAACGATATCAAAACCGCCATCAAAAAAAGACAGTACTGTGCAGCCATCTTCATCGACCTGGCCAAGGCTTTCAACTCTGTCAATCATCGTATTCTTATCGGCAGACTCAACAGACTTGGATTCTCAAAGACTGCCTCGCCTGGTTCACCAACTACTTCTCAGATAGAGTTTAGTGTGTCTTTGGACACTGTGTTAACAAACCTCCAGACGAGTTTCAATGCCATACAGCACTCCTTCCGTGGCCCCAAACTGCTCTTAAATTCAAGTAAAAGTAAATGCATGCTCTTCAACCAATCGCTGCCTGCACCCACCCGCCCGTCTAGCATCACTACTCTGGACGGTTCTGAATATGTGAACAACTACAAATACCTAGGTGTCTGGCTAGACTGTAAACTCTCCCTCCAGACTCATATTAAGCATCTCCAATCCAAAATTAAATTTAGAATTGGCTTCCTGTCAATTTATAACATTTTTGACATGCGTTTTTCTGGATTTTTTTGTTGTTATTCTGTCTCTCACTGTTCAAATAAACCTACCATTAAAATTATAGACTGATAATTTCTTTGTCAGTGGGCAAACATACAAAATCAGAAGGGGATCAAATACTTTTTTCCCCTCACTGTATATATATGTATATACAGTGGCAAGAAAAGGTATGTGAACCCTTTGGAATTAACTGGATTTCTGCATAAATTCGTCATAAAATTTGATCTGACCTTCATCTAAGTCACAACAATAGACAAACACAGTGTGCTTAAACTAATAACACATAAATTGTTGTATTCTTCATGTCTACATTGAATACATAATTTAAACATTCACAATGTAAGTTGGAAAAAGTATGTGAACCCCTAGGCTAATCACTTCTCCAAAAGCTAATTGGAGTCAGCAGTCAGCTAACCTGAAGTCCAATCAATGAGACGAGATTGGAGATGTTGGTTAGAGGTGACCTGCCCTATAAAAACACTCCCAAAATGTTATTTGGCTATTTATGAGAAGCATTGCCTGATGTGAACCATACCTAAAAAAAAATAGATTTCAGAAGACCTACGGTTAAGAATTGTTGACATGCATAAAGCTGGAAAGGGTTGCAAAAGTATCTCTAAAAGCCTTGATGTTCATCAGTCCACGGTAAGACAAAATGTCTATAAATGGAGAATGTTCTGCACTGTTGCTACTGTCCCTAGGAGTGGCCGTCCTGCAAAGATGACTGCAAGAGCACAATGCTGAATGCTCAATGAGGTTAAGAAGAATCCTAGACTGTCAGCTAAGGACTTACAGAAATCTATGGAACATGCTAACATCTTTGTTGACGAGTCTTCGATACACTAAATAAGAATGGTGTTAATGGTAGGACACCACTGAAGAAGCCACTGCTGTTAAAAAAAAACATTGATGCATGTCTGAAGTTCGCTAAAGCGCACCTGGATGTTCCACAGTGCTACTGGCAAAATATTCTGTGGACAGATTAAAAGAAAGTTGCGTTGTTTGGAAGGAACACACAAAAACTATGTGTGGAGAAAAAGGGCCCAGCACAACAACGTCAACCTCATCCCAACTGTAAGGTGTGCTGCCTCATGGCCTGGACAGCTTGCTATCATCAATGGAAAAATGAATTCCCCAAGTTTAGTCTTACATTCTCCTGCAAAATGTCTTTATCTGTCTGCCAATTTAAGCTCAACAGAAGTTGGATGATGCAACAGGACAACGACCCAAAACAGAAGAAAATACGCCTTCTGGAGTGGTTGAGTCAAAGACCTGACGTCAACCTGATTGAAATGCTGTGGCATGACCTCGAGAGCGGTTCACACCAGGCATCCAAAGAATATTGCTGAACTGAAACAGTTTGTAAAGAGGAATGGTCCAAAATTCCTCCTGACTGTTGTGCAGGTCTGATCTGCAACAACAGAAAACATTTGGTTATTGCTGCCAAAGAAGGGTCAACCAGTTATTAAATCTAAGGGTTCATATACTTTTTCCACCTGCACTGTTAGTGTAAACATTATGTTCAATAAAGACATGAAAATGTGTAATTGTTTGTGTTATTAGTTTAAGTGGACTGTGTTTGTTTATTGTTACTTAGATGAAGCTCAGATCAAATGTCATGACCAACTTATCCAGGTAATTCCAAAGGGTTCACATACTTTTTCTTGCCACTGTGTCTCGAGATGATACAACGGTCTGTCGACGTGTCAATTAGCCTCTGTGTTAGCTTCCATACAAATCAACACCTCCATGGTTGTTGGCACTCAAACTTCTTCAGATTGTTTAGGGATATGGAACAAAATGTTTCTAACTTTGTTATTTGGACTTGTATGACAGCACCTTGTCTTGAATTTCTCCAAAAAACTAAAACCTTAACAGAAAACCATACCACAGAATGGAGCATCCCTCTCTAGGGGCAAATATTATTTCCAGTATAGGAGACATGTCTCTTACAAGTGCTGATTAGGGCTTGTAACACACATGGCTTGGACAGCAGACTAACAAGGCCTGCTGTGTGAACATAAACTAGAGGACTGATGGATGGTCTGTGTGTCAGACTGTTGCTGTGTCATTCAGCTGAGGAGATTTCCCACTGTGTCCACACACATCCAGCTCTTCTCTCTTTCAGATCCCATCACACACTTCTCTCCATGGTCAAACCCAGACACACCACAGATGGTCAGACATATGCATAATGGAACATTGTGGCTCATAGATATTGATGCATGATACAATATTGACAGAATTCAACTGGTGCAGTTCGGGGGTTACATGTATGGTTCGTACAGTGGATGTAAATGTGAAGTCGCCTTAAGACTCCCTGGAGACTGGCTGACTTCTGGCAGTCCCAAAGACAGCCAGTCTACCTCACATCCAGTCTACCACACAGCCCCCTCCCATCCACTACACTCCAGACATCCACTAATGTGCCACGTGTCATTTGACGATGGGAGGGAAACAAAAGAGAATAAAGCAAACCGAACGAGCATCTTTCCAGGAAGGCCCCGAAGGGGTTCGGGTCCCTGAAAAACAAGGCAATTTTGAAGGTCGTTTAAAGAGCGTCAGCCTGTGCTGCTCAGTGTGGGGGCTGTGAGTGAGCGCAGGGGGAGAGGCTTGGGCCACACGGCGCTGAGGCGGGCATTCAGGAGCTCTCCCCGGTGCTCTTCATCAATCTCTCCCATCCGCCGAGAGCCTCCTCTGACCCACATAACAAGCAGCTGCAGGGGGGTGCCTTTACTCCATTATTGATACCACTGCGTTACGATCACCACTTGCCTCAACCAACACAGCAGAGGAGTCACAAAGGTCAGAGGACCACAGGCAGACATTTCGACTCTCACTGACATTCAGAGTGTATTTTAGTGTATTTTATTTTATTCCTCTTGTATTACTATTTTTAAACTCGGCATTATTGGGAAAGGCTCGTAAGCAAGTATTTAATGATAGTCTACACCAGTTGTATTCGGCGCATGTGAGAAATAACATTGGATTTGATTTAACAAAACGCCCTCTGAGATCACTTGTACCGTTTGTGGTTTCAGTACACACCAGGTACAGATATGGTTCTGTTGAACTTCATGGTTGACATTTTTTACAAAAAAAGGTTTTACTCAACTAATGATGGTGCAGATACATAGTTTAAGTAGTTAACACAAGGTCAAAACAACAGGAACTGTAAAAAATACAGTTGCTATTTGTGTCCAGTATCTTCAACAAAGTGAACTGATTGTGTATTGATGTACAAGAATAGTTGTGAGTACTCAAAAGAGCCTCTATCTAAGCACAGCGGAAAGTCTTATTTCCTTGGCAACAATGCCTGCAGCCATGCTTGTGAGAGATTGGAGGTCTATCATCTCAGATGTTGTTATATAAACTAAGTGAGGAGAAAAACCTACAAAAAAACTTGGGGAAATTATACAAATTTGGAAGAAAATAATATTAGTTATCACCTGGATAACTCCTACCCATTTGGACAACTCTGGTTAAACAAACAGGTGAAATGTGGCCGCAATATGATGTTTTGACACTGGACCTCTCAGTGGCATTAGCATAATAAACTGTGAATTCCTGCTCCCCCAGTGAGCGAACAAGCATCTCTCACATTTTCCTGTGGTTAACACCAGGTTGACAGAGGGCTGTGGTTGTAGCAGGGTGTTCCAGGGACACAGCGGGCTACTAGACCCCCTCTCTACCTGGAGCACTGACCTCTGCTAGACAGTTCAGGGGAGCCTCACAAAGCAGACACATTCCTGAGCACACTCCTGGAGCAGCATACTGTGCGTTTACTAAATAGACTGTATCTGAGCAAAGTTAAGCCTGGGTACGCTACATAGCCATCGCTCGCTGACAAAACTCCCCAATACATGTATCTCCCTGTCACAACACTGCTAAAACTGCAATTACAAAATAATTTACAAACTGTCAGCAAACAAAACATGCATGGTTATTGGTTTACTGCGCCATTGTCTAAACAAAGGCAGACAATATCACCTCCAAAGCTTTCTATAATCTTAGATTTTGACACTGAATAGGAGTGTGAGTGGAGGCTTTAGCTCTGAAACAATGGGATATTTGTTCTCGGCATATGCCTCAAATTTAGGCCAAGGTTTGAGAGGATAAACAGCAGTCTAAGCCATTCTAAGACTTGGCCATAGCATAGAACAATTAAAATGTTCCCAAATGCAGGCATGGAATGATGTTCTGCTGGATGGAAATACAGCTTATCTTATCATAACTGTATCATGCTATTGCTATGGACAGCCTCACTCCGATTCAAAGCTAGGGACGCCTGACTTACGGGGTTGGCTTTGTTTCTTCTTCTTAACTGCTGCATTTCTTGCACAAACACTTTGATTAAAGTACTGGGACACATTACTCCCTCTGCACATGAATAGTGGGCTTTATCTGAAGTGCAGCAGCTGTGAATACATTAGCATATGTTCTGTGAGTCAGAATAAGACACCTTTGTTAAAGTGTTAAACTACTTTACTGCCAAGAATGTGTTCCATCTTTTTCCGAAAAAGTAGTTTCAGTTCATTATAAATAATCATAAGATGGAGATAAACTCGGAGCAGAGCATTGTAAAAGCAATGAAATAGGACACAATATGAGAAAGTTGGAAATCTTTCCTTCTCTCTGGCAGACAGTACTATGTTGTTCCACTTGAACATTGTTTTTACCTCAAGGTTAGGAAAACAGTTGGCTCCTTAGATGAGTTTTTTTCAAAAAAATTTTTTACCTTGCTTCAAAGCCTTGGCTATCCAAGCAAAATGACGGTACAGTATCATGTAACAATACAAACACATAGTCTAAGCACTCAACACAAATACAACTTTAAATAATATGTTAAATGATATGTTAAACTATCCCTTTACTTGGAACGGTGACTTCAATGTTTAACACAGTACTCCAAGTTCTGTATTCTATTCCAAAAGCACATCTAAAGTTTCATGATTGGAGAAACCTTAGAGAATGTGGGTTGAGCCTTGCAGGGGATCATATGAAGTGCTGAGCAGTGAATGTTTGTGGGTAAACTAACACAGGAAGCAGGGACATCTGTATGACTGAAAGTGAGGTGTTAGTTTGTGGCTCTGTCAAACAACCGTGACTTCCTTGTCAAACATGAGTATATGAGTCATATATATATACATATAAGTCACTCTTATTGAAAATTATTAGACAAATTCCTAAAATATGTAAATTAGTGAAATTGTAAGATCTTACTGTCATGCTCCATTCCATTCCTTATGTTTTTACTTACAAACATAAGGGTTATGTTCATGTAATGGGTTATGCTCATGCTTGCATCGTTTCAAAATGACAAATGAATTTACAAACTGCATGCCACATGATGCCAGAATTGTGAAACAATTAAACAGAGAAATCTGAGGGTAAATCAAAAACAAATTACCCTCCTTGATGAGATGTAAACGGGTTCAAATCTGTAAATGGTGCATGGTAATTAGATTAATTAAAAAATAAAACTCTTAATGGCGTGTAAGGTCTTTTCATCTTTGAGTCAGACCAATAAAGAGAATGTTGTTGTGGAAGCTGTCTCCATTACGTGACTCACACTGCAAGTCTACAGGGATTTCTGTGTGCCGTTATGCACATACTGGGCACAGTGAGGTCATGTGGCTTGTCAGCTTGGTGTCTGTGTGGCAGAGAGCTCAGTGCACCACACCAGGTGGGGGGTGGCAAAGGGGCTGTTGAGAAGCAGAAAGAGTGGTTTGACAACATCACAAACACAGAGGTGCTGCCTTATACCTACAGTGCAGCCCAGGGGAAATCACCAGCAATCCCTATTCACTTCTCTATTCTCCACAAAGGTATAGCACAGGTTGGTTTAAGACACTAATAATCTCTTATTGAGTCACTCATTGAGCTAAGAACTGAATGCTACATGATGATCACACTGCCTTCAAATGCAACATTAGAAAAAGAATGTGTGTTTGTGTGGTATTGCAACCTTTAATCAGATGCTAGGAGTTTTCTGATTTCATTTGCAGCTGGGGGATGTGCAAGTCAACAAGGTTGCCATGAGCCCCTTGAACTGTGAACCAGAAGAGTAAGTGCTTGCAGGATATTGCAATGACAATGTCTAAAGGTGAGGATGAATTAATTACAATCAGAGAAAAACTATGGAACTTCTATAACTTTTCATATGAGCCTAATGAACACATTAATATATAAAAAAAAACTATTTTTTTCAATTTTTGCATAAAATTACATACCCAAATTTAACTGCCTGTAGCTCAGGCCCTGAAGCAAGGATATACATATTCTTGGTACCATTTGAAATTAAACAGTTTGACATTTGTGGAAATGTGAAAGGAATGTAGGAGAATATAACAGAATAGATCTGGTAAAAGATAATACAAGGAAAAAAACAACTGTTCATCTTTGAAATGAAAGATGCAGAAAATGATGCAGAAAAATGAACCCATGCTTTTGTCACTTCTAAGTTAGATTACTGCAATGCTCTACTTTCCGGCTACCCGGATAAAGCACTAAATATACTTCAGTTAGTGCTAAACACGGCTGCTAGGATCCTGACTAGAACCAAAAAAAATGATCATATTACTCCAGTGCTAGCCTCCCTACACTGGCTTCCTGTTAAGGCAAGGACTGATTTCAAGGTTTTACTGCTAACCTACAAATCATTACATGGGCTTGCTCCTACCTATCTTTCCGATTTGGTCCTGCCGTACATACCTACACGTACGCTACAGTCACAAGATGCAGGCCTCCTAATTGTCCCTCGATTTTGGTCTGCCTATCCATGTGAGAGACGCAGACTCTGTCTCAACCTTTAAGTCTTTATTGAAGACTCATCTCTTCAGTAGGTCCTATTATTGAGTGTAGTCTGGCCCAGGAGTGTGAAGGTGAACGGAAAGGCACTGGAGCAACAAACCGCCCTTGCTGTCTCTGCCTGGCCAGTTCTCCTCTCTCCACTGGGATTCTCTGCCTCTAACCCTATTACAGGGGCTGAGTCACTGGCTTACTGGTGCTCTTCCATGCCGTCCCTAGGAGGAGTGCGTCACTTGAGTGGGTTGAGTCACTGACGTGGTCTTCCTGTCTGAGTTGACGCCCCCCCTTGGGTTGTGCCGTGGCGGAGTTCTTTGTGGGCTATACTCGGCCTTGTCTCAGGATGGTAAGTTGGTGGTTAAAGATATCCCTCTAGTGGTGTGGGGGCTGTGCTTTGGCAAAGTGGATGGGGTAATATCCTGCCTGTTTGGCCCTGTCCGGGGGTAACATCGGATGGGGCCACAGTGTCTCCTGACCCCTCCTGTCTCAGCCTCCAGTATTTATGCTGCAGTAGTTTACGTGTCGGGGGGCTAGGGTCAGTCTGTTATATCTGGAATATATCTCCTGTCTTATCCGGTGTCCTGTGTGAATTTAAGTATGCTCTCTCTAATTCTCTCTTTCTTTCATTCTTTCTCTCTCTCGGAGGACCTGAACCCTAGGACCATGCCTCAGGACTACCTGGCATGATGACTCCTTGCTGTCCCCAGTCCACCTGGCCGTGCTGCTGCTCCAATTTCAACTGTTCTGCCTGCGGCTATGGAACCCTGACCTGTTCACCGGTCATGCTACCTGTCTCAGACCTGTTGTTTTCAACTCTCTAGAGACAGAAGCAGCGGTAGAGATTCTCTCAATGATCGGCTATGAAAAGCCAACTGACATTTACTCCTGAGGTGCTGACCTGTTGCACCCTCGACAACTACTGTGATTATTATTATTTGACCATGCTGGTCATTTATGAACATTTGAACATCTTGGCCATGTTCTGTTATAATCTCCACCCGGCACAGCCAGAAAAGGACTGGCCACCCCTCATAGCCTGGTTCCTCTCTAGGTTTCTTCCTAGGTTTTGGCCTTTCTAGGGAGTTTTTCCTAGCCACCATGCTTCTACACCTGCATTGCTTGCTGTTTGGGGTTTTAGGCTGGGTTTCTGTACAGCACTTTGAGATATCAGCTGTTGTAAGAAGGGCTATATAAATAATTTGATTTGATTTGATTTGAAGAGAAAGGCCATAATGTATTATTCCAGCCCAGGTGCAGTTTAGATTTTGGTCACTAGATGGCAGCAGTGTATGTGCAAAGTTGATCTGATCAAATGAACCATTGCATTTCTGTTCCAAATTTTGACTGCCCAAATGTGCCTAATCTGTTTATTAATAACGTTTCATGTTCAAAACTGTGCCCTCTCCTCAAACAATAGCGTGGCATTCTTTCACTGTAATAGCTACTGTAAATTGGACAGTGCAGTTAGATTAACAATAATTTAAACTTTCTGCCAACATCAGATATGTCTATGTCCTGGGAAATATTCTTGTTACTTACAACCTCATGCTAATCGCATTAGCCTACGTTTGCTCAACTGTCCCGCAGGGGACCCACCAATCCTGAAGAAGTTTTAAAATAATGAAACTGCAGTTCCCCTTTAGAATTCCCTATGATGCCCTGGAAAGACCCAGAGAGGCCAGAGACCACCCAGCATCTTCACACTAGACCTTGTTATGAATACAGCCTGGAGGCCAAACTCATTGTAGACTCACTGTAACATTGGCACTCACTGTGAAGCTACTAACGGTGGGATTTGAAGGTAAAGGGGGGAGCGAGAGATCTGGAATGGTGTTCGGCTGGGGGAAGAAATTCAGAGCACACATACAGATTTAGAAGTCTGTGTCGTGGCTTCACTCCTCCGTCACTGGGTTCTGCTTTGAAAACAACGCCCCTCTCTGTCTCTCTTTCTCTCTCTCGCTTCCCCTCTCTGTCTCCACTGGACACCAGCCTGACATACCAGACCTTGTTCGTTAGTGCTTATTTTGACCCGCCGCTAAATTAGGAATCCAGAGAGAGCAAACGGAGGGTGTCTGCCAAGGCAGAAGAAAAAGGGTCTGCTCAGGCCTGGGTTTGCTGAGGGCCAGTGCCAGCCCTGCCAGGTTCATTAAGACTCACTTGGGTTTCAGAAATAGAAGGCCAACAGGGACCCAAGCCAAACAGGACCCAGGACACCATGGCCAAATACTCACAGGATAAACAAACAAATAAACTGCTTTTCTTATGCACTGCCAGAGTCAACCGGCAGCAGCCACCCTAAGGAGCTGTAATAAGTTATCTGCAAACAAGGTGAGCAATGCCGCAGGTTTAAACCTGGTGACAGCGCGCACACTGCCAACCTGATAGAGAATTAATTAAAATACAGACTCTCTCTAGAGACCCATTTCTTAAAGCAGCCACAGAAACATAACTTCTTGTTAGTTTGGCATGGTTTTAAGGCAGAAATGGTCAGATGGATATTTATGAAAGGAAATGTACATTTCCTCATCTCTCATGCAGTTGGCATTATGTCTGATCTGTAATTATGGAATAGGACATGGATTTCTGTTTAGAAACATATTTCTAAAACGCCACCCTGGAGATCAGTATGCTGAAGCAGAATGCCAACTGCAGGTTGACGTTTATTTTCATGAATCTTGCCCTGGAGGCTGAACTGAGATGTGCCAGCTGCAAAGTAATATTTGCTATATCATAAAAATGTGCGTTTTGGTCTTAATTTAAGGTTAGAGTTAGACATTAGGGTTAGCAGTGTAGTTACTGTTAGGGTAAAGGTTAGTGTTAGTTATAAAATCAGATTGTATGACTTTATGGCTATGCCAGCTAGTGACCACTCTGCAGAACTGCCTCCAGGGCAAGATTCATGACAATGGATTTTATTTAACCTTTATTTAAGCAGGGAGTCATGCTGAGACCACAGTCTCTTCCTCAGTTGAACCCTGAATGAATACATCAATAAACAGCAATTACACTATACATATACAGTGCCCTCAGAAAGTATTCACACCCCTTGACTTTTTCCACATTTTGCTGTGTTACAGCCTGCATTTAATATTCATTACATTTAGATGTTTTGTCACTGGCTTACACAATACACCATAATGTCAGTGGAATAATGTTTTTCAATATTTTTACACATTCATTAAAAATGTGTTGTCTTGAGTCAATAAGTATTCAACAAGTTTGCTATGGCAAGCCTAAACAAGTGCAGGAGTAAATATTTGCTTAACAAGTCACATAATAAGTTTCATTCACTCAGTCTGTGTGTCATAATAGTGTTTAACATGATTTTTTAATGACTACCACATATCTGTACCCCACACATACAATTATTTGTAAGGTCCTTCAGTCGAGCAGGGATTTTCAAACACAGATTCAACCACAAAGACCATGGGTTTCCAATGCCTCACAAAGGGCACCTATTGGTAGATTGATTTTAAAAAAGAAGACATTGAATATCCCTTTGAACATGGCGAAGTTATTAATTACACTTTGGATGGTGTATCAATATACCCTGTCACTACAAAGATACAGGCATCCTTCATAACTCAGTTGCTGGAGAGGAAGGAAACAACTCAAGGATTTCACCATGAGGCCAATGGTTACTTCAAACAGTTACAGAGTTGAATGGCAGTGATAGGAGAAACCTGAGGAATACTTAATACTGCAATAAGCAATTAACCTTTTGTCCTGAATACCAAGTGTTATGTTTTGGGGCAAATCCAATACAACACATTACTGAGTACCACTCTTCATATTTTAAAGCATAGTGATGGTTGCATCATGTTATGGGTATGCTTGTAAACAATAAGGACTGGGGACTTTTTCAGGATAAAAAAATAAATGGAATGGAGCTAAGCACAGGCAAAATCCTAGAGGAAGCCTCATTTAGTCTGCTTTCCCCCAGATACTGGGAGATGAATTCACCTTTCAGCAGGACAATAACCTAAAACACAAGGCCAAATCTACACTGAAATTGCTTACCAAGAATACAGTTAATGTTCCTGAGTGGCTGAGTTACAGTTTTGACTTAAATCTACTTGAAAATCTATGGCAAGACCTGAAAATGGCTGTCTAGCAATGATCAACATCCAATTTGACAGAGCTTGAAGAATTTTGAAAATAATAGAGACTAATAGAGACCCAGAAAGACTCACAGCTGTAATCACTGCCAAATGTGCTTCCACAAAGTATTGACTCAGGGGTGGGAACACTTTTGTAAATGAGATATTTCTGTATTTCATTTTCAATAAATTTGCTATAATTTCTAAAAGCATGTTTTCACTTTGTCATGGGATATTATGTGTCGATAGGCACATTTAAAAAATATTTAATCCATTTTGAATTCAGGCTGTAACACAGCAAAATGTGGAATAAGTCAATAGACCGCTGCTCCCGAAGGCACTGCATCTCTTCGCTAGAGGCATCACTACAAACCCCGTTTTGATTCCAGGCTGTATCACAACTGGCCATGATTAGGAGTCCGATAGGGCGGTGCACAATTGGCCCAGCTTCGTCCGGGTTTGGCCAGGGTAGGCCGTCATTGTAAATAAGAATTTGTTCTTAACTGTTTTGCCTAGTTAAATAAAGGTTAAAAAACATTTTTAGAATACTTTCTGAAGGCACTGTATATACACATTAATTACACATACATGAAAGCAAACACAAAACACAAAACACAAAACACGAAAAGCAAAACACAATCATATGAAACAAACACATTCTTCAGTAAAAAGGCCCTCTAACATCTGCTTAAATTAGAGGCACCAACCTGCATGAACAGGGCGGTCTCAAGCCATTACCTGGCCTGTCTGACCTTCAGGACATCACGCTCAGACAGAACTTGATACAGTTTACATCCGAGGGGCTTGTCCAGTACAGACATTTAATGAACATCCATAGAAGTCAAATATTTTCTTCTTTAATAACCTTTAATAAGATTTTAATTACTGATAGAAATAGAGTTGACTTAGGTAAAGCAATGACGGGCGGCAGGGTAGCCTAGTGGTTAGAGCGTTGGACTAGTAACCGGAAGGTTGCAAGTTCAAACCCCCGAGCTGACAAGGTACAAAATCTGTCGTTCTGCCCCTGAACAGGCAGTTAACCCACAGTGCCTAGGCCGTCATTGAAAATAAGAATTTGTTCTTAACTGACTTGCCTAGTTAAATAAAGGTAAAATAAAAAAATAAAATAAAAAAGACTCAATCCCCAAGATAAAATAAACATTTCAATCCATAATCTATCAGTGTCTAAAGCCAGTAGGCTATATCCCTTCCAAATATTGTTGAATTATCACAACACACACCATATTCAAGGACGTCACAGTGAAAATGGAAGTTATGTCTGGTACTTTACTGACATCTATTGGATCATTAGAGAACTTATCCAGCTCTCCAATACAGTCTACGGTCCAGAAGCCCCTATCATCAGGGAAGGAATAGTGATAGCATGTCTAGATTATTACAGGAATTTGAGAAAGAGGATGGTCAATGATTTAATCTGTCTTGATACAGTCAACTCAGAATAAATTCAACACCTTGAGACTATTGTGACAGCATGGACTAAAACACGGACAGCAGGTAGAGTGTTGGGCTAGTAACTGAAAGGTCGCAAGTTTGAATCCCCCAAGCTGACAGGTTGAAAAACCTGTTGATGAGCACTTAACCCAAATTGCTCCAGAGTCGCCGTTGATAGTGGCAGGCCGTGACCCCATTCTTCGAGCCTGTCTCAGGGAAAGTGGGATATGCAAAAAAACACGTTTCCTATTAATACATGTGTAAAATAGGACAAATAAGCACCCACATTATTATTATAACACGTTATAAGAATGAAACTGTATACTGAAGCACCTATCTGAAGTGCCCTTATTATAAGTAACTTCTATTGCAAAGCTGGCAATCCAAACTCTGGTAATGTTAAAGTTGCAATGTGTAAATTTTTGGGTGACCTGACCAAATTCACATAGAAACTTGAGATATAGATCTGTCATTCTCATTGAAAGCAAGTCTAAGAAGTGGTAGATCTGTTCGATGTGCGCTATTTCTATGCTTCCCGTTTTTGTGTCTTTTAATTTTGGTTTTGTACACCAGCCTAAAACAGCTGAAAATAAAATATTTTTGGTTATCTAAATCTATTTTTGGTTTCAAATTAGTTTAGATGGTATAATGATTCACTACACTTGTTTGTTTTGTCACACAAATTGAAATTAGGCGAACTATTATAATTTTTGTCAACAAGAAATGGAGGAGCGATTTATGCATAGTGCACCTTTAAAACTCTAATATAGGCTTCCTGATATTGTGGCACTATTTTGTGTATTGTTCACTGCTTTAAAAGCAACCCTAATAAAATAACATATTAGTTTGAATTCAGTCGAGTTGCCTTTCTTTACATCATCAGACAGCAAAAGAAAAGGATTTGGCATAGCCCATGGAAAAATGTGCAAATATACAGACCCAAAGACACTGGGGAACGATAATGGATAGGGATTCCTCTAACTGGATTTCCACTTGGCTGGAGCAAGCTTTTATTAAATGTCTCAATTGGAAAATGATTACCCCGTCCCATGTGGAACCACAGCAAGGTGGTCTGTATATCCTTACACTCTGGGACAATTGACTATAAACCAATAAACCCACAAAGATCATTCACATGAGAAATTTATGGAGTAGTCAAAGGAGCAATTTCCTCCTTCCCTAGTGTCCTTCAATGAAATAAGGAATTTTATGAATCACATAATAAGAAAGCATATTATTTATATGCTGCAACTATGACAGTATGCATACTGTAAAGTTGGTTATCAAAACAGAGGGAAGATAAAATGAGGAAACTAGAAAAGCTATATTTTTCATAGGGGATTTAACAATAAGCAGACATGTCCCATGTAGCCATTTGATACAACCCCACTATTTTGTATCATGAGGCGAGGTCCTCAGAGCTAGCACCAAAACACAGGTTCTTTACATCAGGGAGGGGTGCATGGGAATGAAGCAACAACATGGCATGTAACAACGTATTGTTCTACTGAGTTACACAAACAATTATGTTTGTCTTCAGCTCCAGGCACTTCGTTTTTGTGTTGCGTACTTACGTTGGGTATAAATTAGGCTTAAGGACTATGTTGCAGTAAGAGGGGTTTTGACAAACTGATAGCAAGTTTTGGATTGCTCTTAGTCTGGAAGCTCCCCCTCTTGGGAGCTTCTCCACCACGACAAGGTGGTGCACGGATAATATTTTTTTAAAGTTGATTTGTCAGTGAGTGGACTGTGCCTGGCTGCCTTAGATTCCCTGAAGATCAAAGGTTGGGTCTAACCCGTCATTGGCTCAGCAACTTTCATGTCTGTATTTTGGCAGATTTTTAGATTGACACTTAAAAGTCCTGAAACACCAGACCATTAGAGTCTTGCCAAAACCCAATATGTTGTGGTTGTTTGTGGTATTTTGGAGTTGTTTGGAACACTGTATTTAAAACAATGAGGGACAGTCAATTGGCACACATTTTACAATCAGCACACGGTCCACATTTGGCTAATGGTTTATGGTCAAATGAGACCATGACTTTTTATATATTTCTGAAATGTAATACATGAAAAAGTCCTTTGGAGCAAGGATGTTTGGTACATATTTGAAATGTGTATGTATTGTTGAGAAATAATTAATAGAATTTTGGCCTTACCCAGGATAATGTTTCATCCGTAAGTACTACAAAGCAAGAATTTGTGTCATATGAAGCTTTACATGCTCTGTAATAAATAAAAATAATGTTGGTTTGGTGTTTGTGGTTTAAACGGCTCAAGAGTGGCAAATCCATAATTTGCTTTTGAACTTTATGGAGTTCAAAAAGAATACATAGGCCTACTATCGAAACGTATACTTTGACATAATCTATGTTGAGGAAGTGAAGGCCTACTGGTGAATACAATTAACACACCCGGCACAACAACAAAAATGTGCCCCGGCACATAGCCTCCTTCATCCAATTACAGAACACAGCCAATCAGCGCGTTCCTAAATTCAGTCTGGAGTTTGCGGTGTGATGGGAAGTTTCAAGTAATGGTGACTGCATAATTAGAGTGTGTCTGAAAGTGGTCGTTGTGAAACAAATGGGAGGACCAACACAAGAGGGTGTGTCAAAACCTAACAGTTAATTGGGCAGATTGGTTGCCACTCAATGCTGTTTTGTGTAGCTGCTTCCTGCTTACTTGTAGAGCTTATTTCAAAGTGCTATGTAAGCTACGCCCCAGTGGGCAGAGCTAGGCATGTTGGACTGGACATGTTTTCATATGGAGAAAAGCCTCTCAACCCAAAAATACTTTTTTACCGAAACTAAAATAAACACACAAAAGTATATACGTTTATACATGTAGATTTTTTCGTTAACGAGAACGGTAGAAGATAGAAGATGATCAGTATGAAGGACTAAAGAGAGCCTGACAGTGAGCCGACCAGAGAACTTGACTTTTCATGGGTCCACTATGGTTCTGTGTAGCCTAGTTACGCTAATATATTTGAGACCAGTGTATTTCAGGCTGGTCTCATAGGCTAGATGTAACATAGGAAATGTAAATCTGGGACACTGAAATTCGTATGATATGTTACATTTAGTATGGTTACATAAGACAGAAGGTTACAAACCCAAAAGTTGCGTGTTCGAATCTCATCATGGAAAACGTTAGCATTTGAGCAACTTTTCAACTACTTACATTTTTTTTGCTACTTTGCTACTACTTAGCATGTTAGCTAGCCCTTCCCCTAACCTTAACCTTAACCCTTTTAGCCAACCCTTTAACCTAACTCCAAAGCTTAACCCTAAACTCTAGCCTAGCTAAAGTTAGCCAGCTGGCTAAAAGTTGTGTAGCCACAACAAATTTGAATTCGTAACATATCATATGTTTTGCAAATTCATAACATTATTGTACATTTAGCAAATTTGTAACATATCATATGAATTGTAATTTGTAACATATCATGTGAAATTAATGATGGAAAACCACAAATTAATACAAACCATACAAAATGTAACATATACTAAATGGAGTGTCTTGGCTTTACGTACAAAATCATATGAAATGCTCTGAGACCAGGTTGCAACTGTCTTTGACTTAATAAGTAAAATATATTTGAGTAAGTAGTAAGTCCCAGATAGTTTGCAATAGAACATACCAGAGGGGGGCATCGTTTACTACCTAAATTATTGACATCATTAGGTTACCACCAGTGTTTGGAATACATTGAGTTTGTCGACAAAAACAGAACATGGGATGCCTTTTCACACAGAGATTTATTTGTCAAAGGTTTGTGGTGGATCTGTGTAAACTATGTGATTATATCGGAGACAGGTTTTTGGCAGTGAATGTCATCAACTATTATAGTATTTTTAAGTAGCAGCCAGGGAAACTAAATGTCCTCACTTAGATAGAATATTCCTATTTTCTGCCTGACTGTGGCACTCTTTACCTGAATTGTTAGGATTTTCTTGTGATCACAAAAAAACAACTCATTTTGCTCAAATACTGATAGAATGAAATGGTGTTTTCTTTGAAAAGATGGGCCTGGCTGAGAATAGAACATTCCGTTTTCTGCCTGAGTGTGACGCTGTTAACTGCAATTTTCTAGATTATTTTGTGACCAAAACAAAACTACTTATTTTACTCAACTAGAGATTGAAATAAACGCAGTGGCATATATTCATGGATGCCAAGGGAAGCCAGGCTTCCCCAAAAAATTGACCAAGAAAAAAAAATGTGTCTTTCATATGTGTTTCATAATTGTCTTTTCATTCAAGAGGCTGAATGTATCTCACCGGAGAAAGCATCCAAGCGAGCGAAACAGCACCCCTCTGTCTCTTTATGTGTAGACAATCTATCTGATGTTGTCTGTTCAAAAAATAATATTATATTGTTGCCTCCCGTAGCATTGAATGCAAGGGAAGTCAGCAAGCATTTGCGTGTCTGTGTCTTTGTGAGACAAAAAGTACATGAAAGGATGATCTCTACATGTGTGGTTCCCACCGTCAAGCATAGAGGAGGAGGTGTGATGGTGTGGGGGTGCTTTACTGGTGACACTTTTGGTGATTTATTTAGAATTCAAGGCACACTTAACCAGCATGGCTACCACAGCATTCTGCAGCGATACGCCATCCCATCTGGTTTGTGCTTCGTGGGACTATCATTTGTTTTTCAACAGGAAGATGACCAGAACAATGACCCAACACACCTCCAGGGTTTATTTTTTTATACAGTTTGTTTCTCGGTATTCCAGCAATTCAAATAAAGATGATTGCAAATTGGAAGTGTGACTTCTTTCCCCAATGTTTTCCTAAGGCTGAGGTTTTTTGTCAGTCATTGGTTATTCCATACCAAGGCTAGATGGGGCAGCAACACACACAACTGCAATGCAACTAATGCATTTCATTGGTACATGACTGTTCAGTCTATTGAATATTCCATCAATGAAAATATGGATTTCTTGGCTGAATAAAGGTTTTACTGAACCTTCGACAATTGACACAAACCTACACAATAAAGGAAGTTTGTCAAATAAAGTCATTGACAGGAAAAGTACTTTAATACATAAATTATAGTTATAGCCTCTCCCCTTAATTTGCTTAACTGGGGGAATATTTTTTACAATAGGTAGGGTGGGGCTCAACAGACAGAATGCATCCCAAAGGGTACCCTATTCCTATAACTTTTCCCTGTATAATGCACTACTTCGGAACAGAGCGCTATGAGCCCTGGTCAAAATTAGTGCACTGTGTATAGGGAATAGGGTGCCATTTGGGACATATTCCATCTGTTGATGAAGTCACCTGAAATCAATGGCTGCATGACAATTGTCCATCCTTTCCTCATTAATTGCCAAGCATTGGATAGGTGTAAGCATTGGCTTGAGCTACACTACATTACCATGTGGACATCTGCTCGTCGAACATCTCATTCCAAAATCATTGGCATTAATATTAAGTTGGACCCCCTTTGCTGCTATAACAGCCTCTACTCTTCTGGGAAGGCTTTCCATTAGACGTTGGAATATTGCTGCGGGGACTTGCTTCCATTCAGCCGCAAGAGCATTAGTGAGATCAGCCACTGATGTTGGGCGATTAGGCCTGGCTCGCAGTCAGCTTTCTAATTCATCCCAAAGGTGTTCGATGGGTTTGAGGTCAGGGCTCTGTGCAGGCCAGTCAAGTTCTTCCACACCGATCTCGACAAACCATTTCTGTATGGACCTCGCTTTGTGCACGGAGGCATTGTTATGCTGAAACAAGAAAGGGCCTTCCCAAAACTGTTGCCATAAAGTTGGAAGCACAAAAACATCTAGAATGTCATTGTATGCTGTAGCATTAAGATTTTCCTTCACTGGAACTAACGGGCCTAGCCCGAACCATGAAAAACAGCCGTAGACCATTATTCTTCCTCCACCAAACTTTACAGTTGGCACTACGCATTCGGGCAGGAGGCGCTCTCTTGGCATCCGCCAAACCCAGACTCATCTCTCCAGAGAACGCATTTTCTCTGCTCTAGAGTCCAATGGACACAAGCTTTACACCACTACAGCCAACGCTTGGCAATGCACATGATGATCTTAGGCTTTTGCGCAGCTGCTTGGCCATGGAAACCCATTTCATGAAGCTCCCGACAAACAATAATTGTGCTGACGTTGCTTCCAGAGGGAGTTTGTGTCACGTTCTGACCATAGTTCTTTTGTGTTTTCCTTGTTTTAGTGTTGGTCAGGACGTGAGCTGGGTGGGCATTCTATGTTGTGTGTCTGGTTTGTCTATTTCTATGTTTGGCCTGATATGGTTCTCAATCAGAGGCAGGTGTTAGTCATTGTCTCTGATTGGGAACCATATTTAGGTAGCCTGTTTTGTGTTGGGTTTTGTGGGTGATTGTTTCTTGTCTTTGTGTCTATGCACCAGATAAGACTGTGTTCGGTTTTCACATTTATTGTTTTGTAGTTAGTTCATGTTATGTGTCTCTTATTAAAGAACATGAACTCTAACCACGCTGCGTTTTGGTCCGCCTCTCCTTCCCAGGAAGAAAGCCGTTACAGTTTGGAACTCGGTAGTGAGTGTTACAACCGAGGACAGATGATTTTTACACGCTATGCGCTTCAGCACTCCGGTGATCCCATTCAGTGAGCTTGTGTGGCCTACCACACTGCAGCTGAGCCATTGTTGCTCCTAGACGTTTCCACTTCACAATAGCAGCACTTACAGTTGACCGGGGCAGCTCTAGCAGGGCAGAAATTTGACGAACTGATTTGTTAGAAAGGTGGCATCCTATGACGGTGCCATGCTGAAAGTCACTGAGCTCTTCAGTAAGGCCATTCTACTGCTAATGTTTGTCTATGGAGATTGCATGGCAGTGTGCTCGATTTTATACACCTGTCAGCAAAGGATGTTGCTGAAATAGCCGAATCCACTCATTTGAAGGGTTGTCCACATACTTTTGTATATATATATATAGTGTACTTTACACCATTGTTAAATCCCTGGGATGAGAAAAAATGTGCTGGTGCTGTATATATTTCTATGGGACACAAAAGATTGTAAATCAGCTCCAAGTAATTTTAACTTAGGACATCTGTTGCAAAGTATTCCCACACATAATAGAGATATACAGCTCATTCGGAAAGTATTCAGACCCCTTGACTTTTTCCACATTTTGTACGTTACATCCTTATTCTAAAATAGATTAAATAGTTCTTTTTCCTCATCAATCTACACACAATATCCCATAATGACAAAGCAAAAACAGGTTTTTGGATGTAAGGACATTCAGAGACTTGTCCCAAAGCCACTCCTGCGTTGTCTTGGCTGTGTGCTTAGAGTCGTTGGAAGGTTGAATCTGTTGGAAGGTTGAATCTTTGCCTCAGTTTGAAGTCTTGAGCGCTCTTTGGCAGGTTTTCACCAAGGATATCTCTGTACTTTGCTTCGGTCATCTTTCCCTTAATCCTGACTTGTCTCCCAGTCCCTGGCCACTGAAAAACATCCCAAAAGCATGATGCTGCCACCACCATGCTTCACCGTAGGGATGGTGCCAAGTTTCCTCCAGACGTGACGCTTGGCATTCAGGCCCACGAGTTCAATCTTGGTTACATCATTCTCATGGTCTGAGAGTCCTTTAGGTGCCTTGTGGCAAACTCCCAGCACTCCACCTGATTTATTAGTAAAAATAAAGAAAAACTCTGGAAGGAGTGGGTGTGTCAAGTTTTGACTGGTACTGAATATATTTCTGATTGGTGGAGTCCTGCAGAGATGGTTGTCCTTCTGGAAGGTTCTCCATTCTCCACAGAGGAACTCTGGAGCTCTGTCGGCGTGACCATCAGGTTCTTGGTCACCTCCCTGACCAAGGCCCTTCTCCCCAGATTGCTCAAGTTTGACCAGGCAGCCAGCTCTAGGAAGAGTCTAGGCGGTTCCAAACTTCTTTAATTTAAGAATGATGGAGGCCACTGGGTTCTTGGAGACCTTCAATGCTGCAGACATTTTTTTGTACCCTTCCCCATATCTGTGCCTCGACACAATCCTGTCTCGGAGCTCTACGGACAATTCCTTTGACCTCATGACTTGGTTTTTGCTCTGACAAGCACTGTCAACTGTGGGACCTTATAGAGACAGATGTGTGCCTTTCTAAATCATGTCCAATCAATTGAATTTACCACAAGTGGACTCGTAGAAACATCTCAAGGATGATCAATGGAAACTGGATGCGCCTGAGGTCATTTTCGAGTCTCATAGCAAAGGGTCTGAATATTTATGTAAAATAGGTATTTCAGTTTTTTATTTTTAATACATTTGCAAAAAAAAATGTAATACCTGATTTTGCTTTGCCATTATCGGGTATTGTGTGTAGATTGATGAGGGAAAAACACATTTGATCAATTCCATAATAAGACTGTAAAAAAGGAAAAGGGGATGCGGTCTGAATACTTTAAGAATACACAAAGGATGTGATCGTATGGAAACGTGAGCAAGGTTTGAAATGATTGTTTTAGAGAAATATTGGATCGGTTAGGGCTTCTTGCGCTCAATTGGCAGCCTACAAATGATTTGTAATTATGTTCCGGCCCACGGCTGAATCTTGTTGATGATCCCTGAGATCAATTGTAATGTTTCAGTTAGCTCAGACAATATGGTATTTTCTGCTCTAGTTTAGGCCTGTAGTGTCATGGAAAGTCTTCACATTAGAATTGAATTTAGTACCCTTAAAGTTGCAATTTTTTATGTCAACATCAAGCTTTCTCTCAGGCCTGTTGTCAAGTACAAAACTGGTGAGAGTGTGCGCAGCTGCAGGCCAGCTTTGGGTGGGGTTACTGCCCGTCCCACTCGTTCAGTGTCTGCTGGAGCAGTGGAGCAGGAGCATGGAGGACAACACATCCCCATACCCTGCATTAATGATTCATGATTCCCCTCAATGCTCTGACTGTAAGAGCTAACCCTTGTGTACTGAGGACATTTTTTGCACAAAACTGCTCCTAGAGGCTGGTGATTTTAATGCAGGAAAACTGAAATCTGTTTTATCTAATTTCTACCAGTACCTGTGCAACTAGAGGCAAAATAACTCAAGATCACCTTTAATCCACACACATACTGTACAAAGCTTTCTTTCGCCCTCCATTTCGCAAATCTGACCATAACTCTATCCTCCTGATTCCTGCTTCCAAGCAAAAATTCAAAAAGGAAGTGGTCAGACGAAGCGGATGCTAAGCTACAGGACTGTTACGCTAGCACAGACCGGAATATGTTCTCTTCCGATGGCATTGAGGAGTTTACCACATCAGTCACATCAGTCATCAGTCATCAGTTATTAATAAGTGCATCGACGACGTCCCCACATTTACCTTACATACATATCCCAACCAGAAGCCATGTATTACAGGCAACATCCACATTGAGCTAAGGGACAGAGCTGCCGCTTTCAAGGAGTGTGACGCTAACCCAGACACTTATAAGATATCCCACCCTCTGATGAACCATCAAATAGGGAAAGCATCAATACAGGACTAAGATCATATCCTACTACACCGGCTCTGACGCTCGTCAGATGTGGCAGGGCTTGCAAACTGCCACGGATTACAAAGGGTGTGTACTCAGAGCATGCACTGACCAACTGACAAGTGCCTACAATAACATGTTCAATCTGTCCCTGACAGTCTGTAATACCTATATGTTTCAAGCAGATCACCATCATCCCTGTGCCCAAGAATGCCAAGGTAACCTGACAAAATGACGAACGCCCCATAGCACTCACATCTGTAGCCATGAAATGCATTGAAAGTCTGGTCATGGCTCACATCAACACCATCTCAGACACCCTGGACCCACTCCAATTCACATACCGCCACAACAGAGCCACAGACGATACAATCTCCATTGCACTCTACACTGCCCTCTCCCACCTGGACAAGAGGAACAGCTACATGAGAATGCTGTTCATTGACTATAGCTCAGCGTTCAACACCATAGTGCCATCCAAGCTCATCACTAAGCTAAGGACCCTGGGACTGAACACCTCCCTCTGCAACTGGATCCTGGACTTCCTGGCGGGATGCCCCCAGGTGGTGAGGGAAGGCAACAACACATCCGCCACGCTGACCCTGAACATGGGGGCCCTTCAGGGGTGTGTGCTCCCCTCCTATACTCCCTGTTCACCCACGACTGCACAACTCACAGTTTATAGGGAGGAGGTCAGAGACCGGCAGTGTGGTGGCAGGACAACACCTCTCCCTCAACGTCAGCAAGACAAAGAAGCTGACCGTGATCTACAGGAAATGGGTCTGAGCATGACCCCATTCACTTCGACAGGGCTCTAGTGGAGTGGGTAGAGAGCTTCAAGTTCCTCGGTGTCCACATCACTAAGGATCTATCATGGTCCAAACACACAAACACAGTCGTGAAGAGGGCACAACAACACCTCTTCCCCCACAGTTGGCTAAAAAGATTTTGCATGGGCCCTCAGATCCTCAAAAAGTTATACAGCTGCAGAGCACTGCTTGGCATCCAACCGCAAGGCGCTACAGGCAACATTGTTTTAGCCACAAAACATGAATGCCTTCCCACCCTTCTACACTCAAGAAGATGTGTTGTTACAACCAGCATGGCATTGATAGGGTTTGGGAGCTCTCACAGGAGACATTGGCTCAGGGAAAGATAGAGGTTGAGCTTTGGATACCTTCAACACAAACACAACCACTACATGAACATCTGATACCCCTGTCTGGGAGTTGCATTGGCTTCAGTGTTATGGATTTGTCCAAACATAATTTGTGTAATTAATGAATGCCTAACATTTTCTGTACAAGTCAATATTAATTACAAGACATGGCTGATGCAAATGTGGTACCAATATATATAATTGAATATAATGATCATGGTAATTCTGAATATATACTCAGGTTGGAATAGTAGCATTAGTGTTTCAACTTGCAGAGAGGTAGAAAGTATTTGGGGGTGAGGTCATCCTTTTAAGGTTTTTATGACTGACAGTTTGTTTACGCGATTTGTGAAATTGGAAAAATGTGCAGACTCTCGCTGGTGTGTTAGCTTGCTAAATCTCTTTTGTTGGATGATGACTCTAAACTTGGCTGGCTTCTATAGCATCATAGTCAATAGGACTGTAGTGTTGTGACCAGTGTGAATGTACCCACAAAAGCCTTGAACAATGGAACAAGCTTTTACACCGTTTTGGGTCCAGGTGGAGATTTTCTATTTAACCCATTGAAGGTGGGAGTGTGATGAGCACAATATTAAATACTGATCATAGTCACAGTATTATAGAGTTTATTTTGCCACCTGTACCTTGACATTGGACGTTCACAGTTGAGGCAGCGATTATGGTTCTCATCACCCACTGACTGTTGCATTCCTATGGCTACATGTCATGTTTGGCTCTCATATCTAGGTGATGTAACAGTGAAAGAAAATGACAAAACGATTGTGTTATGTTCCAATGGGGCACCCTCAGCCTACCAAAGCACCATAGTCTAACAGAGCAGGCTTTCTGTATTCATTTTCCTATATTTTCACCTGAATAGTTACTTTGCTGGCTTTGTGAACACTATAATTTTCCCTGTTTAAAGCGCAAACCTTCATAGGACAACTTACGTCAGCATTGGTCTGGTAAACATTATTAAACAGAGGGCCATGTGGGCAGCTTGGCAGGTCATGGCAAAATCTCTAATTACATTATTACTCCGCTCTGTGGACAGTGAATTCAATTTCAGCTGCAGATGACATGCTGCCTCCTGCACCAGGAAGCATGTGAGGATGTCATCGGCTGCTGGATGAGGGGATACAGTGGCATTGTCCACAGGTCTGTCTATGTGGGCAGGAAGGCATTACACTGGCCTGGGCAGGACACACAAAGCTGCTCCTGTAGCCAACCATCCCAGCTGCCCTAAAAGGTTGTGCCGTTCCCTGGAATTTCTGATGCACAGCAGATGGGTGGAAAAGTCCCACTCCCATGTAGGCCAGCATCTATCAAGGCTGGTTTGAATAATCTGGCATCCATGGGAAAACTCAGAAAGAGATGGATTTAGTACTACCATCTACCGCCATCTATTCTACTGCAGTAACTATACACACTGATGTTTGATTTGTCGTAATTTATACCAGTATTTATGGGGTAAATAATAGACAATTACTGTCGACACCAATTCCCTGCTTTACTGTGCAATGTCCATGTAGAAGGATTGATTATCAATGGGGAATTTTCCTGCTGCAGTGGCGGTACTGTAGCGTGGTTTTGATACTGTATGTGTAAGATGCCTTCTGAGGAAGGCCACCTTCTGACAGTGGAGCTGAATTGAATTTAGACACCATTAGAGCTTCTGAATCCTGTGGGGGAGTTGAGGCCGTTACCATGCTAGATTGATGGAGTCAGACTATTGCCCTTGCTGATGATGATGCAAGTCTCCTCTCTGCTTCAGCAGAGATCCCCCACCTCACCGTAGTATTGTGAGGGAGGGTGTAGGACTATTTGTGAGGGAGGGTGTAAGGCCTATTGTACAGAGATTTAGAGCTGGTATTGTGTGCTGGTACTGAATGGCATAATATTAACCACCTACAGTACGTGCTGCTCATATCAACGACACGTACATATTCTTGTATTTTTAACAATATTTTAGAATAGGGGAATTTTGACCGTTATCTTGATGTTTTATTATATTTCTGTTCACATCCACACAGCCTCTATAAGGGACTGTCTCTGGAGTTTTTGCTGTTGCAGATGGATCACTGTGTTGCGACTACCAGGACTAACCTAATTTAGACATCCTGGTGTGGAGTTCTAGAGGAGTGTGGTTGTTCAGCAAGGTGCTGGAGTTATTTGGCAGTGTCAGTAAGTCTATTTATAATGTGGCTCTGAGTGCAACACACTCCTCAGTCTGCCCAGAGGAGAGACCAATAGAGACCTTCAACTAATGACAAAGTAAACAGTGCTTTGTATGCGAATTCCCTATTATAGTCTGCACTCACTGCATCAGACTTCAGAGGCACCAGTCCGCTAGACACAGCCAGGCCTAGCTCGACATTCCTCTTCAGGCCCCACGCTTGGCCCAGCATCAGGCAGTAGCTCCGACTAATACACTGGGCCAAGCTCTCAACACTGCAACAGGCCTACAGAAAGGGCCAGGCTGCTAATGTTCTGCTTTACTCTTTCTTAGTGTGAGAGGTGTGTGGGACTGCTGGAGGGTTAGGAGAGGTCAGGCCTGCTCTGTCTATAAGGACATGGTTGCTATAGCACAGACCCAAGGAAGGCTGGACAGAGCCACAGAGCACCTCCAAGGTAAGGGACATATGAAATCTGGACACAGGCTTAAGAGGGCACAAAACAGCAACACACACAACATTACTATATTAATATTGCACACATACTGCCCATATTATCTTAAGATGAGCTAGGGGCTGTTTGAATACTTCTGAGACCTGTCACTGACTAATGTTCCCCTCAGTCCTTAGTGTGATCTGTCTTATTTAATGTGGGTGCTTCTGGTACAGGCTCATGACGTCTGCACTCCCTGTTCACCCACGACTGCGTGACCATGCACGACCCAAACACCATCATTAAGTTTGCAGACGACACAACAGCGATAGGCCTGATCCCTGACAACGATGAGACAGCCTATAGGGAGGTGAGAGACCTGCCTGTGTGGTGCCAGGTCAACAACCTCTCCCTCAATGTGAACCACACAAAAGTGTTGATTGTGGACTACAGGAAAAGGAGGGTCGAGCACAACCCCATTAACATTGACGGGGCTGTAGTAGAGCGGGTCGAGAGCTTCATGTTCCTTGGTGTCCACATCAACAACAAACTATCATGGTCCATACACACCAAGACAGTCGTGAAGAGGGCACGACAACACCTATTCCCCCTCATTAGACAGAAAAGATGGGTCCTCAGATACTCAAAAAGTTCTACAGCTGCACCATTGAGAGTATCCTGACTGCATCACTGCCTGATATGGCAACTGCTTGGCATCTGACCACAAGGCCCTACAGAGGGTAATGCGTATGGCCCAGTGCATCACTGGGGCCAAGCTTCCTGCCATCCAGGACCTCTATACCAGGCTGTCAGAGGAATGCCCTAAAAATTGTCCAAGACTCCAGCCACCCTAGTCAATGACCATTCTCTCCGCTACTGCACGGCAAGCGGTACCAGAGTGCCAAGTTTAGGTCCAAAAAGGCTCCTTAACAGCTTCTACACCCAAGCCATAAGACTGCTAAACGCTTAATCAAATGGCTACCCCGACTATTTGCATTGACCCCCTTTTTTACACTGCTGCTACTGTTTGTCTATGCAGACACTTTACCTCCATGAACTCAGAAAAAAAAAAGTCCTCTCACTGTCAACTTTTATTTTCAGCAAACTTAACATGTGTAAATATTTGTATGAACATAAGATTCAACAACTGAGACCTACACTGACAAGTTCCACAGACATGTGACTAACAGAAATGGAATAATGTGTCCCTGAACAAAGGGGGTGTCAAATCAAAAGTAACTGTCAGGTGTGGCCACCAGCTGCATTAAGTACTGCAGTGCATCTCCTCCTCATGGACTGCACCATATTTGCCAGTTCTTGCTGTGAGATGTTACCCCACTCTTCCACCAAGGCTCCTGCAAGATCCCGGACAATTCTGGGGGGAATGGCTCTAACCCTTACCCTCTGATCCAACAGGTCCCAGACGTGCTCAATGGGATTGAGATCCGGGCTCTTCGCTGGCCATGGCAGAACACTGACATTCCTGTCTTGCAGGAAATCACGCACAGAACGAGCAGTATGGCTGGTGGCATTATCATGCTGGAGGGTCAGGATGTCATGCTGGAGGGTCAGGGTCAGGATGAGCCTGCAGGAAGGGTACCATATGAGGGAGGAGAATGTCTTCCCTGTAACACACAGCGTTGAGATTGCCTGCAATGACAACAAGCTCAGTCCGATGATGCTGTGATAACACCGCCCCAGACCATGACGGACCCTCCACCTCCAAATCGATCCCGCTCCAGAGTACAGGCCTCGGTGTAACGCTCATTCCTTCGACAATAAACGCGAATCCGACCATCACCCCTGGTGGGACAAAACCATGACTCGTCATTGAAGAGCACTTTTTGCCAGCCCTGTCTGGTCCAGCGACGGTGGGTTTGTGCCCATAAGCGATGTTGTTGCCGGTGATGTCTGGTGAGGACCTGCCCTACAACAGGCCTACAAGCCCTCAGTCCAGCCTCTCTCAGCCTATTGCGGACAGTCTGAGTACTGATGGAGGGATTGTGCGTTCCTGTTGTAACTCAGACAGTTGTTGTTGCCATCCTGTACCTGTACCGCAGGTGTGATGTTCGGATGTACCGGTCCTGTGCAGGTGTTGTTACACGTGGTCTGCAACTGTGAGGACGATCAGCTGTCCGTCCTGTCTCCCTGTAGTGCTGTCTTAGGCCTCTCACAGTACGGACATTGCAATTTATTGCCCAGGCCACATCTGCAGTCCTCATGCCTCCTTGAAGCATGCCTAAGGCGCGTTCACGCAGATGAGCAGAGACCCTGGGCATCTTTCTTTTGGTGTTTTTCCAGAGTCAGTAGAGTCAGTGTCCTAGGTTCATAACTGTGACCTTAATTGCCTGTAAGCTGTTTGTGTCTTAACGACCGTTTCTCAGGTGCATGTTCATTAATTGTTTATGGTTCATTGAACTAGCAAGGGAAACAGTATTTAAACTCTTTACAAGGAAGATCTGTGAAGTTATTGGATTTTTACAAATTATCTTTGAAAGACAGGGTCCTGAAAAAGGGGCATTTCTTTTTTTGCTGAGTTTATTACTTTGTCTAAGCACATTGACTCGGTACCGGCACATTGCCTTATTGTGTTACTTTATTTATGCAAATATTCTCTCACTTGAAAAAACAAATGGCAGCCTCCCGAGTGGTGCAGTGGTCTAAGGCAGTGCTAGCTGTGCCACTAGCGATCCTGTTTCCAATCCAGTGGTCTAAGGCAGTGCTAGCTGTGCCACTAGCGATCCTGTTTCCAATCCAGTGGTCTAAGGCAGTGCTAGCTGTGCTACTATAGATCCTGGTTCCAATCCAGTGGTCTAAGGCAGTGCTAGCTGTGCCACTAGCGATCCTGTTTCCAATCCAGTGGTCTAAGGCAGTGCTAGCTGTGCCACTAGAGATCCTGTTTCCAATCCAGTGGTCTAAGGCAGTGCTAGCTGTGCTACTAGATATCCTGGTTCCAATCCAGTGGTCTAAGGCAGTGCTAGCTGTGCTACTAGAGATCCTGGTTCCAATCCAGGTTCCGGCCGCCACCAGGAGACCCATGAGGCAGCGCAAAATTGGCCCAACTTCTCCCGGGTTAGGGGAGGGTTTGGCTGGCCAGGATGTCCTTGTCCCATTGTGTTCTAGCAACTTCTGTGGCGGGCAATGCACGCTGACACGGTCGCCAGGTGTACGGTGTTTCCTCCGACACATTGGGTTAAGAGGGCATTGTGTCAAGAAGCAGTGCAGCTTGGCTGGGTCATGTTTCGGAGGACGCACGGCTCTCGACCTTCACCTCTCCCAAGTCTGTACTGGAGTTGCAGCGATGGGACAAGACTAACTACCAATTGGATACCATGAAATTGATGAGAAAAACAGATTTAAAAAATGTAATATGCATTATTGGTTAAGGGCTTGTAAGTAAACAGTTCACAGTAAGGTCTACACTTGTTGCATTCAGCGCATGTGACAAATACAATTATTTGATTATTTGACAGTATATGAACAACCAGGAATTATCAGCTACAGAAATGTGCATGTAGTGGAGGGTTGGACAAACTACTTAACACAAGTGTATGCAGACAGAACCAACAAGCAAACAATACACACAGTATGTTGGTTATAGATCATAAGTGATTGTGATCCTCCATCTGTGAATACATATAGAGCTCCCTGAGCCCACAGGATGCAGTCACGCAACATTCAGGATGACTACCGTCACTGACTCCTCCTCCTTACAGGGAAGCAAGAGGTCAGTCTCGCATTCACACACCCCTATAGACCCAACACCACTGGTCTAACCCCATTAACAGCATGTGTTACGTTCCCCAGCAAGAAAACCAAATAATCTTTCAAACAGTTGGGGGAACCAATAAAGTAAGTCACAATCAAAACAGGTGGGTTTTTAGGAGAGGTTCTGAAAGACACTCATAGGGTTGTCCACTGAAAGTTGACTAGTAACAACAACTGGAACCTAAAAACACCCACCATGAACACCCACTAAAGTTGTCCAAGAAGAGGCAAACAGAAAAAAAACTTTCAAAAACTTAAAGACAGAAAGGAAACCAAAAAGTTAAGGCAAAACAAAAACAGGGAAGATCAGATAAAGGATGGTTTCTCTAGACATCACAATAGGGCACACCAACTAAAGGTGTTAACCCTACACATCTCTCAAGACAACTGAAGCACAGGGCCAGCCACTCTTAAATAGCACCTGGGCCAGCACATGTGAAACAAATTCCCACTAACGAGATGGCAACCAGCACAGGTGTAACACATACTGACTAACGAGGTGACACCAATCGGCATGCCCTATGTGCTAACGAGCTATACATGCTAAAGTACAACCTCAAAACATAAATGGAAAAACCAAAACCTGTCACACATGTCTTCCAGGTATTTATAGCATCACACACTCTGTTCTGCCGCTCTGAGAAGTTTGACGTTCTCAACTGGAATGTACTATGTTAGAGGTGTTGTAGAGATCCAGAGGGAGTCACTGCCCCATGAAGAGAGATACTTTTTGTGACCTGAGTCTGACACCCTGCAGCTGATTGGAGGGGTGGTGATGACACAGGTTAACACTGGCAACATACACCCCATTCACTTCTGTTGCCCAACACTGATTTAAGGTGGTTTGAGGATCTCTGGGCAATATTCTGTAAATTAGGTAGTAGGGCAGACACAGTTATATTTAATACTTTGCAATCAATTCTGTATTACTGTTCAGTTGGATAGACTATATTTTCAGCTTGGGAAAAATGTGTATGTTGTGTTTAAGTGGGGTTCTCTCTCTCTCACCCACGTATAGAATATTGACCTTTCTTATTGCCAAGCTATTTGAGAGGGCTCTGCTAAAGGCCAGGAGTCACAGGGATTGGCACCCTAACATGAATACACCACTGAGAGTATGCTCACTTATTTATTTACACACACACACACACACACACACACACACACACACACACACACACACACACACACACACACACACACACACACACACACACACACACACACACAGAGAGAGTCCCTGTCATTGTGAGAGCAACTATTTCTACCAAGGTCTCTAAGACTCAGTGGAGAGTAACATGCGCTAATCCAGGCTCAGCCAGTCAATCTCTGGTGTAAAATGTCATACAGATTGACATTGTGCCGCTTTTTCTTTGGATACAGCCAGACAGAGAGATGGGCCTGGTGAGGGTGGATGGAGAGTAGAACCTTTCTGACTGCTGTCAATTAAAGGACCACTGACCTCAATTAGGATGGCAAGCCATTACGTCCTTCTAAGCCAAAAGTGACATTCCTAAATATGTCTCTGTATATGGATGGAATGTGAGAAGTACTGTATATGATGACATTCATTCAGTTAGCAAACAAGTGACAAAAAGTTGTGTTACAAGTTCCTTGGCAACACCATTGTCATTATATTCCAATTAGGTTTGATTTATAAAAGACACAGTTAATGCTTATAGCAAATACCCACCATCAATATTTATGTACAAAGTATGATGCACATACACATTGACGCACTTTCTTCGTCCTGGCCTTGCGACCTCAGTCTCTCCGTCCTCAGAAAGACATTGAAATAGCCTAGTTCAGGGGGATTTCAGAGTACCAGTAAAAACATGCCTGTAAATGAAGGAGCCTCGTTGCTATGTTGCTTTGTTATTGTATCCAAGTGCGAAGGGGGTCCAAGTATCCCAGAGTGAATCAGAGCTCTCACACTCTGCTGCTCGTCGTCAGGACGGGACTTATAACCTTTCTGAAGTACCCCTGACAGATAATGTGCAGCGATATCATGTTCTTCCTCCAGTAAATCAAGACAACAGCTGCTCTATGGAGCCATGATGTTCAATTTAGGATTCTGGGTCGAAGACAATTTGACAGAAGGGAAAAATACATAAAAGCTGGCAGTGAGAGTTGTTCTTATCCTAAACCTTTTCCTCTATAGGGGCTACCAAGGAAACCTGACTCCAACATGACATGTTGATGAAAGGGGAAAGCAATGGCTTATACCCACACACTTGTAGTTTTCCTCCATCTTGTATTTCTTCCATTAAATAATGCAGCAGGGACAACGGATAAAAACATGAATCTGTAAAAATTTCCCTGAGTCCTTTACTCGGACTCTTCCATTGCTAGGTAGGAAACATTGAGCACTCACATTCCTTGCTTTCACAAAGTTCTGTTGACATCCTGTGATTTATCTTGATTGTGGAAACGTTGAATAATCTTTGTTGTTGCTTCATCAAAATTGTGTGTGACAACAACAACATAGTGTTTTGGGTACATGGCTCCTGTACATTCAGCAAATATGCTCTGACAACATAAATAAACAAATAGACGTGGTCATGGTATTCTTATTTGAATTGGTTGAAGCCAAGTAATTCTGGAATGGAAGATGCCCATCACTGCTACTTGTGTTAGCAGTGATGAGCCAGTAAACCAGTATAACCCGAGCAGATAGTTATTAATGTTTGCTTCTAGAAATACCCTGCGACGAGCCGGTCTGTGCTGGTCAGTGTCTACTAACTGGGGTGAGTGAGACAGACTAGTGTTAACTGAACCCTGTTTACAGGAGTTATTTCTGGATGGAAAGAGCTCTCTACAGAACTGGACAGGAAGTGTTTTGTTACCCCTCAGCTGTCTGAGTGTAGCTTTAACTTTTCATATCGTTTGTTGAACTGTATTTTTTTTCCAGGGTACCCAATGTTGCTGGGAGACGGCGGGAAGGCAGCCTGAAAACAAGGCCTCCTATCGGTGCAGTAGTACCTTCCTATAGCAAGGCAGGAGGAAATGCCAAAATGTCTGACTCCTAACATACCATCAGAGCTGAGCTGGATGAATGGGCTTGGGCCCACTAAGAAAATAGATACCCTCCGTTTGTAGCAAGTAGACATTAGATACACTTGAAGTGGACCAAGAAGACCCCTGACAATCATCTCTGTTTTCATAGTCCATTTTCTGAGAAATTGGTGTCAGGCTGTTGTTAAGACCACGCAGACAGAACTCTTCAGAATGAAGTGGCAGAGGGATCTATTGCTCAGAGAAGAGCTGCAGCAGATCACCATCTGTCTCTTCCATTCCTCTCTTTGTATACAATGAAGAGATTCCATGTTATGTTTTCTGTACTTAACTGTACCAATGTTGTTGATTTTGTCAAATAAATGACCCGAGGCTTATTAATAAAGACACAAACTCAGTAAAACACACTCGAGAAGTAATTTAATTGTTTTTGCAATATGAACTGATATTTAAACAATGGTTGAAAATATTCTGACAATTCACCCATCTTCCATAAAAGAAGAATAATGTAGGCTAATTCATGAAGCACTTATTTTCAATAAATGAATTACACCAATCAGTCAAGAGAGTAGCACACCCCTTTTTAAACATAAAGAATGGAGGCATAAAAGGCTCTTGGGCACCGCAGTATGTTTAAATCAAATCAAATTATATTGGTCACATGCACATAGTTAGCAGATGTAATTGCAAGTGTAACGAAATGCAACACAGCACATTGGCTAGTTTGGAGATTTAATTTAACCTACAATGTTTTGTATCAAAAAGATAGCCTTTTTGACAATGTTCTTAAGCCCAAAATTAACCTACAATATATGTGTATTGATCAAAAAGTGTTTATGTTATTTTCACACAATAAAGAGATTTTAAAGCACTGTGAAAGGCCACCTGTTTCCTAATGTATCTGGGCATTTAAGTGCAAGTGCACCCCAAAAATCTGAAAGGGCACAAAGTATGTGAGGGTGTTTTTATTTTTTCAGCTTCATCAAGAGCCATAATCATTATTCTTAATTCTATTTAAAAATAATAATAATAATAATTCAGCATATCTAAGCGTATGCCTAGAGCTGTCTGTATCCTCCTGACTGATTCTTTTTTTAACTAAACTTAATATGCTTCTCTGAAAAAATCTGGGTAAAAGCTTGAAAGGAATGTGAGTCTTATTCTGTACATTTAGTTATTGTTTGATTTTCTAAAGTCTACCAACCTTGCCAACAGGCATGCCAGTTAAGATAGTTAGACAAGCTAGCTACTCTAACTTGATTGATAGCCTGAAATGTCTTCTTAGTAGCTAGTTAGGAGGTTGGAAACCTATCTGGGCTAGCTAAAGCTAAAGGGCTAGCTAGCTAAAGCTAAAGGGCTAGCTAGCTAAAGCCAACTTCCTAAACTTCCTGTGCCCCCTGAGTGCAACAAACTATTATCAGTTATAAATCTTTCAACTCCAAAGTGCTCTACTTGACCTAATTTGCATTTAGCTTAGTCACAATAGCATTTGTAAAGCAATGATATTGTAATTCCATGCTCTTTATAATCTGTTATAGCAAGACAGTGCCAAGGAAGCATAATGTGAATGACCTGTGTTCAGTGTTTCTGCACTGTTGCATAGAACTCTAAAGCACCCTATTGAGAAAAAAGAAAGGTGCTCGTGGGTTGAAGCCATATTGGGGGTATTTTTTATTTTGCACACGTAGTCACACACACAAACACACACACACACACATGCAAACACATACAAACAGGCAGTGATACTAAGATGGCACTCTGTTCCTAAAATAGCCATAGTTGTGCACACACAAACATGCTGTCTAGACCGGACACGCATGTGCTTCCATGTGTGCCATCGCACACATGTTGATTTTGTACATCCACACGAGACACGATCCAAGACACGCAGGATGAAATATAAAAACGAACTCTGAACCAAATATATTAATTTGGGGCAGGTTGAAAAAAAAATTAAACACTCATGGGCATTTAGCTAGCTAGCTTACTGTTGCTAGCTAATTTGTCCTGGGATATAAACATTGGGTTGTTATTTCACGTGAAATGCACAAGGTTCTTATTTTCTGGACCTTTGTAGAATTTTGACCAATTTGAGTCACACAAAAGTGTGTGTTCTCTACTCCGACATTTAATCCACAGACAAAACAGGAAACCTAGTTAGGTTCTAGTAATCTCTCCTCCTTCAGTTGTAGTAGTAGTAGTAGTAGTATTCTTCTTAATGCGTTTGAGCCAATCAGTTGTGTTGTGACAAGGTAGGGTGGGTATACAGAAGATAGCCCTATTTGGTAAAAGACCAAGTCCATATTATGGCAAGAACAGCTCAAATAAGCAAAGAGAAATGACAGTCCATCATTACTTTAAGACATGAAGGTCAGTCAATATGGAACATTTCAATAATTTTTTACGTTTCTTCAAGTGCAGTCGCAAAAACCATCAAGCGCTATGTTGAAGCTGGCTCTCATGAGGACGACCACAAGAAAGGAAGACCCAGAGTTACCTCTGCTGCAGAGGATAAGTTCATTAGAGTTAACTGCACCTCAAATTGCAGCCCAAATAAATGCTTCACAGAGTTCAAGTAACAGACTCATCTCAACATCAACTGTTTGGAGGAGACTGTGTGAATTGGGCCTTTGTGGTTGAATCGCTGCAAAGAAACCACTACTAAAGGACACCAATAATAAGAAGACTTGCTTGGGCCAAGAAACACGAGCAATGGACATTATACCAGTGGAAATCTGTCAAAATTTGAGATAATTGGTTCCAACCGCCATGTTTTCGTGATACTCAGAGTATGTGAATGGATGATCTCCCCATGTGGGGTTCCCACCGTGAAGCATGGTGGAGGTGTGAGGATGCTTTGCTGGTGACACTGTCTATGATTTATTTCAAATTCAAGGCACAATGAACCAGCATGGCTACCACAGCATTCTGCAGTGAATCACCATCCCATCTGGCTTGCGCTTAGTGGGACTATTATTTATATGACAATGATCCAACACACCTCCAGTCTGTGTAAGGGCTATTTGACCAAGAAGGAGAATGATGGAGTGCTGCATCAGATGACCTGTCCTCCACAATCACCTGACCTCAACTGAGATCGTTTGGGATGAGTTTTTCCTTCAAAGTGAAGGAAAAGCAGCCAACAAGTGCTCAGCATGAGGGAACTCCTTCAAGACTGTTGGAAAAGCATTCCTCATGAAGCTGATTGAGAGAATGCCAAGAGTGTGCAAAGTTGTCATCAATGCAAAGGGTGACTATTTGAAGAATCTCAAATATAAAATATTTGTATTTGTTTAACACTTTTTTGGTTACTACATGATTCCATATGTGTTATTTCATAGTTTTCACATATTCACTATTATTCTACAATGTAGAAAAAAGTTTAAAAAATAAAGAAAAACCCTTGAATGAGTAGGTGTGTCCAAACCTTTGACTGGTACTGTATGAGCACATTTACTTTGCAACGCTCGAGCACACAATGCAAGCAGTGTGATCAGCATGTACAGTAAGGTCTAGATTCAATCAGATCAAGCATTAACCGATAGCAGACACTCTCACAAAGAGGATGTTTTGGAGGTGTTGGAAGTGGTGTTGGAGGTGGTACTGCATTGGAGTGGTAAAATCAGTGAGCAGCTGCTCTTGCAATCATTGTCTCGAAGCCACACCCCCACTTGCGTTAAGAAGTTTAGAATGAGAAAGTGTAGGCTATATAGAAATAATTGGCAATGTTCACTTTAGGTATAATGCCGGGAGCCATTTGTGGATTTGACAGCTCTAATGCAGTTCCACTTCTGACACCTTCAAAACAACCGCTATGTGGATGTCGGCTAAAGCGGATCTGATTGACTAGATCCCTGACTCACCTCTAAGCCAAGGTGAATCCTGACACTGGTCACCAACACAACATTGCTCAAGCCAAGGGAATTCATATGTACTGTGGTTTACTGAAATTACACTGAACAAAAATAGAAATGCAACATGTAAAGTGTTTTATATTTTATGAGCTTAAATGAAAGCTCCCATAAATGTTCCATACTCACAAAAAGCTTACTCCTCTCAAATGTTGTGAACAAATTTGTTTACATCCCTGTTAATCCTAGTCTCAACTGTACCGCGCAGATGGCAGACAGAGTGTATGGCGTCGTGTGGGCGAGCGGTTTGCTGATATCCATGTTGTGAGGAGGGTTATGGTATGGGCAGATATAAGCTATGGACAATGAATACAATTGCATTTTATTGATGGTAATTTGAAAGCACAGATATACAGTGAAGAGATTCTGAGGCCCATTGTCTTGCCATTCATCCGCCGCCATCACCTCAGCAGGTTTCAGCATGATAGTGCACGGCCCCATGTCGCAAGGATCTGTACACAATTTCTGGAAGCAGAAAATGGTCCAGTTCTTCCATGGACTGCATACTCACCAGACATGTCACCCAATGAGCATGTTTGGGATGCTCCGGATCGACGCGTACGATAGCGCGTTCCAGTTCCCACCAATATCCAGCAACTTCGCACAGCCATTGAAGAGGAGTGGGACAACATTCAGAACATGTGTCACAATGATTGAGACAAATGGTGGTCACACCAGATACTGACTGGTTTTCTGATCCACGCCCCTACCTTTTTTTAAGGTATATGTGACCAACAGATGCATATCTGTATCCCCAGTCATGTGAAATCCATAGATTTATTTAAATTGACTGATTTCCTTATATGAACTGTAACTCAGTAAAATCTTTAAAATTGTTGCATGTTGTGTTTATTTTTGTTCAGTGTAGATGTACAGGTCTTACCTCAGACATTAACCATATGCTTATCTCCAGCTTCTCTCTCTCTAGTTGTCTGTCTCTCCTTTCCTTAAGTTCACTCCACCTTGTTTACAGTATGTCTGTCTTGCTACCAGTGTCTCTACAAGCAGAGAAAAACACCTCTCTTTGGAATTCAAGATTGTTGGATTTCTTCTTGTTCCCTCTAAAGCCATTTACAGGTTAAAATATCATGGTGAGGGAACCAGAAGGATAAACTATAAAAACCCTTTTGAGGGTACAAAGTTTTGAAACTTAATAGTAATGTCAAACGTGTAGAAAACGTTTAGTGGTTTTGCTAAGTGGTGATCAGAATCACTCGATTACACCCCATCTGATTTAGAATTGCATTTGATTTTTTTCTTTTTTTCTTTCCAATTCAAATTATTAATAGTGAGTAGATTTCATTTGACAAGACATGATACACATACTTTTGTCCCCAATCATAAACACATTCAAATATAGCCATCATTAGCATTAACAAGCATTAACAATTAATAAGCATTAACAACCTTATTAACAACAGGAACTCCCTCAGTAACAAACCACTAGCTTTAAATGTGGTTAAAAATAACATGGCATTACAGGAAAGAATAGGTATAATGTTTTTTTTCTAGATACATACTGTAAATGTTGAACATCTTTTAAGACTGCAACATTAACCATAACAATGGAGGATATATTAGCATTGTTCCATATTTGGTTATAGTATCTCAGGCAAAAAGACAGCCCTATTCTGTGGTACAGGTTAGTACAAAAATATAGCAGGAAATGAATATAACATATTCTTAAAAAGAAGCAGAGAGACATTTGAAAATGGGGAACAAATGCTATTAAAACCTTTCATATATATATATGCAGTGGCTATAATTTGTACTCTTATCACAATTGTAGGCATAGCAATTTATGAATCACATCGAATAACATCACCTTACAGTTCGTTGCAACTGAATGACTGGTGTGTGACTTAATATGGGGAGTATTATAATAAAAATATCTAATTTGAATCAGAACTCATCTTCATTAGATTCAAGATAGACTGTGGCAACTCTTTTCTTATGAGTGACCTTCAGTGGGGGATCCTGTCCTTGGCCATTATTTACATCCATCTGGAAGGGGAATGACTTCTCTGATGGCCCCAGCTTGATGTGCTTCTCAGTGACATCAGTTGAGGACTCGACTCCCTGTCCCTCACTGCTAGTCACCCAGCACATCTCCTTTGTGTCCAGGGTGTATCCTCCCTCTGCTCCAAGGTTGGAGGAGCATAGAGCCGCCATGATCTGCTCCTCAGATACATCATCCCCCTGCTCCCCCAGCTGCCCAGAGTCCTCTAGAATTGTTGAGCTCTTGAGCTCTGCCACAATAGTCGTGGTTCCGTTGTTAGAGGACTGGTGTACTTTTTTTCTGTCCACAGATATGTTCTGAGGACTATCACTGCCACGTCTTGTGAGGAGAGCCAACTCTTCTTTCAGGCTCCCTGACACTGTTCCTTGGAGCTGCTCTAGGGCTCCCCTCAGCTGCTCTTTGGGGTGTAAAGTTTCCTCTCTCAGATATCCAAGCATCGACTCCTGCACTGTGGGGGAGACACGGATGGTCTCCTCTTCAATGATGCACTCTGAGTAACTATTTTGGGCCAAGGAGTGGTCATCTTTCATGTACTGGCTGTCCGATGCAGGTCTGTAACTATCGCTTTCCTCAACAAAAATTCTGTTCTTTGAGACTTCCCCCTCCTGGTAGTACCTTTCATCTGAAAAGTCGTCGACCATTCGTCCACCACTGGAGGGTCGTTCACCATGTCCATATGATGCTATACCACCACCCTCCTCAGGCTCTGACAGATTTCCATCAGGTGTGGAGACAAAATACTCTTGAGAGTCTTGGTTTTGGCTGTAGTATGGAGATTCACTATCTCTGAAGTCTTCCTGGACCTTCACAGATCCACCATTACTGCCATAGTTTGCTGCTGTTATGGAGGTTTTCATTACTTCAGCACCACTCTCATGGTATATGGTGCCGTGAGGGTCATTCTCTAGTTCTTCAATCTGAAAGAACATTGAAGAGGGCTCGGAGAACTTGGGTGTGGACTTCTCCTCAACCTCGTACTCCTCGTCACTGTAACCCTCCACTGGTTCCTCAATGATCTCCACATTGACAGTCTTGTTTCCCATGTCCTCTCCTCCATGCAGCCCAAGGCTGAGCAGATTCTGAATCATGTTTCCTGTTGCAGTGCCCTTGATATCCTCCAGTGACACGTGTTTCACTTCCTTGCTGAGAAGTTCCTCCAGTGCAAAGTCCTCTGACATATCCAGCTCCTCCTGCACCTTGGACTCCAGGATAATCTGTGTCTTTGTTGACCCGTCCTCCTTCTCCGTTTTCTCCACATGGTAAGTGATCTTGGAGTCTGCAGATGAGCTGCAGACCTTTCGATCCAAACCAGCAGGTTTCATGACCTTCTCAATGAGTTCCTCCATAGACACAGAGTCTAGGACCATCTTATCACTTGTCGTGGTTGCTGTAATGCTGCCATCTTTGGCATGCATCTTGACATTCTGAAGACCAAATGCATCTCCTCTCACCTCTCTTTCAACGTGCCTCTCTGCTTTCTTTTTGCTGTCCTCCTCTGTGTTTCTGCTAAGACTCATCATTGGTGGTGACACTATTCTTACTGAATTGGGGTCAGCAGTGGGTGAGGCAATGGGACTGGATGTGTTTGCTGTGCCTCGAGAATGGTCAAGAGAATCCTTAGCTGAGTGTTGTGACACCTCTTTGATTCTCACACTCCTGTCCTCCACAACTTTCTTCTGAGCATCTATATTTTTCCTGACCGTACTCTGGGCCACAGGTTTAACGGTAGTGGAGGAAGAGCTTGAGGATGCAGACTGGGATTTAGTGAATGAGACCATGTCCCTTCTGGTGGTAGGACTCTGATTCCTGTTGTAGCTGCTTCCTTTGACTGAGATAGGTATGACCCTGGAAGGACTGGTGCGACCATACTGAGATGGAACAGGTGATCTTCTCAAGCTTGAGGTTGGCTCCATGTATTTCACATCCAGATGTTTCCTTACATCCTGTCTGGTTGATGTGAAAACTCTTGGTTTGTACTGTTGTGGAGGTATCATCTTAATATCTGAGGTGGAGAGTGAAGCACCAAATGAATGTTGTTATAAATTGGGAAATGTCTATCACTGAATATACACTGAGTGTATAAAACATTATGGGCACCTTCCTAATATTACATTGCATCCCCCCTTTTGCCCTCAGAACTGCCTCAATTCATCAGGGCATTGACTCTACAAGGTGCCAAAAGTGTTCAACCGGGATGCAGGCCAATGTTGACGCCAATGCTTTCCACAGTTGTGTGAAATTGACTGGATGTCCTTTGGGTGGTGGACCATTCTTGATACACACAGGAAAAACCAGTGAAAAGTGTGAAAACCCCAGCAAGCGTTGCAGTTCTTGAAACAAACCGGTGCGCCTAGTTTCTACTATCATACCCATTTTCAAAGGCACTTAAATATTTGTCTTGCCCATTCACCCTCAATGGCACACATACACAATCCATATTTAAATTGCCTCAAGGCTTTGACATCTTTCTTTAACCTGTCTCCTCCCCTTTATCTACACTGATTGAAGTGGATTTAACAAGTGCCATCAATAAGGGATCATAGCTTTCCCCTGGATTCAGCTGGTCAGTCTATGTCATGGAAAGAGAAGGTGTCCATAATGTTGTGTACACTCAGTGTATATACAGGTAACTGACAAAATCATGGAAATATGAGGAATACAAAGTATATTGAAAGCAAATGCTTCCACACAGATGTGGTTCCTCAGTTAATTAAGCAATTAACATCCCATCATGCTTAGGGTCATGTTTAAAAACTGCAGGGCAGGCCATTATTTTGGCTACCATAGCTATGCCCCTATAGGATGGCAATTCCCCCCATCCACAGGGCACGAGTGGTCACTGAATGGTTTGATAAGCGTGAAAACTATATAAACCATATGGCATGGCCATCTCAGTCACCAGATATCAACCCAATTTAACACTGTTCTGGGTCGTGGTGGCCCAAAGTCCTATGTTGATGTTTGCTTTATTTTGGAAATTCCCTGTATATACAGTAAGTTTGTAGAATTGAGTAAAACAAATAAATACTACCAAAAGGATGTAAGCAATAGAAAAAATGTCTAAAGTAAATTTACTCTCAAATGTATAGTAACACAAAGGTCCCGGCTGAAAGTATGACTTATTTGAAAGTTATGTACAATACCTATGACTCTTCCTCTTGACTGCAGATGCTGCTGATGATCTCCTTCAATAAGCGCCCTATAGAGAAACAAAAACAAAATGTCATTAAAACCAAGGGTACATACATGGCATTGGATTTGATTTTATATTCTTAGGGCAATATTGCTTCTTCAAAATTAAGCAATGGTTTGTTTTCACACAAATACAAAATCACCTCACAGGAGGATGCTGATCTTTCTGCCCTGCCATTTCAAACCTCAAATAAAACACAGAGGTAGGCTACCAAACGATGAACACAACCCATGGATCTGGCCATATACAGAAAAGAGCAGAGGTCAACAACAACACTTTACCACAACAGACCAAAAGACATCTAACAACAAACATATTGTACCAGTAAAGTTGAACAGCTCACCTACCTCTGCAAAGTAATGGCTCCACAAAATAAGAGTTGGAAAACAAACGCTATGAGACTCTCCCGAAAGGCTGACCTAAAAATAACAGCTACAATGTGCTGCTGTCTGCTCTCTACTATTCTAATGTGAACACAGGCACGCACACCTAGTTGACAGACCAGCTTTCCCGCTAACTCTTCAAAGAAGACATAAAGAGCCTAGGGAGACAAGGGAATATTATGTAAATAATATCCTTTATATAGGCCACAGACCAGATGACACAAAGAGAGACCCTGGAAGAGACCAAAAAGAGACTAGTGTTTGTATTAGATTTCTGAATTAAGCAATAATATGTGAGAAGCCATGGGTTTTAACATGACATTTTTATCATGGCTGTGATGTGGTCATAGCAATGAGGCGAAGCATGGTAAAGACATGGATATCAGACATGGTAAAAGGCTAAGGCACTACATCTCAGTGCTTGAGACGTCACTACAGACACCCTGGTTCAATTCCAGGCTGTATCACATCTGGCCGTGATTGGGAGTCCCATAGGGAGGAGCACAATTGGCTGAACGTTGTCCGAGTTTGGCTGGTATAGGCAGTCATTGTAAATAAGATGTTCTTAACTGACTTAACTAGTTAAATAAAGGTTACATTTAAAATAAATAAAATAAAGCAGGATAACAAGTGTGAAGCAAGTAAGTATTGACATGGCTATTTAATCTTAAATGCCATTGCTTGATATAACTATGTGCATGTATTGTACTAGTGTTTTGAGACTAAACTAGCCTCTGTTATGATAATATTGAAGTGTTCTTGAAGTGGTCCAATGTGAATTGTAGTGACATGGTATTAGTCTGCCATTGCCATATCAGGGCTCAACAACACAAATCACAAATACTTTTTTTCTAACAGAGATATAAATAGCAAATATTTCCTGTTCACCTAAGACCAAACTGTTTAGGTCTTGGCTGTTTACAAATGAGCAAAATATCCCTACAGATATCACTGTCAAGAACGTCGTCAGGGACATAACCGGACCAAGGTGGAGCGTGGTGAGCGTACATTTCTTTTTATTTGTTAAATGTCACCAACAAAAACAAGAAACAACAAAAACAAACGTGAAGCTTACTAGGGCTATACAGGCCACTAACAAAGACAACTACCCACAACTAAGGTGGAAAAACAGGCTGCCTAAGTATGATTCCCAATCAGAGACAACGATAGATAGCTGTCCCTGATTGAGAACCATACCCTGCAAAAATATAGAAACAGAAAACATAGAAATAAAGAAACTAGAATGCCCACCCTAGTCACACCCTGGCCTAACCAAAATAGAGAATAAAAGCCTCTCTATGGCCAGGGCGTGACAATCACACTGTCACGTTCGCTGGAATAATTATCGGACCAAGCTGCAGAGTGATCTGGGATCCACATCTTTATTTAGTGAAACACACAAAACAATAAAGAATAACGAAATGTGACGACAATGACATACAACTACCCATAAACAATATCCCACAAAACACAGGTGGAAAAAGCTACCTAAATATGATCCCCAATTAGAGACAACGATTACCAGCTGCCTCTAATTGGGAATCATACAAAATCACCAACATAGAAAACAAAACTAGAACCCCACATAGAAATAATAAACTAGACTAACCCCCCAGTCACACCCTGACCTACTCCACCATAGAAAATAAGGACTCTCTATGGTCAGGACATGACACACTGTAGATAACATCAGGAGTTAATATTAGAGAAGGCTGTCTGGAGGAATGCTAAGTGCCCCTGCCAAATGGGAGGGCAGCAGAGCAGTTGCTTTGCAGCTACAGTGAAGGGTGAAATCACTATAAATACATTTCAAGTCCAACAACACTGCAGCATTGAAGGGTCAGTGTTTGGCCTAACATGACAGAATCAAATCAAATTTCTGGTTCGACAGGCAAAACCGATGTATACTATACTGTAAAGTCTGCTTTGTAATTCTATGGTACTTTTAAGCCACAATAATAAACTGACTGTAATTACAAAAGCACTACACCACAATTCTCTCAGCATTTCCTCAGAATCAGCATTTTCAGCCACCTCCACTGATTTACTATGGTAAAAAGGAGCACTACACAAGCTCTAACCATGAGGCAGAATAATGTAACATGACATTTTTAACTGTGCTTGGATCATGTGGGAAGTAAGGTTGTCAGTACTATGTCTTGGTAATTACTGTTGGTTGCATAACAGCAATCTCTGCTAAAAATCTCTATAGTGGCCACTATAGAACTCAGAAAGGACCAGCAGTACAGAAGAAGACATACCTGTAGTAAGCCACCTCCATGCCCAGATCAATCTTGACCTGCAGTAGCTGCTGGTGGTCTCTGACCTTTTCTGCCATGGTGTTGGCCAACATTTCCCGCTCCCGCTCCAACTGATCAATAATCACCTGCAAAGAGACCATGGAATGGAATTGTGAGCATGTGCATAGTCTTCTATCCGGTCATACATTTTTCTCAAATACTGTTATGAGACTATAATTATAGGGTTGGTCTATATGGATTACACATTAATGTATTTATTACATTGCTCATTACTTATTGCAATATCAGATGTAGGGAATTCAGATGAGCGGTGGTACCCTGAATTACGAATATAAACCCATCTTTCAGGCCACAATTTACTGTCCAGATTGGACCCTCTAATGTACCCATATGATCATTAATTGTACTACGTGTCAGTTTCAGTAAGGTATTTTGGTTCACCATCTAACCCTCTCGATTCTCCCTCAGTAGGTAACAGATCCAATTCTATTGAGTGTGTACAGGTGAATGTGGCACTGCTGTTTGTGTTGTGCACCTGTTTTAAAGGCCCTTGAGACACCTTTCCTAGTCACCTCTCATTTAAAGGATAAGCAGGATGGACTGGCTGAATCATGGGTGATCCCTCAAACGCATCAGACTAAACAGCTAGGTAAACAACTGTCCCTTTATGTCTAGTCTGATGTTTCACCTGCGGGCTCCCCAACTGGCAGCCCACAGGTGAAATTTGTCCCGTGGTTTTATTTGGTGTTCTGAGCTAAAAAAATTATAAAAAAACAAAAAAAACATTTGTTGTTGGAAATGAAAAAACACCAGGAAATCCGTTCCAAGTGATTTTAGTTTTGGGATTTTTTTCTCTCACGTATTTACATGCATAATAAAGAGACGTCATCTTATACAAATATAAGCAAGGTTTCAAATGATTATGTTTTAGTCAAATATTATATCTGTTTGGGCTTCTTGCGGTCAATTTGCAGTCTACAAATTATTGGTAATTATGTTCCGGCCCCCTGACCATCCACTCAAAAAGAAACAGTCCCTGACTGAATCTAGTTGATGATCCCTGACATATGCATCCCACTGAATGAGTGTCAGGTTCAATTTCAAACCCATTTCCAGGAATTTTAATATTATTTTGAACAATTAAACATCACTTAAGAGTTTATGACAACATTATGCATGATGTACCTTGAAATTATTTTGGAAATGTGCATGGGAGTAAAATGCTTGATCTGCTTGGTAGGGCTCCATCGTTAGTAGGATACTGAGGATTAGTCTCTGTGACAGCTAATTGGTTTAAGTGGCTGGTACAGCTAACAGCCGTAATATGTTTGGCCATTCAATCCTTTTAGTCTGGCCTGAAACACTGAACTGGTGCAGAATGCATGTTTCTCTGTAGTTATGAGGGAAGTTTGGGCCTTCCACCACCCTGGGGTTGCCATTTTAATGGCACAGGCCTATAAATCAAAGCTGCTGAGATTATTTTCAAGATTTATTGGCTTCAAAACCATCGACCAAGTGTTGATATCATCTATAAGAGGCTGATACCAATGGATGGTTTGTAGGCAGTGGGTGTGATACAAGCAAATGTCACTCCTCACTGTGGTCCCAACAGGCCTGTCAGGGAACAGGTGCTGGTTGATAGTTTATATGGAGTAGTTGTGCTCATTTAGAATCGCAAAGTAGTACAAGGCCCCTCCAAGTAGGAAAGCGATACTTCACAAGGAGGTGAGGCTCATGTATCAATTTCTCAGTTCCTGCAGTAACCTTTGCTCCCATTTTAATTCCTGTGGGCCAATGTGATTGAAGTACATGCACAAATATATGCACATTTTGTGTCGTTTAAACATGACTTTGAAGCATACCGTGAACATTATCATTGAAGAAATATCTGATCAATAAAGTCATATAGTGAAACTTCAGAGCAGTATAATTTATTATAAGAAGGTAAAGGATCCATCTCACTCATCATAATAATTATGCATCATAGTATAAAATATGATGAGAAATAACTGGAAAAAACGAACAAAAAAAAACAGCATTTCCTCAGAATCAGCATTTTCAGCCACCTCCACTGATTTACTATGGTAAAAAGGAGCACTACACAAGCTCTAACCATGAGGCAGAATAATGTAACATGACATTTTTAACTGTGCTTGGATCATGTGGGAAGTAAGGTTGTCAGTACTATGTCTTGGTAATTACTGTTGGTTGCATAACAGCAATCTCTGCTATCTCATGTTTGAGATTGCAGCAATTGAATTTACTATGGAGTAACAATACAGCTCTTTCTCCTAAAATAGTGGGTGTGGCACCTAGGAGGAGGAGTCAGTCATCGCTAATGGAAAGGCTGTGCGATCTGTGCGCAGCACCAATCATGTTGTAGAAATGCATGCATTACATAATCCATGAACAGAACCAAAAATAACACACATTTCTGCATTGTTATGACTTTTGTATATATACTGTCAAAAGACAGACACTGAATGGTGTCTAAACATTGGATGCAAACCCCATTTGCTGACCTGATACTGGGTGATGTCCCCGTGGAAGTTCTCCTGCATGTATATGAGCTGTTCCTCCAGGTGTATTTGAATTTGACCTTGCTTTTCAGCCTCTTTACGTAATTTGTCAAACTCTGAGGCATACTGCATCTTTTCCCTTTGGAGATCATCCAGCCTCGTCTGGTCCGCGTTGATCGATTCCTCCATATCTTCGACCTTCCTTCGATACACCTCTAAGGTGTCAGTCCATCCTTCGGACAGGCTGAGGGCATAATGTTGCATCTCTTCCATCGAGACCGCTGGAGGACCATGGTAGGTTTGGGTAACAATAGGTCGTGAATGCACCTGGCTCCGGAGCTTGGTCATTTCTTGTCTGTGTGCATCCTCAATGAATTTGTACTCGTTCTCAAGCTGCAACAGACGTTCCTCAAGTTCCCCATTGGTCTGTTGAGCTTTATGAAGCTGCTTCTCGCAACCTTTTAGCTCTCCACCTATGTCTTTGCATACTACCTGCTCCTCACAACACATCAACTGTAACATCTGAAACTCTTGCCAAAGCTTCTCTCGTTCAGTCTCGGCTCGGGACTTTTCAAAAGATAGTTGCCCCGCCATTCTTCTCAGGTCCCGCATTTCGGCCATACATTGGTTGTCCCATTCCACTGTCTTCTCTTGTCTTATCTTGTTTATTTCAGTTATGAGGATTGCGTTGTCATGCTCCAATTGCATTGTTCTTGACAGGTACTGGCCCAGTCTGTTGTTGAGCTCCTGTAATTGATGTTTTTCGGCTTCAACGCTTCTCCTGAATTGTAACATCTTGTCATTTACAAATGTTACTGCTTCGCTTCTTTATATTTCAGTACAGAGAAAATGTTATTCTGGTCTTATTTGCGAGTGCGTCTGGGAGCAGAGCTGTGATGCAACTCAGCATGAGGGCTTGACTTGTTAGGTGCAGAAGGTGGGCGGAGGCTTAATCAAGGCTTCCAGCGGCTCGTTATCCTGGCAGATGTTAGTGGGTTGAAATTCTTATTTGCTTTTCCTATGTTGGGCTATAGCTCTACCAAGTGGAGAGAAATGTACGATGCAACCGCACACCCGTTCCAACAGAGACAGTTGACTACACCCTACAAATAAAATCAAATCAAAATGTAACCATTTTTTGAAAACAAACTGTTCTTGATTACACTTCACAGATATAAATGTTATTCATTGGTAGGATTCTAATTTCTTCACGTACAGAATATGTCTGACTCATCTGCCTGCTTAAAATGGAGAGTATCAGTCGCTGGTAATGGACGCAGATGAAGTCTCCGTGGTATTATTAACTGGTCTGCGTTACTTTTAAAGTTTTATTTCGAAGTTATATTAGGCTGTTGTATGTTGTATTGACAGCTAAGCAAATGTAAGCTTCTGCTATGTAGGCTATTGTTTGGCTACTGGAATGGAAAGCGCTGGTGTTCCCCTTTGTACAGTTCTGTTTTTATTTTTGATCAGGGTTCGGACCTTTCAGAGAGTACTTGGTAAATCCTAGTTGGCAGGCAGCTCAGGTAATGTAACATGTTGGATATCTCAATTGAATGTTTACATTTCATTCAATACATTTAATTATTGTGCAAACTGCATATACCATGTCGAGCATTTGCAATAGGGTTTGGAGATGGTTGGACTGGGAGAGAACATTAATATCTACATTAAAGAGGTACCAGTGAGCTACATCAAATCACCGCATGTTATAGTTGGCATGTGGGAAACTGTTAACCCAAAGATAAATATGCATACCATGATGGGAGGGGGGGGGGGTTGGAACAAGAGTGCAATCCCCTTCGAACAGTCAAATAACTAAAATATGTTTAGCTTCTTTACCTGTGTCTATACTACTTTTCAGCCCCATTACTGTACAGTAATCACATGTAACGGTTGACCTACTGACTTTTCTCTGTGATTCCCAGTTTGCCATACACCTTGGAATAGCCCCGGGCTCTAGAGGCATCTCTCTGGAGCAGACAGGCAAGAACCATGGTTACAGAGATAGAGATGTGTGTGCCTTTTGTCCTGTTAATCATTGCTGCATTGAGGGAGGATCAGATAGACTAGACTCAATCATAGACATGAGGTCCCCCTCCAAGGACCTCAAACAAATGGGTCTGGAGGTCATCTACTCAAGGGCCTCAGGAAGGTAGGGTTCCATATATCCCAGACATACTGTACATCAATAGTAAAGACAATGATTTGTAAGGCATTCCCTCTTATCCAGGTACCTGTGTGATTTTGTGTATTACTGCTCTCTGCACCATGGCCATGGGAGGGCAGCCTTCATCCATGTGCCAGCCTCAGGCAGCCTGGCCACTCCTGAAAGACTGGTACCACTGCTGCAGACTGTCATTCAGGCCATGCTCAACCAGCTGGAGGCCCTACAAACAGCCAAAGACCACATGACAACTGTCTCCAAGACTCCCGAAGACCCAACCATGGCTACCTCAGGCTTAGTGCACACGTGAGATCATCCATGACTGGTTAGATCATCCCACTCGTATTGTTACTATTCATACTGTAACAATGTGTTGTAAACAGTAAGTCATTCTGCTAAATATACAAGTATGGAATATAGTCACGTATGTTGAGATGTGGATAATGTATAACTCATAAGCAATCAGTCATGACAGCAAGTCATCATTCTCATTCACTTTTTTATTCAAATTTTAAGAAAAAAATACAAGAAATTCTCATAGATATACATTAAGAGAATGGCATGTCAAAAATACACCATCTCAATTATACGTGTGAAAAACCAGGAGGCCTCAGATACAGAACTTGCAAAAAGATAGTCTAGCCAAGCTGTTTAACCAAATCTATTTGCCAATCATTGAAATGACACAGAGATTCAGATTTTGTGAAAGTATAGGTAAATAAAAACGAAGTAAAATCTTCTCAGTAGATCAAGGCCCCTTTTTGAAGTTGTCGGAATGCAAAGCAGAACAACAGTGCCTGAAAAATTATACTGATAAACCTCAAGCTCATTATTGCGATTTGATTGCATGGATGCATCTTCTATAAACCTGAGGTTTGCATATAGGACATTCTGAAGAAAATACAATTACAATTATATTAATAATAATTGAAATGAAACCTTTTCAGTCAATCTTATCTCCGTGTTTGCAAATTGGCAATGCAAAAAGAAACCATCTCTCTACTGTAAACAACTCTTCTTAAAACTCTAGTCATGCTATTTACTCTCTGCCATGACTACCCGTAATCTACTGAACATGTCTGTCCTATTTATGTCCATGTATCTACTTGAGTTGTGGTTATAATAGGTATGTAACCCTCTGGTAACTAAGGAACACAGCCAGCATTCCAAGAAAACAAATAATCACTTCGCAACAGGCCAACCCTTTAACCAATTTTGATAACTGAAAAAAAGAAGAAATACATATCACATATTTCTATCTTTGATCATTACAGACACCAACACTTGAAAGACTACATCTAAATGTGAAACACTCCCATCCATTATACTGTACTCAACAACAGTAGCACAGGGCCCTTGTTAAAACGGTGATCTGAATTATTTCTTAAAAATCTGGTAGTATATATATATATATAGCCATTTGTTTCTGCCAATTCATCCAACCAAGTCTCTTTTGCTGCACCCCCCCCCCCCCGCTTGACTTTACAGCCTAAAAAAAGTACAACTTCAGAATATTGAACACGTAAGATTTCCAGGTTTTGTTGACCTGTGAACCCAAAAACCTTTCACCATTCTGCTCCATAAATCAGAATCATGTTTATATGCCCTCAACTCCACTTGTCTTTTGCTCTACAAAATCAGAGCTTCACCTTTCTATGAACCTTCATGACAAAGACCTTTGATGAGAATTTGAGGTCTAAATCCAACCATGCCATCTCAACTACACTTCCATTGATATTGGCCCAGTCTTAGAGGATTTACACCCACAGATTGAGACACCCTTTTTGAAGCAGCGCCATTATCAGCAGCAGTAGAATAGAGAAAGCAGGGGGTGCAGTCTTAAGACTAATCACAATGAGGAGGATCATGAAGATTACAATGAAGGGACATTAACATCAACTACCTCAACATCTGAGTCTATTCAGAGGTTAAGTCTATTCCAAGCCAATTGGAACAGTTTAAAAAATCTTAACAGGGGACAAAAAAAATACAATATTTGAATGTGGGAGCTTTGTAGGTGCTATTTAGAAAAGTTAGTCATTGGGAGCAGGTGGATAGGATGGAGAGATTAGATGATTAAGGAGTACAGAGGAACCAACAGTGTCCTGTCTGTCAGATGCATGAGGAGGTGGAGCAGCAGCAGACGGCTGTAGATGTTCTTTCTACAGTTGGTCTGCTTTGAGACATCCCTCCCAGGACAGAGTATGTGGTGTCTTAACCTCTGTTTGCCTTCATGTACCACAATGACTCCATATTGACCTAATATCTCTCGAACGCCAGTTATTTCCACACTCAACTGCTCCCAGCAACATAAGGGACAAAGCTTATTTTCATAGTTGTAGCACTGACTTTGAGAACTTGTGGGGCTATTGAGTGTAGGAGTATGTGAGTATGGTTTATGTTGTCTTCACTAAGAGGGTTTCACAGAAATAAGTGCCATCAGTTTTACTTTAGGGGAAATCAGTACTTTACATAGGATATTAGCAATGACCAGTTTTACAAGAAGAAATGTGTAAGCTGTAACCAGAAGCCAGTGTTGGCAAACATTCTACAGGAGTTGTTTCAATGTCAGTAGTGGTTTAGTTATCCAGAATTCAGGCTAAAGCCAAACATCCTCTGATCTACCTTGTTTTCCAATATACAGTACATTACAATAGCAAAGGATTTCTGTCTTGCAAAATGTCTTCAATGATTAAAGATGATAAATGCAATGTTTCCCATTTTTTGTTTTTAAAAAATAGCTTGACTCCAACATACTGATTTGTTTGAAATCTACCTAAATACATAGATACAATTGAAAATAAAGAAGTTATCGTTCAGCTTCACCCTTCTTGGCAGCTGTATGATCTGAGGATTTCTTGTTGTGAAACCCTTGTTTGCGGAGGTGAGATGGGATTTCTGCAGGGTGTAGCTACATATGAGGAGACCGAGGTCCAGACCTCAGTAATTAATTTGAATTTAAAAAAGGAACTCTCAACTTACTGTTGAGAGTTAGAATAATAGAATACATAAGGTGCAATTTTGAAACTTGGCTGTGCATCAGCAGTCTCTCTTGTGTATATGTCACTGACAGTCACTCAATCAGCCCATGTCAGAAAACATTGTAGATTGGTAAATTACTCTAGTTAGCTATCTAGACTTGTAGTAATCATGGACAAATTACTGACCGGGAACGCAGGTCATGTGCCCAGGTGCCCAGACCTCCAAGGGGCCTCCATTGATTTAGTTAGTTACTCTCACTCAGATATCATATTAACATGGCATAAGTCATGTGTAGAATTGCAGGAAATGAACTATAAAACTGCAACAACAAAAAAGTTATGTTTAGCAAATGTATTTGTTCACCTTTTGTTAATAAAATACTTTTTCTGCTACACAACTCTGTACATTTTCAATTATAGTTTTTCATCTAATTGTATAACTATTAGGCTATGTATTTGTAGAACAACTGAGGTGAATGAAGCTACAGCAACCAATATGACAATGGTTGTTTTTGCTGTTCTCCAAATAGCATTTGGCAGTTTTTAAATTGTATAGAAATGCTGTAAATGAGATTCTACTTTATTAAAATGCATTGGCTACGGCCCTGGATGTCTGAGTTAGCTGTGTCCTTCTCTCTACCAATACATACTGTACTGTGACTTTATGTAGTCTACTGTAAACACTTCCTATCACAATAGTCATTTGATGTTATTCTAAGTTAGCATTATTAGGTAACCAGGTTAGCATGTTAGCGCTCAAACCATGAGAGTCGGACTTAAGCCATTTCCTGAGAAATACAGGCCAGTCAATGTCTTTTATTAAATCAAACCTGTAACATAATCTGTACCACATACATTAAAAATCCTCATACTTTCTCATACTACCAACATACTTTATTTTCTATTTAAAATCTTTGGACCAGCAGAAAATTTTGTTGATACAGCAATCGTTAAGCATACGGGACTAAATAGAATTAGAACCACACGAGCTACATCCCATCTCCACTCCAACCTAGGTGTGTGTGTGGTGTGTATTGATAATGAGGTCTACCCGGATCCAGAGGACTGTGAGGTTACCTTATACGGACTAATGAGAAAAGGTGAGATGTACTTTTGTTTTCATACACATACATATACTTTAAAAGAGTGAGGTAGATATATACTTGAAGGGAAAAAAAGAAAAACATCCCCAGTCATGACACCAAAGAAAATACATATAAAGAAATCCAACTTTATACTGAATCATGGGGCCTTTATACAGTGATTTAAACTGATATCACAAAAGGAAAATTAAAAAATAAATAACAATCCTACAGAGAACCTTCAAAGAAGGAAACAATAATCACCAAGCAACACTTTTTCAAAAGGAGAAGTGCTTCAAAAACATTTTTCATACCGACACCCCCACTAAGACCTATTCCATTCATGACATTGAAATGTGACCACTTCCCTGGACTTTAACCCATCCTTATTTGGTTTACAGATGCCATGTTTAAGGAGAAGAACAACAGAAACTGTTTTCACTTTCATCACAAGAAAATGAGTATGACAACAGAAATGAATCGAATGATAAAGGAGAATAAGCAGTAATGCTGTGTTTGAAATCTAAGACACAAAAAGAGAACCATGATTATGGATGAGTCTTCTTTGAGGGGATGGTGAGTGGTTGGGATAATTAAGGCAAACAAGACAACCCAATTAGCCCTATTAATTGAGAGGCAGGAAAATGGATGGGTTAAAACACCAGATGCAGTAGAAAAAAAGAAAATCCCGTGGAACTAATCCTGACTTCAAAAGGAGGCACTGGGGGAGGCAGGTATACTGTACATTTCAGTGTGGGGCTGGAGGGGAGGGGAGAGGGCACTATTGGACTCGACAGAGAGGTGAAACAAGCAGAGGACAGTAATGAGAATGTATGGAGAAAGCAAAACCTTTACTTCGACCTGAGATTGAGTTGCACCTAGGGGGGAATAACTAGGCGCAGTGCTAGACAACTGGTACAAGAAGGGTGACAAATGTACACGCTCACACATGGAGCTAAGGTGTCCATTCAAACTAATAATAATAATAATAATAATATAGAAATCTACAAAAAAAGAATGCAAAGGAAAACATGTTCATAAAAAAGTTAAAGGCAATGGAGAATATGTGGTGATACAGACAACCTTCTGGGGTAAAGAAGAGAGAAAAGTCATTTTATATCTAAATTATCATTTTCTTTGCTTGGAGAAGTATGATGCATAAGAAATGGACTGTAGTGGAGATCATAAACTATTAAACCTGAAGGATTCCTTTTATATATATATATAGGATTCCTTATATATATATATATATATATATATATATAGGATTCCTTATATATATATATATATATATATATATATATATATATATATATATATAAAAAACATCTACAAAAGAAAAAGAATAAAATAGCAGCTTCATTCTGTACAGGTGAACATCTGAACAGTACAAAAGTTATAAAAGTGACAAACCAATGATGTGTGTGAAAATGATCCTAAGGTCTAACATACAACTGTAAGACCTTTATATAAATGTTTGAATTGTACAGAGAGACTAATGACAAGTCTAAAAAAGATCTGCTGCGTACAATGCCTCGCATGCTTTTAGCAGACGTATGTATAGTCACAAGGTGAAGTTCTGTTGAGTCTTTTAGTTCTCCTTGTATCAGAACTGATCCAATACCTTCCACTTCAGGTTTGTTTCTGTATGTGTTGCATTTTTGGCGCCAAGTATTTTTCGCTCAATGTCTCTGTTGGTGATGTTGGTGTTTTCATCTCTCAGATGACACATACAATAGAAGAGGAATCCAATAAGGGCTCTGATGTAACTCGGAAAAAACCCCAAGAGAAAACAGGCAAATTCCTTTTACAATTTGATTGTAATTGTGAAGTAGAAAACAAAATAAACAGCAATTTGTTTTTTTTAGGATGCTTGATTATGTCTCCATGTCAAATCAATAGGACAAATGAAGAGCAAGAAGGAGAAAACTACTAACTTTGATTTGACAAAAAATGTGTCCAATTCACAATTGCCCTCCCTCTATGATATCTACCCACTCCTGAAATCATTCCAGTAATATTTACAGGAAAACCAATTATCCTAGTCCAGAACACATCAATGTCTGAAATGTGGGAGAAGTATACCGATGAAAATAGGTTTTTAAGAGGAGCTATATCTTGCTGTCGAGAGAATCATGTGTTGGTATAGAAATACAGTGCATTTGGAATGTGTTCAGACCCCTTGTCTTTTTCCACATTTTGTTACGTTACAGCCTGATTCTAAAATGGATTAAAGAAAATCCTCATCAATCTACACACAATACCCCATAATAACGAAGCAAAAACAGGTTTAGACATTTTAGCAAATCTATAAAAAATGAAAAAATGTAATTACATTTACATAAGTATTCAGATCCTTTACTCAGTACTTTGTTGAAGCACCTTTGGCAGCAATTACAGCCTCAATTCTTCTTGGGTATGATGCTAAAAGCTTGGCACAAATGTATTTGAGGAGTTTCTCCCATTCTTCTCTGCAGATCCTCTCAAGCTCTGTCAGGTTGGATGGGGAGCGTCGCTGCACAGGTATTTTCAGGTTTCTCCAGAGATGTTCGGTTGGGTTCAAGTCCGGGCTCTGGCTGGGCCACTCAAGGACATTCAGAGACTTGTTCCGAAGCCACTCCTGAGTTGTCTTGGCTGCGTGCTTAGACTTGTCCCGAGCAGGTTTTCATCAAGGATCTCGCTGTGCTTTGTTCCGTTCATCTTTGCCTTGACCCTGACTAGTCTCCCTGCTGCTGAAAAACATCCCAACAGCATGATGCTGCCATCACCATGCTTCACCACAGGGATGGTACCAGGTTTCCTCCAGATGTGACCCTTGGCATTCAGGCCAAAGAGTTCAATCTTGGTTCATCAGACCACAGAATCGTTATTCTCATGGTTTGAGAGTCCTTTAGGTGCCTTTTAGCAAACTCCAGGCGAGCTGTCATGTGCCTTTTACTAAGGAGTGGCTTCCGTCTGGCCACTCAACCATAAATGTCTGATGGAGTGCTGCAGAGATGGTTGTCTCCCATCTCCACAGAGGAACTTTGGAGCTCTGTCAGAGTGACCATCCGGTCCTTGGTCACCTCCTCCGATTGCTCAGTTTGGCCGGGCAGCCAGCTCTAGGAAGAGTCTTGGTGGTGCCAAACGTCTTCCATTTAAGAATGATGGAGGCCACTGTGTTCTTGGGGACCTTCAATGCTGCATAATTATTTTGGTACCCTTCCTCAGATCTGTGCCTCGACACAACCCTGTCATGGAACTGTACGGACAATTCCTTCGATCTCAGGGCTTGGTTTTTGCTCTGACGTGCACTGTCAACTGTGGGACCTTATATAGACAGGTGTGTGCATTTCCAAATCACATTCAATCAATTGAATTTACCACTCGTGGACTCCAATCAAGAAACATCTCAAGGATGATCAATGGAAACAGTATGCATCTCATAACAAAGGGCAGGAATACTTGCAAAATCTATTTTTGCTTTGTCATTATAGGGTAAAAATATCTTAGAAAAGGCTGTAACGTAAAAAAAAATGAAAAAGTCAAGGGGTCTTAATACTTTCTGAAGGCAGTATAAACACACTCAGATATACACATTATTCTCTCAGAAATTATCTAAATGGGCTCGTCTGTTGGATTTTCTAGCAGATATGCTTCAAATTCTTTAAAAAAAAGTTATTGTCTCTCACTTACAATACCTGTCAGTCAGGGAATATTTGATGATGTCCTTCTTTAATGATGTTTTTAAAGTAACAAATACTAAACAAGAAGTAAACACTAGAGCTTCCCAGTGTTGTTGTTCGTTCTGAGCCACCATACTCCAAACGCTTTAGCAGGTTTCTGTGCTGTTTCTCAGTCTTGGTATTCAATAATAAGTCTTGATAATATTATTTAAAAATGAAAGACTCCTACTGCAGTAGAGTAGTATAATGTGTCAGTTATTCACTCATCCATCACCCCATTATAACTAAAACAGGGGAGAAGTTTATGTTACCCTGTGTGAGAAGAGGAGTGGGGTGATCTGGCTGAGGGGGAGGAGGGGATCAGCAGGCTGAAGACTGGGGCAGTGGCAGCGCCCGCTCATTCTTGCGCCCCCCGTTCATGTGAGCGTAGTTCTGTGTGTCCTCAAAGTTGGGCCGCAGCACCACCACTGGCCCGTTGGCCGATATCTGTCCTGAGTGCTTGTCCAAGGCCAGGCCTGGGGAGGCCGAGACAGAGGCAGCCGGGACTGAGGTGGAGGGAGAGCCAGGTCCCTTCAGGGTATTAGAAGGGCATTGCATTGGGGATAACTGCTGGGGAGGAGGGGGTGCTGAGCCCCCTGTGGCCCCCATGGGTCCCTGGGAGGGTAGAGGAACAGCAGTGGGGGGTCTGCTGGGTGCAGGGTCCAGTGGCACGTTCTCCATGTTCTCCACCTCCATGTCCAGCTCCTCAGTGTCTGGGGGCTTGTTCTCCTCGCTGAAGAAGAAGCTCATCTCACTGAACGGAGGCTCCAGCTCCTCCTTGAGGCTGTTGATGATCTCCAGGAAGGAAGGACGCATCTTGGGGTTGTACTGCCAGCACATCCGCATCAGCTCAAACCTAAGGGCACAAACACATTACCTAATTTATTATACATAATATGAAGGATTCAACTAAAATATGATCCAATAAATCTATCATTGCATCTTCTCACCATAAGGTGGCAGAGTGCACCAAGATAGAGCCAATGAAAATGTTTCTGATACTCACTGAAACAAACAACTTCCAGAGGTTTCTATACAAACAGCTACTGCCAACTATGCATAGAACGTCAGTAAGAATCTACCATCATATATCATACTACAGCATGTGTACAAATAGACAGTAAATCATACATGAGCATACTGTGCTAGGCTAGTGACAGAACACAGAAAACATCAAAACAACACCATGAAAAGAGAATCATTAAAGTTTGGTGTGGTGCTCGACCACACACCACATATTACATTATACACAAACAAGCTAAGAATACCTTCTACAGCCTACTGACATAAATCACTTAGTCATCTCCCTCTCTCCCAGCAGCCACCTCTCTATGTCCGATCCCACAACAGCCTGTACTGCTGGGTATCTCAGCCTCTCCGCACCAAAGCTTTCTGGGTAGTTCTCTCTGAATAAGACACTTAACTTCAAACTAAGTTTCAGCCAGCAGGAGGGAGGGTTGGTCATGGCTTGTTCTTTAGCCTCTCAGTGAGTGAGTCTCTTAAAGTTGCCTTTCAGATGGCTAAACTAAACCCCGGCTGCAAGACCTCCCATGAAAATGGTCGTAATGCTTGGAGCTGGGCCCATGTACCAGAGTAACCTGTCTGCTTGACGTTGGCACGCTGAAAATTCTTCCTGGACAATCTGTCGCTGTGTATAACTTTCGCTGATGTGAAATTAGAAAATAAGCTACAATAAATCATGTCAGCACCCAGCTCCTCATCACACACAAACACATTTTACTTTTCACATCATTTCACTCACATCACGATATGTAAATGTTGCATCGTTCACAACATTATAAATACCAATGCAATCCTCTACCAGAGTAGAGATCGAGAGAGCTACAAAAGAGAGCAACCTATGCTATGACAGACCATTAATAAACAGGAATCTGCAGCTGCAGGCCTGACCAGTAACATGTTCCACAATATCACCACTCAGAAAATCAGTTCTTTTCATGCAGCTTTCTAACATTGGACCAAAGGTCTAGTCATATTTCACCATAGAACAGTATCTTAGATATTGCCATAATTCTATCTATACTTAACTAAAATATGAACAAAACATGCAACAATTTCAAAGATTATACTGAGTTACAGTTCATACATAAAAATCTGTCATTTAAAATAAATTCATTAGGCCCAAATCTATATATTTCACATGACTGTGATTTCACGCGTATTTCACATGTGGTCAAATATACCTAAAAGAAAAGCTAGGAGCATGGATCAGAAAACCAGTCAGTATCTGGTGTGACCACCATTTGCCTCATGCAGTGTGATACATCTCCTTCGCATAAAGTTGATCAGGCTGTTGATTGTGGCCTGTGGAATGTTGTTCCAGTCCTTTTCAATGGCTGTGCGAAGTTGCTGGATATTGGCGGGAAGTGGAACATGCTGTCGTACACATTGATCCAGAGAATCCCAAACGATCTCAATGTCTGGTGAATATACAGGCCATGGAAGAACTGGGACATTTTCAGGTTCCAGGATTTGTGTACAGATCCTTGCGACATGGGGCTGTGCATTATCATGCTGAAACATGAGGCAATGGCGGTGGATGAATTGCATTCAAATTGCCATAGATAAAATGTAATTGTGTTCGCTGTCCGTAGCTTATGTCTGCCCATACAATAACCCCACCGCCACCATGGGGCACTCTGTTTACAAAGTTGATATCAGCAAACTGCTCGCTAACACGACACCATACATGCTGTCTGCCATCTGCTTGGTAGAGTGGAAAGCGGTATTCATCCGTGAAGAGTACACTTCTCCAGCGTGCCAGTGGCCATCGAAGGTGAGCATTTGCCCACTGAAATCGGTTACGACATCGAACTGAAGTCAGGTCAAAACCCTATTGAGGATGACAAGCACGCAGATGAGCTTCCCTGAGTAGGTTTCTGACAATTCTTTGGTTGTGCAAACCCACAATTTCATCAGCTATCCGGGTGACTGGTCTAAGGTAAAGAAGCCAGATGTGGAGCTCCTGAGCTGGCATGGTTACATGTGGTCTGTGGTTGCAAAATTCTTTAAAAATATGTTGGAGGCAGCTTATGGTAGAGAAATTAGCATTCAATTCTCTGGCAACAGCTCTGGTGGACATTCCTGCAGTCAGCATGCCAATTACACGCTCCCTCAAAACTTGAGACATCTTTGGCATTGTGTTGTATGACAAAACACATTTTAGAGTGGCCTTTAATTGTCCCCAGAACAAGGTGCACCTGTGTAATGATCATGTCTTTGAATCAGCTTCTTGATATGCCACACCTGTCAGGTGGAATAATTATCTTTGCTAAGGATAAATGATCACCAACATGGACTGTAAACAAATTAGTGCACAAAATTGGAGAGAAATAAGCTTTTTGTGTGTATGGAAAATTTTTGGGATCTTTGATTTCAGCTCATGAAACATGGGAACAACAGTTTTGTTCAGTATAGTATAGCATATGTGTATTTACATTTTCACTCATCCCCATAATAATTCTGATTTTACGCTGCTGTTACACGATGTTTATTATCTATGCATTATCTATGTCACTTTACCCCTACCTACATGTACATATGACCTCAATTACCTCGACTAACCTGTATAAAGCCTTGTTATTGTTATTTTATTGTTGCTCATTTATTTTATTAACTTTAGTTTGTTTATCTAGTAAATATCTTTCTTAACTCTTATCTTTCTTTTCCATTGTTGGTTAAGGGCTTGTAAGGAAGCATTTCACAATAGTTTTTTTTTTATTTGAGTGATTTGATACCCATACAGTTGAAGTCGGAAATTTACATACACCTTTGCCAAATACATTTAAACTCAGTTTTTCACAATTGCTGACATTTAATCCTAGTAAGAAATCCCTGTCTTAGGTCAGTTCAGATCACCTTTTTATTTTAAGAATTTGAAATGTCAGAATAATAGTAGAGAGAATGATTTATTTCAGCTTTCATTTCTTTCATCACATTCCCAGTGGGTCAGAAGTTTACATACACTCAGTATTTGATAGAATTAACTTTACATTTTTTTACTTGGGTCAAACGGTTTGGGTAGCCTTCCACAAGATTCCCACAATAAGTTGGGTGAATTTTGGCCCATTCCTCCTGACAGAGCTGGAGTAACTGAGTCAGGTTTGTAGGCCTCCTTGCTCCCACACGTTTTTTCAGTTCTGCCCACAAATTGTCTGTAGGATTGAGGTCAGGGCTTTGTGATGGCCACTCCAATACCTTGACTTTGTTGTCCTTAAGCCATTTTCCCACAACTTTGGAAGTTTGCTTGGGGTCATTGTCCATTTGGAAGACCAATTTGTGACCAAGCTTTAACTTCCTGACTGATGTCTTGAGATGTTGCTTCATAGTATCCACAGAATTTCCCTCCCTCATGACGCAATCTATTTTGTGAAGTGCACCAGTACCTCCTGCAGCAAAGCACCCCCACGAAATGATGCTGCCACCCCCGTGCTTCACGGTTGGGATGGTGTTCAGACCAGAGTACATTTCTCCAAAAAGTACAATCTTTGTCCCCATGTGCAGTTGCAAACCGTAGTCTGGCTTTTTTATGGCAGTTTTGGAGCAGTGGCTTCTTCCTTGCTGAGCGGCCTTTCAGGTTATATCGATATAGGACTCGTTTTACTGTGGATATAGATACTTTTTTTACCTGTTTCCTCCAGCATCTTCACAAGGTCCTTTGCTGATGTTCTGGGATTGATTTGCACTTTTCGCACCAAAGTACGTACAAAGTACGTTCATCTCCTTCCTGAGCGATATGACGGCTGCATGGTCCCATGGTGTTTATACTTGCGTACTATTGTTTGTTCAGATGAACATGGTACCTTCAGGCGTTTGGAAATTGCTTCCAAGGATGAACCAGACTTGTGGAGGTCTACAATTTTTTTCCTGAGGTTTTGGCTGACTTCTTTTGATTTTCCCATGATGTCAAGCAAAGGGGCTGTCACGCCCTGACCTTAGAGATAATTTTTATGTCTCTATTTTGGTTTGGTCAGGGCGTGAGTTGGGGTGGGCATTCTATGTTTTGTGTTTCTATGATTTTCTATTTCTATGTTTTGGCAGGGTATTGTTCTCAATCAGGGGCAGCTGTCTATAGCTGTCTCTGATTGGGAACCATACTTAAGTACCCTTTTTCCCACCTGTGCTTGTGGGAAGTTAACTTTGTTTGATGGCACTTAGCCTTAAGCTTCACGGTCAACTTTGTGTATGTAAACTTCTGACCCAATTGTAATTGTGATACATTGAATTATATGTGAAATAATCTGTCTGTAAACACTTTATGTCATGCACAAAGTAGAAAAACTATATTTTGTTAACAAGAAATTTGTGGAGTGGTTGAAAAACAAGTTTTAATGACTCCAACCAAAGTGTATGTAAACTTCCAACTTCAACTGTATATGGTAAAGATGGGAACACTTTTCAAATATGACTCATACTTTTTAAAATGATGTTATCGTTGTCTTCTTCTCTTCTCTCTCGTTGTCTTCTCTCTCAATCCCCCTCTTTCTTCAGCCTGACTACAGCATTGTTCTGCAGCCCTTGTTGGCTCCTGGCTCTGCAGGTCTCCGTACTGTAACTCTCCACTAACTCACTACAGGAGAAGCTACCAGCAGCGGCAACCTTTCCAGTACAAACCCTCCCCCACCCCACACTCTCCCTCCCCTGCCTAACACAATTCACACACTCTTGCAATCAGGACACCACTCTGAGGCTGCCATAGAAACCCAAGGTTTGTGTCTGCATAACACCAGCCCCTCTCTCCCCTCTCTGTAAGGTGAGGGAAAGAGGGAATGCCTTCGCATTGAGATGAGAGGCAGAGAGGAGAAATGCATGTACACAGCAGAGCTGCCTGACAGCTAGGGAGGCTGTTCCATTCCACTTTTCCAGACAAGACCAAAACCAAGATCGACAGACAGACAGTATCTCTCTAAGAACAGATATATTGTCCGGACCTCTGGCAGTCTCTATGGAGGTGCCACAGGGTTCAATTCTCGGGCTGACTATTTTCTCTGTATATATCAATAATGTCGCTCTTGCTGCTGGTGATTCTCTGATCCACCTCTACGCAGACGACACCATTCTGTATACATCTGGCCCTTCTTTGGACACGGTGCTAACAAACCTCCAAACGAGCTCCAATGCCATAGAACACTCCTACTGTGACCTCCAACTGCTTTTAAATGCTAGTAAAACTAAGTGCATACTCTTCAACCGATTGCTGCCTGCACACTCCCGCCCGACGAGCATCACTACTCTGGACGGTTCTGACGTAGAATATGTGGACAACTACAAATACCTCGGTGTCTGGTTGGACTGTAAACTCTTCTTCCAGACTCACATTAAGTATCTCCAATCTAAAATTAAATCTAGAATCGGTTTCCTATTTCGCAACAATGCCTCCTTCACTCATGCTGCCAAACATACCCTCGTAAAACTGACGATCCTACTGATCATTTACAAAATAGCCTCCAACACTCCACTCAGCAAACTGGATGTCACAGTGCCATCCGTTTTGTCACCAAAGCCCCATATACTACCCACCATTGCGACCGATATGCTCTTGTTGGCTGGCCCTCACTACATATTCGTCGCCAAACCCACTGGCTCCAGGTCATCTATAAGTCTTTGCTAGGTAAAGCCCCCCTTATCTCAGCTCACTGGTCACCATAGCAACACCCAACCTTACCACGCGCTCCAGCAGGTATATTTCACTGGTCATCTCCAAAGCCAACCTTCCCTTTGGCCGCCTTTCCTTCCAGTTCTCTGCTGCCAATGACTGGAACAAATTGCATAAATCACTGAAGCTGGAGTCATATATCTCCCTCTCTAACTTTAAGCATCAGCTGTCAGAGCAGCTTACTGATCACTGTACCTGTACACAGCCCATCTGTAAACAGCCCATCCAACTACCTCAGCCCTATATTGCTCTTTTTCTCCCCCCCCCCCCCCCCCAGTATTTCTACTTGGACATCATCATCTGCACATCTATCACTCCAGTGTTAATGCTAAATTGTAATTACTTCACCACTATGGCCTATTTATTCCCTTACCTTACCTACTTATCTACTCTTCTACATTTTCACACACTGTTTATACATTTTTCTATTGTGTTATTGACTGTACGTTTGTTTATGTGTAACTCTGTGTTGTTGTTTTTGTCACACTGCTTTGCTTTATCTTGGCCAGGTCGCCGTTGTTGATGAGAAAATGAGAACTTGTAAATGAGAACTTGTTCTCAACTGGCCTACCTGGTTAAATAAAGGGGGGAAAAAATATATATTAAAATATAATCGGGAATGAGCGGCATCTTTCACACACGGGCTGTGGCATCCCTTCTATGGACCTCGGCTTACTGCTGAGGAGGGAGCTCCCGTAACACCAGCTGAGCATGTGGGCCATGATGTCACTGTGCTCCATTTAACCTGTGATGTAAATGTCACCAGTCAGGCCTTCGCTTGGCTCCCCACTGGCATATGGCTCTCATGATATAGTATGCACATTTGTCCCCTCAACTCTAAATAGTAGCTGCAAGGGAAATATTGGCAGATTTAGCAAGGGAACCTTTATTCAATTGAACCTTTATTTAACAATGACAGTGAGCTGGTACTAGAGGACAATATCTTCAGAAAATGCACCTAAGGAATAAGCCTAACAGTGGTACAGACAATAGGAAAAACACCACATATTGAAAGATGTGGCTAAGACTGAAATTCTCCTGCGTCTGACTCAGTCCCAGAGCAAGAGTGACATTGAAAGAAAGAGCAGGGGACTCACAGCATGTCAGGACAGTTGTCAGGCTTGTCCAGGAGTCCTCCCTCCATGACGAAACGCAGCACCTGCTCGTTGGACATGCCCTGATACGGCTGCTCAGACAAGGTAGAAATCTCCCACAGCACCACCCCAAATGACCTGCAGGGGGAGACAGAGAGGAGACAGGTATGTTAGAAACAACACAAATTTAAAATGTCAAGTTTTATTAGTTGTATATATAGGATAGACATGGTATACATCGTCCAGTGAAATGCTTACTTGCAGGCTCCTTCTTGACAATGCAACAACAATACCAAATAATACAAGATAAGAATACGAACATAAAGTAAATGGCTCAGTAGAATATATACATATTTGTAAAGTATAATACAGGAAAGCACAATTTATTGTCCAATATTTACCCATTTTGGGGATGGGGGGGAAAGTGTTTAAATTGTGCAGTATTTAGCAATAATAATAAAAGTCTGGTAGCAGCACATGTGATGAGCGTACGTACATGCATGTGTCTGTGTGGGAGTTTGCATGAGTGAGTGCATGTGAGCTAAGCTAAGGTGCGGAGAGTCAGTGCAGGTGGTCAGTCCAGTTCAAGTGTGGCTGGGGTGTGTGGGGTCCTTGATGATGCTGCGGGCCTTCCTCGGGCACAGCTTCAAGTAGATGTCCTGGATGGGTGGGAGCATGGTCCCAGTGATGTACTGGGCCATCTTTACCACCCGCTGGAGGGCCTTGCGGTCATAGACCGAGCAATTCCCATACCAGGCTGTGATGCAACCGGTCAGGACGCTCTCGATTGTGCAGTGGTAGTATTTGGAGAGGACCAGGGCTAGTATGCTGAATTTCTTTAGCCGCCCTTAGGAAGTAGACACGCTGTTCTTATTTTAATTGTTTTATTTAAACATTAGTTATCTGTTGCACCCTCTTGACAAGAGTGGTGGTGTTGTTGGTCCATCTCAAGTCCTCGGTGATGTGGACGCCGAGGAACTTAAAACTGCTGACTCTCTCTACAGCAGTCCAATTGATGTAGATCATGGTATGTTCCCTCTGCTTCATGAATTCAACAATCAACATATTTTATTTTGCTGTTGTTGAGGTAGAAGTTGTTGTCCTGGCAGCACAATGCCAGTTCACTTATCTCCTTCCTATAGGCGAACTCGTCATTGTTGGTTATCAGGCCTACAACTCTGGTGTTACCAGAAAACTTGATGGAGTTGGAGTCGTGCAAAGCCATGCAGTTGTGGGTGAACAGGGAGTATAGCAGAGGGCTGAGGACACACCCCTGGGGGTCCCCTGTGTTAAGAGCCAGTGTGGAGGAGGTGTTGTTTCCAATCCACACAGCCTGTGCAGACCACCGTCAGGAAGTCCAGGATCCAGTTGCAGACAGTGGTTTCCAGTCCCAGGGCTCTGAGCTTGGTGTCGACCTTGGAGGGAAGAATAGTGTTGAATGCTGAACTCTAGTCAATGAACAGCATTTTCACATACTGTAGGTGTTCCTCTTGTCCAGGCCTAGTGAAAAGTGATGGAAATGGCATCTTCCATCATCAGCAGCATACTGTAGTAGGACCATGCAGTGTAATACAGGCAAAACCATCCATACACAGGGCCCGGCAGGGCATGTAAATAACCTCTGGCAGCGCTTTACAAGGATGTTGCTGCATTGTGTAATGTTGAGTAGGACTGTTCTCTAACAGTGGGAAGCAAATTGTGCAAAGAACAGAAGAAACGTTTATTCATAAATTCATGCTACATATATAAATCAAATAAGGACAAATGTAAATGTTTGTGTAATTTTGCCTTATCCATATTTTATCCATACAATGAGCCTGTATACTACCCAGAGACCACTAAGGAACTGCAACAGAAAACAAAACTTACACCTAAGCTTGACACAAAATAACTACGAGTTCATCATTGCCAATGATTATTTGTTAGCTCTCTTAATCCATATTTCCCCCACTGTTGTGGGATCTAAAGGCGGCTAAAAGCTCCACTCTGTTGATCGACGTGCGTGCATGCACGTGGGTGGAGTCATTTTTTGGGCAGCAGACTGTTTTCGTTGCGTTTCTCCCAGAGAGAAAGTCCACCTTGTGTAGTGTAAATCCACTAGGGGCTTGGGGAGCCAGAGAAGCTTACCAAGCAAGAGGGACCGAGGAACTCTTTTTGACTAGCTAGCGACGACCTTTGAACTTCCAGATCCGGTGTTATATGCCTGTTTACAAATGCTAGCTACATGTCAGGCTAGTCTGGTGTTCTATGTTTTATGACACACTTTTTTAGCCACAGAAGCAAACATGTCTCTTTGTAACGAGTGCATTGAGAGTCAGGAAGCAAGTACAGGGTGTGTGTTTTTAATAAATAAACAAAACAATAAACACGAAACACAAACAACAAACCTGAACAAACAAACCATGAAACAGAGTCAATAACACCTGAGGAAAGAACCAAGGGGAGTGACAGATGTAGGGAAGATAATCAAGGAGGTGATGGAGTCCAAGTGAGTGTCATGAGGCGCTGGTGCGCTTGACGATGGTGACAGGTGAGGCCGGAGAGGGAGTATACGTGACACTCTTATTTAATTGAAATTGCTAGAGCTTGAACTGCTACTATTACTAAGGAGGTGAAGAACACAAAGACTGAGAAAATGTGTCCACTGAACACTACAAGAGGGAACGATGGAGAATGCACGTCTCTTGTCCAACATTGACGAAGAAAGACATGCCGGTTGCCAGATTTTACGACTTGCTTCAGTGGCTTGCCCTTCACATCTCGCACGAGAAAACTCACAGCTTGCCCGTAAGTGCTGCAGAAAGGCTGTCTGTGACCATTTGGTTTTTGCCGAGTGGCAGCACACAGCAAAGAGGACACCAGCTTCCTGGACCCAAGAAACATGTCAGCAGAATGGCTATAGACATGTTCAACAACCTCAAGGAGTACTTCCTCACACCAGCAGGTCAAGTGTCGTTCCAAGATGCTGCTATTACACTACAGTAAATGTTGGTGTGGTTTGGAAAACATAAGCACACATACATTCTCTTCTTCTGGTTGATGACTGTTTGTTTCATGTTGTGAGCTACGCAATTTGATTTTGCTGTTTGGATTTAGGAGTTCTTATTCACACTTTACAAATCACAATAAAGAGTACTATCACGTCATCCTTGTTCTTGTTTTACCTAACCTTGTGTTATGTGAAGTGGCCTTTCAATGAGAACTTTCCTGCTATGGTAAATGGGTGAGAAAGGCCATCCAGCTGGAGATAAAAGGTCTAGGCCATCCAGACATTAACCTCATCTACATAACACAAGTTTGTACATGGTCTTGTGTAGTGGCCTTTCAATGGAGACCTTCCTGCTTTGGTACATGGGTGTGTCCAAATGTGGACAACAAGGACAGACCCCCGCCCCCAAGACATTAACCTCATCTACATAGCTCATGTACAACGCAGTGCAAGTTTACTGAGTGAATGATTCAAAACTGTACAAATAACCAGACAAATACATTTGTAAGCCTTTTAGATATGCATTTACTATCACAAGAGGAAAATAGTGCAATGTAAAACAATGCAATATACAGGTGAAAAGTGTGATGAAAGAAAAAAAACTAAGTAAACACCTGTAACATGTGAATGAGGAAATACAGTGCAATCAGAAAATATTCAGACCCCTTCCTTATTCCTTACCCTTATTCTAAAATTGATTACATTTCATTTTTCCCTCATCAATCTACACACAATACCCCACAATGACAAAGCGAAAACAGGTTTTTAGACATTTTTGCAAATGTATAAAAAAAAAAAAAACTGAAATACCTTATTTACATAAGTATTCAGACCCTTTGCTATGAGACTTGAAATTGAGTTCAGGAACATCCTGTTTCCATTGATCATCCTTGAGATGTTTCTTTAACTTGATTGGTGTCCACCTGTGGTAAATTCAATTGATTGGAAATGATTTGGAAAGGCACACACCTGTCTATATAAGGTCCCACAGTTGACAGTGCATGTCAGAGCAAAAACCAAGCGATGAGGTCGAAGGAATTGTCCGTAGAGTGCCGAGACAGGATTGTGTCGAGGCACAGATCTGGGGAAGAGTACAAAAACATTTCTGCAGCATTGAAGGTCCCCAAGAACACAGTTGGCTCCATCATTCTTAAATGGATGAAGTTTGGAACCACCAAGACTCTTCCTAGAGCGTGGGGAAGTGGGGAATCGGGATTGTCACTCTGACAGAGCTCCAGAGTTCCTCTGTGGAGATGGGAGAACTTTCCAGAAGGACAACCATCTATGCAGCACTCCACCAATCAGGCCTTTATGGTGGAATGGCCAGACGGAAGCCACTCCTCAGTAAAAAGGCACATGACAGCTCACTTGGAGTTTACCATAAGGCACCTAAAGGACTCTCAGACCATGAGAAACAAGATTCTCTGGTCTGATGAAACTATGATCGAAGTCTTTGAATGCCAAGCGTCACGTCTGGAGGAAACCTGGCACCATCCCTATGGTGAAGATATGCTGGTGCAGCATCATGCTGTAGTCAGGATCAAGGGAAAGATGAACAGAGCAAAGTACAGAGAGATCCTTGATGAAAACCTGTTCCAGAGCGCTCAGGACCTTAGACTGGGGCGAAGGTTCACCTTCCAACAGGACAATGTAGGAGTGGCTTCGGAAACAAGTCTCTGAATGTCCTTAAGTGGCCCAGCCAGAGGTCAGACTTGAACCCGATCAAACATATCTGGAGAGACCTGAAAATAGCTGTGCAGCGACGCTCCCCATCCAACCTGACAGAGCTTGAGAGGATCTGCAGAGAAGAATGGGAGAATCTCCCCAAATACAGGTGTGCCCTGCTTGTAGCGTCATACGCAAGAAGACTCAAGGCTGTAATCACTTCTAAAGATGCTTAAACAAAGTACTGAGTAAAGGGTCTGAATACTTATGTAAATGTGATATCATTATTTTTCACAAATTTGCAAAAATGTATAAAAACCTGTTTTTGCTTTGTCATTATGAGGTATTGTGTGTAGATTGATGAGGGGGGGGGGGGATTATGTAATCCATTTTAGAATAAGGCTGTAACATAACAAAATGTGGAAAAAGCAAAGGGGTCTGAACACTTCCGAAAGCACTGCAAGTAAAAGAAACATGCACCAAAAAAATCTAGGAAATGACCCACGGCCTTAACGTATGAATAAGAAAAAAAAACACAACAACATATTTTTGGGGGTGAGACAAATGGGAGACTGATCAGCAGGAATAGACCATCCATGATACCATGACGTTGTAGACGGCCTTTGCTGGACACCGCTGCTGTTTCTGTAACTCCTGTTGCAGTTTCTTTAAGTCATCCACCCGCTGCATAATGTCAGTGTCCAAAGGATCCTCCGTTGCCTTCCTATTCCGGCCATTGGATCTGTGTCGGGGAGATGGGGTAGAGGTTGATGGAGGTACAGGGAAGAGAAAAGGGTGCGCCTGGACGGTGGGTTGGGTGTTGGTGAGAAGGCATGATGAACCACCTGTAGATGGGCCCTCAGGGCTCAGCTCCGTCTCTGGACTGTCCAAAACACCACTCCCTCCAACACCAACAAGAAGATGGCGAATGTATTAGAATAGAATGTAAGCAATCTTAAAACATCTCCATTGGCTCCTTTGAGTTAAAATGTTTACCCCAAATAACTGATTTCATCAACATCTCAATCTACTTAACACAACACACGGTCTGTTTTCTGATGTTTGAACTAGCCTGCTATTCATTATGATAACACAGGCACGGAATATTTCCCACTCACAATTTCTCCCATCCAGAAAATAACTGATTTCACATGTTCTAACTATGTCTGCTAAACATAAGGTCACAAACACACACACTGACTATACAAAAGGACTCGGTTGCATGACGAGTACATACCGTTTCTGGCATATTTGTGTCTGTGTCTGACGATGTCTCCCGTGAACACGAAGCCAATCCAGTTGTCTGAAAATCGGTAGGGGACACACCAGAGGCAGCCCCACTCCTCGTCTCCTTCACCCTTTTCAGATTGTGAACATACCGGTCCCAAATCTTTCTCCATGAAAGAGTGCAAAACTCACCTCACACTTCCCCCTCAGTCTTTGCAAGGAATAGTATGTCGGGTCTCAATTTCCAGGTAGGAAAAAACTGTGTTGAATGCTGGAGCGCATTACAAGAGCCTTTTGTGATGAAAAACAACATTTCTCCATCGGCCCTGTTTGTGCATTATGTGTAGACAGCATCATTGTGACTTTGTCAGTCAGCTTGTTCTCAATAAATCAAAATCATTGTTAAGTGTTCCTGTATCAATATGGACTTTTAAAAACCCACACATAATTCCACCTATAGTAATTTGATGAACAGGACATTCATTTGAATATAGGTTTCTCTGGAGGCGTAAGAACAAGTTATCCTTACCACCAGAGGTTTGGATGGGGACCTGTATCAGCGATTGTGACCAGACAGACAGATCATCTGCAGAGATATAGCTCCCCATGTACTAAGTTTGTACTTTTCTATATCACGTATCAAATGACTGTGCACAAAAGGAGAATGACTTGATAGAACTGCAATTACAGAACTCAGACTTTTCTCTGTAGATTCAGAGTGTATTTGAATCCAGAATACTCTGGAGACATAATATTAAGTTCTACATATCAGAGGGTGAAGGGTGACCTGTATTAGTGATTTTGACCAGATAAATATATCACCTGCAAAGATGGAGCACCTTATATACTCACCTATGGTTATTACTGTTTATAATTAAGTATGACTGTGTACAGAATCAAAATGACCGTACATATATGCTTAGTTGCAGTCAAAACAACTCATATAAAGTCTGTCAGTGGTAGGAATACTTGATAGAACTAGAGTAAAGGAATCACCTACCCTCCGAATGTACACATAGTGCTGTATTGGTGTGTATTCTCCGAATAATAGTTATTCTCCAGGAAATGTTACATAAATAGCAGAAATCCTATACTATATGTTATATGTGCAACTTGTTATGGTACTTTGGTTGCTATAACATTTGGTTTAACGTGACATTGAGGATTTGGGCATGCTTTTTGAAGCATCCTGCCATAGGCCTTACCATAGCCTTACCACTCCCATTGTTTCACTAGCAGCGATGCAAATGCTATCTGTGAGGTAAATAAATAAATAAAACTATGCCATATTTTTGTTCATTGTCTCTCAGGATCAATGGATGAATCAAATTAAGAATACTTCAAATTTTGGTGTACCAACCCTTAAATGGGAGTCGATTTGACCAAATATGACAAAATTTGTATTTACTTAAAAATTCTAAGAACTAAATTATACTTCAACCAAATTATGGTAAATCAGCTTTTTAGTACAAATGTGGATTGTACTTCTAAAAAAAAGCTGCATATCATTTAAGGGAAAATATATATATTTTAGTTTTACAGAATATTAGAATAACAAGAATAACAATCTGTTTTGACTATTTTGTTAAATTTCAGATACACATTATTTACATGACTAATAATGTTTTAATAAGAAATATGTTGATATTTTGCTATGATTGTTGCTTTTGGTAATCCATGTAAAAGATGTTGGTAGTATGAGGGTTAAAAAAGCATTTTATTACATTGACTTGTATCTAATTGGCTGAAACAAGAGCGTGTTGAAATATACTTTTTTTTAGATAAACAAGAAAAGACACCTACTGGTAATTTCATAGGAGCCCAGAATAAGTTCCCACAATGCTTGTTTTCATCTGCGTGACTTCAAAGACGAAGATAGGGAATGGGACGTGGAGGTGAATTTCTGTTGGCACTCTAAACCATCATTTGTAAACATCTGCAGGAGTTTAAGTGTGCTTGTAGGGACAGACCCGTGGGACACTTTCGATTGGGAAACAAAAACTAAGGAGCTAGGAAAGAGCTATAGTTCTCTAAAGCAACCCATTCCAGAGAGAGAACTGGAAGGAGCGTTGATCTGCTGTTCTAAACTCACTCTATGTTCCTGAAAGCACAGAGGAACTGGACTAAACAGGAACTACTTTTCACTGCCAAAATGTACTGTACCTACTAACTATAATAGCATCCAGATGAATTCCTAACTTCCTTAGGACATGGACTGTGTGTGTGAAGTGATAGGCCTGTTTTCCCCATGCTAGTCCCGGAGAGAGCATGCAATATTCTAGCACACATACAGCTAGTGTACTGCGCAGGTCTATGTATGCGCGTGTGTGTATGAGTCAGAGGCGAGGAGCTCTTACCAGACATCAGAGTTTGTGGTGAACACTCCGTCTTTCAGCGACTCTGGGGACATCCAGCGGACTGGCAGAAGGCCCTTCCCTCCTTTCCGATAGTAATCCGTCTCGTAGATGTCTCGCGTCATGCCAAAGTCTGAGAAGAAGAGAAGAGAATTTTGAGTGGCCACTAAATATCCCACTAATGTGAGGGAGTGGATGCTCATGAGGCCTAATCCATTCCTCACCTCTCCTTCTCTTCTGTCCATTTACATCTGCAAGCTATTCCTCTCCCTCAAGCACTCAGTGATCTCAAAATACTTACTTTGGAGTACAGCAGAGCAGAGGGAGTTTAGCATTAAACAAACAGGGGGAAGTAGAAGTAATACTGTATTTTAAGGCACTCACCCCCGATCTTGACGGTGAAGTCCTCCGCCACCATGCAGTTCCTGGCAGCCAGGTCTCTGTGGACGAACTTGTTGGCGTTGAGGTATGCCATGCCGTCCGCAATCTCCCCTGCCATCTGGATCATCTTCTTCAGCGGGGGCAGAACCTGGCTGGACGTGTTCTGTGGCAAAGAGGCAGAGACGTGAGCACAAGCAGGCCATTCAGTCTATCCCTCCAACCTCCTTCTCCCTGCTGTCTGCAGCACTGAACCATGGCCAGGGCACACCACACAATGTGAGAGACCAACTGACGGAGGAGTGTGTGTGTGCCGTATTAATAGATGATTAATGCACTGACACACAGACTTGAGTTCTGTGAGAGACTATGTTATAAAGAGCAGGAGGGGTAATGTACATACCTCTTTACGGAGCGAGCGCAGGTGACTCTTCAGGTCTCCACGGGTCATCAGCTCCATTATCACCAAGGTGGGCTGTCCCTGAGAGACCACGCCCAGCAGACGCACCTACACCAATCACAACACAGCACCGAGAGGGTATCAGGGTAGATGAGCACAAACAATTCTCATTGGTGTAGTATTCCTTCTGAAACTTTTGGGAAAGAAACAGATATCTAAGTGCTAATATTCACTAAGTGACTGAAGTGATGTGGAATGTTCTTGCTTTTGAAACTACTCTGGCTCCTTTTAACTAAAACGACTGTGGAGCTTTGAGGAAAGCAGAAAAAAAACTCCTCCTTGCCTCTAAATTATTCAAAATGAGCTTAATAATTAAGTGTTCGGCTTTTAATCACCCAGACATGCTAAAAGGTTGTAACAGAGTTTTTCCAAGGGGGAAATCCTTAACATTTCCGTTTATCTGAATTAATGAGGATTCGGCTGTGATAGAGCACAAAGGTCTCGATCACACAGTTACAGCTGGCCTCAGGTTATACTGGAATTATACTGCAGCTCCCTGTGCCCTGGGTAGTTTGCCCTGGCTTTGACCTCTGACCTTATCAACCAGCCAGGTGTCTCCGACCCTATGCAGCGGTCTCTGCCTGGGGCCCTTTGTTTCTAACCTTGAAATTGTGAACCTTGTGAAATTGAAGCAATAATCTCATCACTCAAAGCTAGTGTTTCTGAGCCAATGTCCCTGATGTTAACTGTTTTGTCTCTCTCACCACGTGGTGACAGTTGAACTCCTTCATGACGGAAGCCTCATTGAGGAACTCTATCCTCTCCCTCATGCTGGCTGACTCGTTGACCGTCTTGATGGCCACGCGCGTCTCTGGGTCGTCTTTAACCACGCCCTTAGCGAGGCCCTCGTACACCATGCCAAAGGAACCCTGGCCCAACTCCTTGTGCATGGTGATCTTTTCCCTGGCCACCTCCCACTCATCTGGAACATACACTGAACACAGGAGTAGAGGACAGTCAGAGACAGACACAAAACACCATCACCCGAGGAGAGTCGGATATTTTGCATTTATAATGACACTGTAGGTGTTCAGATGGATCTTACTCTCAGCAGCACTGAAGTACTCAGGGTTGACAGAAGCATAGAGGACACCATTCCCCAGCCTGTCACTGTTCCTGTGGACACAAACCCATCTGTGTGAGCCAGTGGAGGCAGCTTCGGCAACAGATAAATGGGATCGTTCATTCAGCAGAAAAGCCGACAATCTTATGAACTGCCTAAGGCAGGAAAATGATCACAATAGCACTATTATATTATTCAACTGATTAATATTGCACTAGTCAAACATTTTGTTAAAGAGACACAGTTGTTTGTTATAGTGATCATTCAGCTCCTCTTACCTTTTTTTGTTGATAAAAAAGAGTGCAGTAATGAGGCTGGCGATAAGAATTATCACTATGATGGGGATGATGATGACCAGATAGAACGTGATGTCGTAGTCCCCTGCAACAAGATGATAACAGAACAACTATTCAAATCTGACCAATGAGAAAAGGAGGATTTAACAGAAATATAATTTCTGGGCATGAAAATCATCCATATAAAAGGCATTTTAATGAGGAAAAGCATGTGTTCTCCATACGTGTGCGTGGGGTTACGTAGAAGGACACTGGCTCAGTCCAGGACCCATTTCCTGCCAGGGAGGTGGCGCGCACGCGGGCAGAGTAGTTCCCAGAGCCTAGGTTGGTCAGACGAGCTCCTTTGTGCACTCTGTAGTGCTGGCGTGACACACACTCATGTTTCTCAGGCTGGAAAACACACACACACACACACACACAGACAAAGTGTCAACCTGATGTCTGATGGCCACAGTGGGTTGAGGGGTTGAGGTCCTGCAGAACTCCCAGGGGCCCTGGCCCATACAGACTCACCTCGGTGCCTTGGCGAAACTTAATCTCATACATTAGGATGAGACCGTTGGGGTTGACAGGCTCCGGCCACCTCAGCAGCACCGACCCCTCCACCTTCTCATCCCTCTCCTGATTCACCGTGCCTGGCATGTCATCCGCTTTGTCTGATGGGCAGAGACACAGACACTAAATATCAGATGGCTTCCTACACATAAGACATTTCCAAAAAGGAACAATAACGCTATGCAGATGGCCATGGTCAAGGTGTTGTTGTTGAAGCATTTGTGTCTAGTGTTGTCTGTGTCTGTGTGTGTGACTGCCTCACCTGCAGGTTTGGTCCTGGAGAAGACGAAGGCTCCAGCGCTGCAGCGACGGACCTCCTGGTTACAGGCGTGGATGTCGATGCGGTAAACAGTGAAGGGCTGTAGGTTGGGGATCTCTATAAACTCTGTCTTGCTCCGGTCCTCCATGAAGGGGAACTCCCTCTCGGGGGATTCTCCGTCTGTCCCATTACCCTCCAGGCCTGTGGTGTTGCCACCCCGCGCCAAGGTGCTGTTAGCCACCCCAAATAGATCCCTACGCCGCCGGTCTGGGGGCCTGAAGGACAAAGGGGGTTGCATAAAGAAATTCTAGAGAGAGAGACCCACTGAAGCAGAAAAGGCACATGTGTGGCAAAGGATAAGCGACAAAGGTTGAGGAGAAGAAGGAGTGAAGAAGATGTGTGGGCTTTCAGCTTCTCTGGAAGGGAGCTGAGGCAGAGAGGAGAGAGGGGAATATCAAGTCAGCTAGCCATACAGTAATATAGTGGCTCTCAACTGGTTTTGCCTCGGGATCCAAATTGAACGAGGTTGTCTCCGTCGCGACCTAATATTCATATTGCGAAATATAAAAATGGAAAACTATTTTTAATGCTATATTTTATAGTAAATGTAGCAATTATATGACAAGGGAACAACATTCCCACCTCTTTCATTGTCAATAATGAAATCATTCCCATGTTCTTGATGAAGAATGTCAATAAACAATAAGTTGGTTTGAGAGCACAAAATCAACCAAAATAGTGCTGCTAATAGCTCTATATTGAAAATTCTGTGATAGAATTTTTAAAATCTAAGATTAAAATAAATGATTAGGTTCATTATCATTTCTACACACTTCTTGCTGTTTTTTTTATTAAATGTATATTTTTACTCTGCGACCCAAAACCTCCCGGGCGCAACCCACCAGTTGAGAATCGCTGCAGTAATATATTCTGGAACGCCATACTGTACATACAGTATACTGTAGCCTTCATACCGAGCCCACATGATGTCATTGACACGAGTCACACTGAGCAAAAGCATCCCCTTCAACCTCACTGGACAGGGCAGGGTCCTCTACAGGAATAGAATATGGGAATAAGAAGTAGTAATAAGTACTATCAAGCAGTAAAATGACAATTTCTAGTGGGATACAACTTAACTGAGAGTAGAATACATTATGTTGAAGTAGCCTGGTTGTATTTGTTGTTGCAGTGTGTCTGTCCAGCTGCAGTGGTCTGCTCCCTGTGGAGCTGTGTGGTGTGATGAGGTCAGAGAGGTGGGACAGAGGTGCAGAGAGAGCACACATCCACACACTGTCAGCACCCTGCCTGTCTACTCTGTTAGCCAGGACAAATTCACTTTTCAAGGGAAAGTTATGGGAGAATAATGACCACCTGTTTGAAGCATAGAGAGGCGTTTTTTTGCATTATACTAAAATAAGGCAAATAAAGCAATAAACACGAAATCAAATGGTACATTCTGTCAAAAAGAGCAAACAAGATAACCTGCAACAGGACTGCAGCCCTCTTTCATGGAGATTGTTGTAAACACAATGATGAGGATGACGGTGTGAGCCACAGAAGCTGGAGAGCCGGCCGGCTGCAAGTGGATCCTGGCTGGAGCCACTGACAACATGCAGGCAGTGGTAGCAGTAGCAGATCACCAGACACTACTAGGTGGGGCCACTGGGACTCCACAACACACGGAGCGCTGTGCCGATACCGAGGGGAGCAGACCTTACCTAGAGTCACCTTTAGGAGACGTGTAACGACTGGCTCTCTCTGGGTCTCTGAAAGAATTCAACAGTCAGCCACAGGCGGCTGGTGGCACCTTAATTGGGGAGGACGAGCTCATAGTAATGGCTGAAACAGAATAAATAGAATGGTATTGAACTAATCAAACACATGATTCCCATGTGTTTGAAACCATTCCGATCTGTCCATTCCAGCCACAATTATGAGCTGTCCTCCCCTCAGCAGCCTCCTGTGCAGTCAGACCACAGTGCAGTCAACTGAGGTAAGGAAAATACAGGACTGTCTGACAGTGGTGGGATGTGCTGTGTATATGTTGGCTTAAACAACAATGAATCCAGAACATATTTAGATTCATAGGGTGTTTACAGTACACATGAACAAGACAAAGTAAATATGTAAAGAGTCTTTAAGGAGAGATAAATTCATTAGTGAATAAAAGTGACTGTGATGGATGAGTGTGTCTGAAAGGACTGTGATCTCCTGAGTATCTCTCTCTAACTCCACCTAACAGTACAGGCCAGCAGGGTTCACTCAGGACTACAAGAGAATGTGGTTTCTGCTTTATTTTACATTCCAACATCTAGACCTTCAAAAATACTGTACAAAGCCAATGTTCTCTCAGAACTATTCCACAAAAAAAAGACTAATATGAGCGGGTGACAAAAGACCTTGAGACTGACCGGGCACCCACTGGGAAAAAGTATTTATGGTGAGTGGAAAAACACACAGGCACAGACAGGCACACAGATCTGTGGGAAGAAAACAGAAGCCATCGCACACCTCTGTCAACATTCCATCCTGAACGTTTTAACTGCTCCAGCTAAGTCCACGGTGCACAGCACTCCAAAACGATCAGTTACGATTAACAATACACAACAGCACTGAGGACTGGCAGAGCTTTAATGAACATCTTGTATAAGAGACAAGTGCATGGAAGGGAGCACGAGACAGCCTGCCATTGAAGACTGGGTCGCCCCAAGATGAATGAGAGGGGTGATGGGTAGACGCCCCCTTGTGCCAATTTGCCCAGGAGAGGGGACAGATGGCTGGGTTGCCAGAGAGCTACAAGGCAGAGCAGAGTAAAGCAGACCTGTCCTCAAATGAACTTTAGACAGAGGACTGATACTGAAGCGTGACCTTCTAACCAGGCGCTGCTGACTGCAGCTGGTGTACTCCCTCCCCAGCTCCCCTCCTAAAAAAATACCTCCCTCTTTCTCACCTTTACGCTGTACGAGGGATCCTAAGAGAGACATGACTGCACTCTCTGTCTGGAGCCAGAACAGCGTGATTTAGCAGTACTCTTTTACCACAGCAGCTGAACATAGCAGCCTCTCATGCCAGTGAAAAGAGAGGCCAGAGAAAGGACACTTTTTTCTACTTAGTGATCATATACAATATGAAAGCACAGCTGTGATGGCGAGTGCTCTCTGAAGGACATACAGGGTGATAACCAGATGGTAAGGGCAGTGCCAACTGCCATCAACAGGATAAACACAGGAACCTTTGCGGTACTTCTCAATGTCCTTCTGTGTGTCCTTGGACAAGGACATTGAGAAGTACACCATGAGTTAGGTGATGTCATGGTTGCAACAACCCAATCAGCTGATGTCCACTCTGTGAATCTGAAAGGTTGTCACCCATCCCTGTCCCCGGATTACTCTTGTCTACTTCTCCAGCCAGTCAGTCTGTCTTGCTGAATGGTGTTCACTGGTCTGGCCAGCTTTAAGGGGATCTTCCCTTTCTCTCCTCATTCATTTGAATTCCAGATGGCTTCTCTGTACATTTCCTGGCAGCAGGTCACTCCGAACCATGCCGCGGACAAAGAGAGCATGTGAGGGAAGGAGGAGGGAGAGCAGCAAGGAGGGCGACAGAATGGAAAACATTTCCTCTCTCTCTGTTTCTGTTTCCCCCCTCCCTTTCGCCTTCTCTGTTAACCCTGGACTTCTGAGAAAAAAAATTGCACTCATTCAGAGGCACTTCCCTAGAGTGTTTTGTGATAATGCTGGCTCTGTTGTGGTGGAGTACCTGTGCATACACAAGCATAGTCCTTAGCGGCAGGCCAGAGACCTGGCACTCCTCGGTTTCCTAGACAACTATAACAAATCAACAAGAGAGTGAAAGAAAACAATTAGTAACAATAATGCCCTACCAAGCAAAAAGGCAGTAACTGCTCACTTGGACGAAAATTTGTTAGTCATTTTTGCTACATTAAATACATGCTTAATCATGTGGACAAGTATCCTGCCTCTATTGTGTTTTGGAGAAAATGGGGGTCATGTTAGCAGTAACTGCACTCGGTTACTGTGAAACCAAGGTTAATAAAAGCCCTTTTTCTCAGTTCCACAATATGAGCAGTTACTGCCTTTTTGCTTGGTAGGGCAGAATAGTGGTCTTGTTTTATTGTTTGTTTTAATACTGTGAAAGAGAGCATCACAGAGGCGAAGGAAAGGGCATCATAACATTACATAAATGCATGAGCTCAGTCCAGCAGGTGATGAAGAGCATACTGTACTAAGCAGGCTGGCGTCAGGGCAAGATATAAACACTGGAATGTATCAAGCACCAGAGAAGTCTATGGAGGTTAACAAGTGCATTAGAATTTGTTTTCCATTCAATTTGTTTTGCGATGAAATGGTACTAATTCAGTGAATACTCAAACCTGTACCCTGAATACACTGAGTATACAAACGCAGTATCGCTCATGCACTCATTCACCTCACACACACAGACACACACAGGGCCTGATCTGCCATCTGGTATGGAGAAACAAGTGGCCTGAGTTTACCCTGAAAAATGATCAATTTCAAAACACAGTGAGTACATCTGTGTGTGTATGACATAGAGTGAATGTGTGTGTGGGAAGGGGTTGGAGTCTTTGAAACTGTAAAGCATCCGTAGCCACGAGAAGGTAAAATTATAACACAACACAGATGTCGTTCCCCATTCTGGCAAACAAAAGGCTAACGGGCTGAAAGGGTGCAGCCAGCCCAGCGAGCAGAGCGCAGCGCAGGCCCTTCAGACTCATTAATCAGATCCCTCTCCCTGGGTTTGTTTGTGCTGCCTAAATTACAGCCTGCTAGGCCTTAATATCCGCCGCTGCTGCCGTCGTCATGGCGATGGAAAAGCCACAAGTGCCGTAAGCAGGCATTGAATTCCCCATGTTTCTCCCCGTCAGGCAGGGTCCTCTGACACAGCTACAGCCCAGCAGCCCTACACTCTCCCTCCCTCCAAACCCTCATGATGTTTAGATCCTGTCAGTCCCAGTCTCAGGGCTGGGTAATTACAGCCTCACTGCCTCCTGATCCTGGATCTCTCTCTGGGCTATTAAAGCAAACAGGGCCCAGACTGTGAGCTCAGCTCTTTGATAATAATCGACAAAGTCTCAGAGAAGGGTTTGGTCCAAAAGCTGTAATCAAATGGGGGAGGTTATAGCCAGCGCTTTACTACCACACTGTTGAATGATCTCTCACCATAGAGAAAGACTGCCTGCTGCCTGGCACCTACCTGGGGGTGAAGATGGAGTTGTGCAGGAAGTTCTCAAAGACTTTGCGGTAGGATGCGTCATCTATCTCTGCTTTCAGGTCCTCCTTGGTCTTGGGGCAGGGGCAGCAGGGGCCCTTGTCCCCCCCAGACAGGTCAGGCTTGGTGGGCTTAGTGTCGTCCTCCATGTCTGCCAACCCCGTGGCTGAGATTCTAATGGGGATCTTCAGCTCTTTTGTTGAGAGTTGGAGGGGAACAGGACCCGTTAGCAAATGACAGCATTCACCAAAGAAAGCAAAAATGAAAAGGGATTAGGTGGTGTTGTGAGGGAAATATTATGTTTGTGTATCAAATCAATGCTACTTTTCTAATAACTAATTAGCTGGGTTAATGCAGGTAACTGACTGATCGTGTATGGAGGAATCCTCACTATCACTGATAAGCAACTTGGCAGTACACCCAGAATATTGCTATGAGAACAACCAAGGTATCTCAGTTTTAAGGTCTCAACTTGGAGAGAGAAAGCCTTGTGAGGTATTGGTCAGTCACATGTGCGAGCCACCAGTAATGATGAATTAATAATGCTAAATCATGCATATATAACTTGTCTGTGTATAGCGGTATATAAGACAACTGCTGGGAATGATCCAGCGGAGTTTCTGATAGACCTGTACGTTGTGCAGAATGTGTTGTAAAGCTCTCCAGCTTGCTGATAATAAAGAGTGATTCATTTAAGATTGACTTCAGGTGTCCCTGGTGTTGAGTGTACAGAGCATTATAATACTAGAGGAGGAGAGATACCGACAGTTGGACTCCATAATGCACAAAGATGAAAAGTAGACAAGGGAAGAGAAAGAGGAGGAGTTGGAATGCTGACCTTTGGAGCAGTAGTTGTGTTGGTACAGCTCCTTGTCTTCAGCTTGCTGCTGCCAGCGGATCAGGTAAAAAGTGAGATTGCCGTTAGGGTTGAGGGGAGGTGACCATTTCACCACCAGCTTGGAGGACGAGTTGGAATACGCCCGGGTATCCATTGGCATAGACGGCTCTGTGACAAAAACACACAAATGTTGAAATGCTATGAGTGGTGTTTACTACACTGAACCAAAATATAAACACAACATGCAACAATTACAAACATTTTACTGACTTACAGTTCATATAAGGAAATCAGTCAATTGAGATGAAATCATTAGGCCCTAATCTATGGATTTCACACGACTGGGAATACAGATATGCATCTGTTGGTTACCTTAAAATACGCTATGGCTGTGTCTCAGAAAACCAGTCAGTATCTGGTGTGACCACCATTTGCATCATGCAGTGCATCTCCTTCACATAAAGTTGATCAGGCTGTTGATTGTAGCCTGTGGAATGTTGTCCCACTCCTCTTCAATGGCTGTGCGAAGTTGCTGGATATTGGCAGGAACTGGAACACGCTGTCGTACACGTCGATCCGGAGCATCCTAAATATGCTCAATGGGTGACATGTCTGGTGAGTATCCAGGCCATGGAAGATCTGGGAGATTTTCAGCTTGCGGAATGGGGCGTGTATTATCATGCTGAAACATAAGGTGATGGTGGCGGATGAATGGCAAGACAATGCCTCAGGATCTGGTCACGGTATCTCTGTGCATTCAAATTGCCAACGATAAAATGCAATTGTGTTTGTTGTTCATAGCTTATACCTGCCAATACCATAACACAACTCCACCGCTACCATGGGACACTCTGTTCACAACATTGAAATCAGCAAACCGCTCGCCCACACGACGCCATACACGCTGTCTGCCATCTGCCCAGTACAGTGTAAACAGGGATTCATTGGTGAAGAGCACACGTCTCCAGTGTGCCAGTGACTATCAAAGGTGAGATTTTGCCCACTGAAGTCAGTTACGACGCTGAACTGCATTCAAGTCAAGACCCTGGTGAGGACAATGAGCACGCAGAAGAGCTTCCCAGAGATGGTTTTTGACCGTTTGTGCAGAAATTCTTTGGTTGTGCAAACCCACAGTTTCATCAGCTGTCCGTGTGACTGGTCTCAGGCGATCCCGCAGGTGAAGAAGCCGGATGTGGAGGTCCTGAGCTGGGGTGGTTACACGTGGTCTGTGGTTGTGAGGCCGGTTGGATGCACTGCCAAATTCTCAAAAACAACGTTGGAGGTGGCTTATGGTAGTGAAATGAACACTAAATTCATTGGCAACAGCTCTGGTGGACATTCCTGCAGTCAGCATGCCAATTGCGTGCTCCTTCAAAACTTGCGACATCTGTGACATTGTGTTGTGTGACAAAACTGAACATTTAGAGTGTCCTTTTATTGTCCACAGCACAAGGTGCACCTGTGTAATTATCATGCTGTTTAATCAGCTTCTTGATATGCCACACCTGTCAGTTGGATGGATTATCTTGGCAAAGAAATGTTCACAAACAGGGATATAAACAAAATTGTGCACAACATTTGAAAGAAATAAGCTTTTCGTGCATATTATAGAATATTTCTGGGAGCGTTTATTTGACATGTTGTGTTTATATATATTTTTGTTCAGTGTATAAAGTTTTAAATGTGTTGTTTTCATGAAGCTTAAAATAAGAGTGATACATTTCCTTATTGAAAGTTCTGATAAGAAGTGTTTCAGTTTATCTTGGGTGAAAACATGTTCATGGCTGAGGCGACCTGATGCTGTGTACAGTAGCTGTACTGTAGTCTGGTCTGTGTACAGCAGCTGTACAGTGTCTTACCTGAAGGGCTGGTGCGTATATAGACCACGTCACTCTTGGCTCCAGGGATGTGTTTGTCCTCCACCACCAGGGTGATGGCCTTGACAAAGATGGCGTACTGGGTCCAGGGCTTCAGTGGGGACAGCAGCACACCAGGGTCTATCTCTTTGTCTTGCGGTAGGTCCACGTCAACCATGTTCCAACTGTTGGAGCCACACCCATCCTGGCCATCAAACTCTGTGATGTTCTGGTGCGGTCTGGATTGCATGGTTAAGACACCTTATGTCAATTTAGTACAGCAACTCTGAATCCACAAACACAGCAGATAATGTCCTGTCTACAAGTATAAGTATTTGGGGCAGCAGGTAGCCTAGTGGTTAGTGCGTTGGGCCAGTAACCGAAAGGTTGCTAAATCGAATTCCCGAGCTGACAAGGTAAAAATCTGTTGTTCTGAACAAGGCAGTTAACCTACTGTTCCTAGGCCGTCATTGTGAATAAGAATTTGTTCTTAACTGACTTGCCTAGTTAAATAAAGGTTCAATAAAACATATAAAAAATAAAGGCTCTACGCAGTACAATAGGGAATGGTATATCTCCATGAGAATACTTACGCTTCCTTGTAGTAGACGATGAAGCTGATGAGGTCTCTGTAGTCTGGTGGTCGGTAGCGCTCCCAAGTCAGCTTGATCCGGTTACTCATCGTGCTGTTGGACTTGAACTTCAGGATATGACTCTCACCTACAAACACAAACCACACCTTAGATCAGTAGTTCCCTAACTGGTGTGTGGTAGTCCCCCCGCCCCTGCCAAAAAGGAATTCAGTCCGGCTTTCAACTTACTCTTGAAAGTTGTAGTTAATTGTAGAATGCATAAGATGCTATTTCCCTCATTAAAATGCAAATCAATTTATAATATTTTTGACATGCGTTTTTCTGGATTTTTTTGTTGTTACTCTGTCTCTCACTGTTCACATAAACCTACCATTAACATTTTTGACTGATAATTTATTTGTCAATGGGCAAACGTACAAAATCAGCAGGGGATCAAATACTTTTTTCCCTCACTGTATATATTTTGTAAATATACAGTACCAGTCATAAGTTTGGACACACCTACTCATTCAAGGGTTTTTCTTTACATTAAAACTATGAAATAACACATATGGAATCATGTAGTGACAAAAAGTGTTAAACAAATCCAAATATATTTTATTTTTGAGATTCTTCAAAGCCACCCCTTGCCTTGATGACAGCTTTGCACAATCTTGGCATTCTCTCAACCAGCTTCATGAGGTAGTCACCTGGAATGCATTTCAATTAACAGTTGTGCCTTGTTAAAAGTTAATTTGGGGAATTTCCTTCCTTAAAGCGTTTGAGCTAATCAGTTATGTTGTGACAAGGTAGGGGTGGTATACAGAAGATAGCCATATCTGGTAAAAGACCAAGTCCATATTATGGCAAGAATAGCTCAAATAAGCAATGTGAAACAGTCCAGCATTGCTTTAAGATATGAAGGTCAGTCAATACGGAAAATGTCAGTGCTGTCTCAAAAACCATCAAGCACTGTGATGAAACTGGCTCTCATGAGGACCGCCACAGGAATGGAAGACCCAGAGATTATTTCACTTAGAATTCACTGTATCACAATTCCAGTGGGTCAGAAGTTTACATACACTAAGTTGACTGTGCCTTTAGACAGCTTGGAAAATTCCAGAAAATGATGTCATGGCTTTAGAAACTTCTGATAGGCTAATTGACATCATTTGAGTCAATTGGAGGTGTCCCTGTGGATGTATTTCAAGGCCTACCTTCAAACTCAGTGCCTCTTTGCTTGACATCATGGGAAAATCAAAAGATATCAGCTAAGACCTCAGAAAAAAATTATAGACCTCCACATGTCTGGTTCATCCTTGGGAGCAATTTCCAAACACCTGAAGATACCACGTTCATCTGTACAAACAATAGTACGCAAGTATAAACACCATGGGATGTCGCAACTGTCATACCGCTCAGGAAGGAGACGCATTCTGTCTTCTAGAGATGAACGAACTTTGGTGCGAAAAGTGCAAATCAATCCCAGAACAGCAGCAAAAGACCTTGTGAAGATGCGGGAGGAAACAAGTACAAAAGTATCTATCCACAGTAAAACGAGTCCTATATCGCTCAGCAAGGTAGAAGTCACTGCTCCAAAACTGCCATAAAAACAACGGTTTGCAAATAAATTCATTAAAAATCCTACAATGTGATTTTCTGGATTTTTTTTCTCTCATTTTGTCTGTCATAGTTGAAGTGTACCTATGAGGAAAATTACAGGCCATAATCGGTATCGGCATTGAAAAATCATAATCGTCGAACTCTAATACACACTATATATATTTTACAGACACAATCTATTTTACAATAGTTATATTTTGTTTGTTTCTAGTCCTGTCCTTCCTCTACCCTCAACCTCTCCCATCGGTTTCTGATGTCCATCCAGTTTGATTTCTATTTGCCATATATTTTTAATTGTGTTGTTTCACAAAAGTTCTGAACCCCTGTCTTATATAATCTTCTCACAACACATACAGAAAACTTAGTTGTGATAACAGTGTTGCATTAGATTAAGGCTTCTTATTAAATCACATAGGTGTACTCACAGCTTGCTCTGTCTCCATTGTTGCGGAAATCGCCCTCCTCAAACTTCTCAGTGATGTCCGTCTTCTCCCACATATTGTGGATCTCAGACATGCAGAGTTTGGGGTTGAAGCGGAAGGACAGCCTCCCAGCCCTGATGGTCAGGTTGTGTTGGGTCCAGTCCCACAGGTACTGCAGGCGCTGGTTGTCAATGGCAGAAAAAGCATACATCCTGAGGGGAGACAACAGACAGGTGTTAACTTACTATCACACCTCACAGCTGTGCTGGCATAGATGGGACCAAACCACTTTTTAAATCAGTCAATTTATTTACTTTAAGCACACAATAGAGCACTGAGAATAAAGTCGTCCAAATGTTGTAGAGTGGTTGGCCTAGTTTTCCATCTGTTGGATATGTAAAGTGTTAAGAGGAGAAGACGTCAGAGCGGATTGTGTTTCAGTGTGCGTGGGTGTGTCTGTCTAACACTGAGCTGTGCACACAGAGAGGGCCAGAGATGAAACAGAGCGACTCAGAGCCTCTCAGCTACATGGAATACCTTGGGAACGAGCGGAATGCCAGCCCTTCTCTAGAGCATTGCTCGCACTGTAACTCTAGCCTGGGAGGGATGACAACAAGAGACCTGAGAGGCTTTCCCACGACCCTCCTGGTCATCTCCAGAAACACTCTCCCTATCTCTGACAGAGGATAGGACCCTGGTGATGTCATGCTACAGCCAGAATAGGCTGGTACACCTGGGTTTCCATTCAGATAGAGCCCTCTGGGCACAAACTGGTTGAATCAACGTTGTTTCAATGTAATTTGTCAGCGTATTGTGACGTGGAATCTACGTGGAAAACAAAACAATGTGATTTTTTTTAAAGTAATCAACTGCTGTGTTTACGGTGAAATTTAAACCACAGGATTATGCCATCATGGTAACCAAGTTTCAACATAGACGATGTCAGACCTTCATTGTTATATGTACTACAAATTAATAATTGATATGTTGGATTCACATCTCCATTTCAACCAAAAATATAAGTTAAAGAATAAGACTAAATAAAATAAAATGTTATTTAAAGTGCATTTGAAGTTTTATTTTATTTTATTTAGTCCTATTGTTTAACTGAGAAGACATGAATCTAACATATCTATTACTAATTTATCGACAACTGGAATTGCTTTTTAATAACCAAATCTCTATTTTTGATGTAAATGGCATGTTATAGAAGGGTCCAGAGTCCAAACACTTGTTTTCCATCTTCTCCTTGTTTTTGAGAAACTTACCCGAACCAGCGATTCACTTCCTCATCCTCGTTGTGCGTTGCTCTGAAAAAACATGAACAAATGCTCCAAAAATACCCAAATACATCCTTTTAGAAACAGAAACGCTCTAAGTATAGTGATGCGGGACTTTAGATGAAATTGTGTCATTCCGAACTTTATCCTCAACGTTATATTACATTTTGTGCGACTCAAGCTGTTTCCCCTATCCAGCTGTTCCATTCTCTGTGTAGGCTGCTGCTAGAATTGACAGAGGTATCGCTCGAGTCACAACAAAATGGAATATAAGTTGCGGATAAAGTTTGGAATGACGCAATTTAATGTGTACAACATTTAAAGACCTGCATCACTATACTGAGAGCCTTTCTGTTTGTTCATGTTTTTCAGAGCCCTCGTACTGCACAATGAGGATGAGGAAGTGAATCACTGGTTGGGCTAAGTTTCTCAAAAACAAGTGAAATAGCGTGGGAAAAAATGTCTGGACCCTTCTATAACATCCCATTTACATACATTTTTTTTATTCTAAATTTAAATTCTCCTTTAAAGCTAGACTAAATCAGTGGCACATATGGAACTATCCAAGCAGAAGATAGATCTCCTTCTAATGTTGATATCTTATTGCATTGACAACTAAACCCAATTCAATATCACTTTTGATATAGAATATATATATAGCCTATTAACTTGCCGAAAATGTAACAAATTATAGGTACGAGTCTTCACCAAAAATAACAGTTAAATAATAGGATTAAGTCAGTGGCTCAGCTGGAACTATCCAAGCAGTAGATACAGTGCCTTGCGAAAGTATTCGGCCCCCTTGAACTTTGCGACCTTTTGCCACATTTCAGGCTTCAAACATAAAGATATAAAACTGTATTTTTGTGAAGAATCAACAACAAGTGGGACACAATCATGAAGTGGAACGACATTTATTGGATACTTTTTTAACAAATCAAAAACTGAAAAATGGGGCGTGCAAAATTATTCAGCAAAATTATTTACTTTCAGTGCAGCAAACTCTCTCCAGAAGTTCAGTGAGGATCTCTGAATGATCCAATGTTGACCTAAATGACTAATGATGATAAATACAATCCACCTGTGTGTAATCAAGTCTCCGTATAAATGCACCTGCACTGTGAGAGTCTCAGAGGTCCGTTAAAAGCGCAGAGAGCATCATGAAGAACAAGGAACACACCAGGCAGGTCCGAGATACTGTTGTGAAGAAGTTTAAAGCCGGATTTGGATACAAAAAGATTTCCCAAGCTTTAAACATCCCAAGGAGCACTGTGCAAGCGATAATATTGAAATGGAAGGAGTATCAGACCACTGCAGACCACCTGATGGAGTCTGCAAAAGACCTGAGACTGGGACGGAGATTTGTCTTCCAACAAGACAATGATCCAAAACATAAAGCAAAATCTACAATGGAATGGTTCAAAAATAAACATATCCAGGTGTTAGAATGGCCAAGTCAAAGTCCAGACCTGAATCCAATCGAGAATCTGTGGAAAGAACTGAAAACTGCTGTTCACAAATGCTCTCCATCCAACCTCACTGAGCTCGAGCTGTTTTGCAAGGAGGAATGGGAAAAAATGTCAGTCTCTCGATGTGCAAAACTGATAGAGACATACCCCAAGCGACTTACAGCTGTAATCGCAGCAAAAGGTGGCGCTACAAAGTATTAACTTAAGGGGGCTGAATAATTTTGCACGCCCAATTTATCAGTTTTTGATTTGTTAAAAAAGTTTGAAATATCCAAAAAATGTCGTTCCACTTCATGATTGTGTCCCACTTGTTGTTGATTCTTCACAAAAAAATACAGTTTTATATCTTTATGTTTGAAGCCTGAAATGTGGCAAAAGGTCGCAAAGTTCAAGGGGGCCGAATAATTTCGCAAGGCACTGTATGCCTCTTTTAAACGTTGATATTTGGTTGTGTTGTCAATCAAATACAATATTACTTTTGTAATACAGTAAATAGCTTAAAGTTATCTTAAAAACGAATGCAACATTCAACCTTAAAATGAGTAAAACTTCAACGGCCACATTTTGAAGTTGCTGTAACTATACCTTATGTAATCATATAAAGTGACCACGTGCATGTTCAAGATAGCATGCACAATCGCTGTCATATTCTGCACAGGATCGTGAATAGCATTGATCACTTGCACCATGTGCTTTTAATTTAACTTCAACTGTAATCCAGTTCTTTGATTCTGCTATTAGATGAAGCACAGTGATATTCATCTGTTGTATAAATAAACTAAATATCTGACATTGTATTCCCATTGGAACTTTTCTGTGCTTTTAAATGGTTGGAAGCACAGTGATAGACATTTGGGTGACAACTGAATCAAAACTCTGGCTTTGTTTTTTGATTGGAATTTGGTTGTGTTTTTAGATGGTTGAAAGCACAGTGATAACACATTGGAACTTCAACAAACTTTTGGCTGCCTTTTTGAGTGAATATACTGTAGGTTGTAATCTCATTGATCAACTTCTCAACCAAATAATACCCAATTATCCACATTGAAATAACATGGTGTGCCCAGTGGGATAGTTCATCCACCTTTTCATTATATAACTTGGAGAGGTGCCTTGTTATGGTGCTTTTGTGTGAATTCCTTTGTACTGTAAATGTTATGGCTGGTAGCCTCTACTCATAAATAAATCATGAGTGAAGCATTCAAAACCTGCTGGGATACATTTGACATGAGATAGATTCCAAAAATCCATTTAAATCATCCATGTGTCAATTTTCCTGTTCAAAAATATGGCTGAAGCCCGCTGATATTGGAGTGACAACATCTTTCCTCTCTAGGCTGTGGTTCAAGGCTGACACGTCCCCAAACACATCTCAGACTCAGAGAGCAGCCTGCCGTACCCTTCCATGAGCTCCTCCCCGTTGATGTAGCGCAGGCTCTTGAGGAAGGAGAGCGATCCTAGTGTGTGGGAATGTCGGATCCTCACATAGCCTGTTACTGTCTGGATCAGCCCCATGAAGCTCTCCAGCTCTGAGGCAATGTTATCTGGGGAGAGGAGAGAGTCAGCAAACACTAGTCAGACACAACAGCCAGTGTGTAAGAACCACAGCTCTGAATACATCAAATCCCACAAGCAACTGTACTGCTATACTGTATGACTATACTGTATGACTATACTATATGACTATACTATATACACTATACTGTATGACATATACTATATACTATACTGTATGACTATACTATATGACTATACTCAATGGTCTAGAGGAGAATAACCCTGGCTCCAGCAAATCCAGAGTTGTACAAACATTTTCATATCTAAAGATAAGCTGTAAGTCACTCTGTCAAGTTGAGCAAATAAATAGCATAATAGCATAATGTGATAATTGGTTTGGGGCACAGAGAAGGCAGCTGATGTAATGTTGACTCTGTGGCCCACACTAGCTCTCCCAGTGGCCCCGTGCTCGGTGTTCCCCTCCCAGTCTCTGGGGAGACAGACAGACTGAGTGGTCCTGGTTACTGGTACTGGTACTCACTGCCACGGCGGATGTTGATTTGCAGGTTGCCTTTGATGACTGTGCAGCCCATTAGAGACTGAGCAGCATCCACGGAGTCGATGGTCTTGGAGTCGCAGATCTTATCACACAAGCCATCACAGGCACTGCAGAACATACTGTGACTGAGGGAGAGAAAGGAGGGGGAGAGAAGAGGGAAAACATTCAAGAAATGACCTTAACTAAATACAACTTTAAAAAAAAAGACAATTTCCAAGAAACGTAATTAAGACGCCTCACCCCAACTCACCTTAAAAATCCCAAACTTCCAGAAGTAAAAATGAGTCTAATTTTAGCTTTCTAAAATACAAGGACACTTTCTTTGTGAACTATGTATTTTTTACGAGTCCTCATATGAACCCATGGTTTCATGAGAAAATTACTCACTAAACAGTCCTAAAGACAAAACAAGACTGATAAGGTAAAAAAAGTTGTCGTTTTTCGTCATGAATCTTGTTCTGTAGGCAGCTCTGCAGTGGTCATTAGCTGGCACAGCCACAATGTCATCAAATCTTAAATAAACCTAACACTAACCTTAACCTTAACTTTAAACACACTGTTAACCCTAATGCCTAACCCTAACCTTAAATTAAGACCAAAAAAACACATTTTTGTTTTCATGGATTTTTACAATATAACCAATTTTGATTTCGCTCAGTGCTGCCTCCGGGTCAAGACTCATGACTAGGCCTGTGGCGGTCAAAAAATTTAGTCAGCTGGTGATTGTCAAGCAAATAACTGTTGGTCTCACTGTAATTGACAGTGAATTAACATAAACACATTTAGCATCTCCTGGCTTCCACAAATTTTATTTTACCTTTATTTAACTAGGCAAGTCAGTTAAGAACAAATTCTTATTTTCAATGACGGTCTAGGAACAGTGGGTTAACTGCCTGTTCAGGGGCAGAACAACAGATTTGTACCTTGTCAGCTCGGGGGTTTGAACTTACTAGTCCAACTCTCTAACCACTAGGCTACCCTGCCGCCCCATATAGCCTACAAGCCACTGATATCAAATATAATATTTGTGCGCTCATGTGGCTATTCTGTGTTGAGTGGTTAACAAAGAAATAGGTACTCCTATATGCTTAATTTAGAGATATTAATGTAACTTTAGTTGTTCTACAAACGTTGGGCTGTTTTTTGTAAGGCTGCATGATGAGATTCTAATGATGAGTTGAAAAAAGTTGCTTGAAAGGCATGAGCTCTGCTTAGTTTTTGCGCAGGCTGTACACACTCCACTCTCATTCACAATTTGACAAGCACTTGATAATGCCTCGAATTTCACGGCGGTATCCCCTTTGTGGCCGTAATACACCCTAAAAAAATCTATGCCTTTTGAGGCCCGGAGTGCTGCCTAGTGCCCTTCTCCCTGAGTGCTGCGTAGTGCCCTTCTCCCCGAGTGCTGCGCAATCCAAAGCACCTCTCACTCACATGGCTCTCGTCACGTGATTGGTGCTTTCTCACAGGCTACAAGTGAAGACAGACACATCAGGGACGGAACTGTGCGCGTCCTTAACCAATTCCAAGGTGCATATTGAAGATATTGAAGAACTGTCCACATTTACTTTTCGTCAGCCAACAAGATGGGTAGGCCTAACGAACAGCAAAAGTACTAGCCTATGTCAATCCACTATCCCCCATAGTACAAAAGTCAACCTTTTTCATTCTGTGCAAGAAATAAATATTCCAAACATAGTCTGGGACAGTTAATACATCCACTAGCATTTTTTTTTTTAAATAATATGGCTGACGAAACAGAACAGAACGTTTAGCTTAAAATTTTGATAAACTACGAGGCTATTTCTTCATATTATAAGCGCAGCAATACGCACATGGCAGTAGGCCATAAACGCAAGTGTTCCATTAGTGCGAAAACACCATTATCAAAAGATACCGCAAATGCGATTATGCATGTAATGCATTTATTATTAAGGTGCATTTTTATGGTGAAAATGATCTTCTCCAAACTTGAAACTCACGCACTGCTTATGTGTGCCAGTTAGGCTAGAAACCCTTTGTAAAGCAGATTAAGGTGATTAATTTTGTCCACTTTAGTAATCAATTTTTGATTACCTTTGCATTGATGTCAGAGTGATTACAGGGACAATAGAGTGCTGAGTACCAGGCAGTTAGCAAGTTTGGTAGGCTACTAATGACCATCAGCAGCATCAGAGCCTGGAGAAACAAATTACCGGGACTAAACAGTCACGTGGAAATTGACTGCCTTCATGACTCGTGACCGCCGGTGTGGCGGTAATAACGTCACCGCAACAGCCCTACTCAATATGATGAAACCTGCAACAAAGACTCAGCATGGAATGTTTGGAGAATGAAAAATCTAAATACGGATTAAGTTACCCTGAGACATTAACAAAGATATTCTCTTATTCAAACTTAATGATGTCAAACGGGGAAATGTCAAACAATGGAAATGTTCTGAGTTACAGCGCTGCTATGATAAATCCCTCCTGAACGTATTCAAGCAATGTTCAGAAAGTCCCTTCTGTATCTGATGTTTACATTTATGCTTGCTACAGTATGACTACACCCTACGGGCCCGGACCTAATTTACGGAAATTCCCCAATGGATTAGTCTTGTGTACTGAGTACTGAGGTGAGCATCTTCCTCTGATTCAGAATTACCTGGAAAGTCCACAGGCTTCAATCATTCATGACGGAACATTACATTCTGCCCGAAGCATGTTTAGCTCTGAAGCTTCTCCTTGGAGAGGTAGCCTAGCGGTTAGAGCAGGGGTGTCAAACTCATTCCACGGAGGGCCGAGTGTCTGCAGGTTTTTTGTTTTTTCCTTTCAATTAAAACCTAGACATTCAGGTGAGGGGAGTTCCTTACTAATTAGTGACCTTAATTCATCAATCAAGTACAAGGGTGGAGCGAAAACCTTGAGACCCTCGGCCCTCTGTGGAATGAGTTTGACACGTGGGTTAAATCATTGGGCCAGTAACTGAAAGATTTCTGGTTTGAATACCCGAGCCAACAAGGTGAACAAATCTGTCGATATTCCCTTCAGTAAGGCACTAAACCATCATTTGCTCCAGGGGCGCCATACTACTATGGCTGACCCTGTACAACAACACATTTCACTGCACCTATCTGGTGTATGTGACAATAAAACACATATTTTTGTTTTTAAGAATGTTATCTCTTAAAGGACCAGACGTAGGAGGTGTTGAGATAGAGGTGAATTATTCAGAAGACATCTGTATGCAGATTCGTAATGCAACAAAACACACACTGCCAGAAAGTCACCCCACAATCAATATGTCAGAGGACTGTTTACAGTAACAATGACTGGAGTGAAATCATGATAGTACTCAATATAATACTGTAGACAACCCATAACCAGGACCATGCCTGATACTGGGGAGCCCTTGAGGTGAAGTGTGATCTCTACTGTCTTACTTATTGCTCTCATTGCGTGTGAAGCCTGATGGACACTCAGGCATGCACTCCCCTCCATGGATGACAAAGTGAAAGTCACCGGCCAGGTGCACATGTTCACACAGGTCCATGGTAATGCAGCGCCAGCCCTCAAACTTGTAAGTGTCTGGGGGGCAGTCCTGCACGCAGCGGCCCTCGTGGTAGTAGTGCAGGCAGGCTGCGCAGGCCATGTCGTCGTCCGGCTCCGTACAGCTTCCCAGGCACTGGGCATGGCAACACTCACCACCGTCCGTACATGCCCGCCGCTCACACTTCTTCTCTGGGCACACTGGGCAAAACAGACAGAGAGAAACAGGTTAGTGGGTCAGAGTAAACAGTCACCATATTACTGTAGGTCTGGATGACAGGATCAGAGTAAACAGTCACCATATTACTGTAGGTCTGGATGACAGGGTCAGAGTAAACAGTCACCATATTACTGTAGGTCTGGATGACAGGATCAGAGTAAACAGTCACCATATTACTGTAGGTCTGGATGACAGGATCAGAGTAAACAGTCACCATATTACTGTAGGTCTGGATGACAGGGTCAGAGTAAACAGTCACCATAGTACTGTAAGTCTGGATGACAGGGCCTGAGTAAACAGTCACCATAGTCTGAGTAAACAGTCACTATATTACTGTAGGTCTGGATGACAGGGTCTGAGTAAACAGTCACCATATTACTGTAGGTCTGGACGACAGGGTCTGAGTAGACAGTCACCATATCACTGTAGGTCAGGATGACAGGGTCTGAGTAAACAGTCAGCATATTACTGTAGGTCTGGATGGCAGGGTCTGAGTAGACAGTCACCATATTACTGTAGGTCTGGATGACAGGGCCTGAGTAAACAGTCACCATAGTCTGAGTAGACAGTCACCATATTACTGTAGGTCTGGATGACAGGGCCTGAGTAAACAGTCACCATATTACTGTAGGTCTGGATGACAGGGTCAGAGTAAACAGTCAGCATATTACTGTAGGTCTGGATGACAGGGTTTGAGTAAACAGTCAGCATATCACTCTAGGTCTGGATGACAGGGTCAGAGTAAACAGTCACCATATAGCTCTAGGTCTGGATGACAGGGTCAGAGTAAACAGTCACCATATCACTCTAGGTCTGGATGACAGGGTCTGAGTAAACAGTCACCATATAGCTCTAGGTCTGGATGACAGGGTCAGAGTAAACAGTCACCATATCACTCTAGGTCTGGATGACAGGGTCTGAGTAAACAGTCACCATATAGCTCTAGGTCTGGATGACAGGGTCTGAGTAAACAGTCACCATATAGCTCTAGGTCTGGATGACAGGGTCTGAGTAAACAGTCACCATATAGCTCTAGGTCTGGATGACAGGGTCAGAGAGGAAACACTAATGGAGCTAACAGATAAAGCACCGATCACAGTAATTAGCTTATATACAGTGTCAAATTACAATAAATTCAAAGGTTTTTATACTGGAATACATTTATGAGCTTCTTTCCCTGGAGAGGATAAAGGGTTAAATGTGTTAACTATTATTAGACCTACATCAAGTTCTGAGGACAGGAGTGAGGATGGGTGGCATGATGAGACTCTGATTAAGCTGGACGGTGTGTGTGTGTGTGTGCATGCCTAGCCTGTACTGTGCTCGTTGGAGGTCGAGGAGAGGCAGGCTTTAGGATTAGTGGGCTGTAAAATGGTAATCGCTGAGCAGAGCTGGGGAGCTGGAGAACGCTCTCAGAGAGGAAGTGGTGTGCCGTCAAGGCGTTGAATGTTTGCGCAGGGCCCCACTCTGCTCTATGCCAGCCTTGTTAGTAAACTGCAGAGCTGGCCCCACTACAGATAAATATTATTGCTGTTTGGGACTATTAAGGGAATTCTAGGGAGGGTGAAGAGAGAGGGGGGAGAAGTAAAGCAGTTGTATCGCCAGTAGATGGATTGCCGTTGACTCCAGGAGCAGAGGAGGGCTCCAATCAGACTGAGCTTCTCTGATACTACATCTACATGGCAGTTGGGGAGCAGACCTGGACCAGGTCCCATTGACGGGAACCTGCCGACCGATGGACAGTGCACCCATACCAGATTACAGTGCACCCCTTTATTCAAGTGTAGATTTTATTAAAGCAGCTACCACCCAAGACAAGAGCAAAAAACTGCAGCAAAGACAACCCCTCAGCTGATAGATCACTTTCTGTCAATTCATTGAGAAACAACATTTCATTGGTTTACCAATACTGTGCAAAAAAACTGGACAGAAATGATGTCACTTACAGAAATCAGAACTCCTGATTAGCTTCCAAGACATATGAACTTCCTTTAAGATCGTGAGAAAATCAACAGCAAGACAATTATGTGGAGAACACTGGCATGTTTCAAATTAAGATTTTAGCTTCACGAATAACAATTGTCAGTGTTTACTGAGGATAGCAAAGGGACTAAACCACACAGAAATGTGGTATCAATAACGCCAGCATTACCTCTGGTTGAGAAATGCACTGACTTTGGTTACAATGGTGGGAAAGACAGGCTTCAAACAGTTCATTTGGAGTTGCTGCCCTATGAACTCTATACATTCAATGTGCCTGTAATCAGCTCTGACCATCCACCCAGGTATTAAGCCTATGCTGTTAGATGTTTAGACCTAAGTGCTATTAACCCATAGTTATTCTGTGTATTATAATCCTTATGTATTATTTGGTGATGTTGTCCCTGGCAGGGGAAGAGGAGGTGAGGTGATTCTGTCTAGTGAGGAAACTCAGTAGTTATTTATAATGTATCAAGTGCCACCTGAGTTTGGACAGGAAAGGCAAAAATACTTTATCAGGGGCCCCAGGTATGCATGAGGGAAGGTGAGGCAGCATGTCCCCATGGTAACTGAATGACAGGAGCTCTAATCTGGAGGCCAAGGGAAGTCTACTACACAGAGACAGGCCTGGGTGTGGGCCCAAGTGAATGGATGTGGAGGAGCTCTTGGTGATCTAGTGCTTTTTTACAAATGATTATCCCTGTCTGAAGAGGATCTAACTCCAACTGAGAATGCCACCGAGCGACACGATGACACTCCTGGTTCCTAGGCAACGGCCTCTTGGTGCCGAGCCCTGCAGGCTGGGGGGGGGGGGGGGGGGGGCAACCACACACACACGACACGGCTCCATCATTCTGTCTGTTCATTAGCCTCCGCACTAATAAGAAAATCCACCCATTGTGTGTTTATTGGGGTAATTAATCTGCATACTGACATATAGAATGATTATTGTATTAGGTCAGAGGAGGCCGGTGGGAGGACCTATCGGAGGATGGGCTCATTGTAATGGCTGGAATGGAATAAATGGAATGGTATCAAACATATCAAAAATATGGAAACTACATTTAACTCTATTCCATGGATTCCATTCCAGCCATTACAACGAGCCCGTCCTCCTATAGCTCCTCCCACCAGCCTCCTCCATATTAGGTGTATACTGGGTGTGGTGCAGAGAAAGAACTAGAAAATGAAAGAGAGAGAGTGTGTGTGTAGTAGGAGTGTTTCTTCGATATGTGTGTTTGCTTGTGTAAGATGTGTCTGGTGTCAGAAGATCAGCGGTGCTTTATGAACCAGGGGAGAGAGGGAGTGGGGCTGCTAAACTAATCTAAACATGAATATTTCATGCTGTTTTAGCAAACATCTGTGTAAGTGAAGAAGAATGTGACAATGCACTACAGCAATGTTGCAAAGCAAACACATCATACTCCCACAGTACCAACTAGCCTAGTGCTTCTCTTCTTCACAAGGGAGGAGACTCATCATTCCCACTCTTAACCATTTCTCAAATAGTTGAGATTCTTTCTCACATTTGGTCAAATCACAAGCTGAACATACAAGAGGTGAAATTAGTCATCAAACATTCCATTAGAGTTCTGTAACCAACAGAAAATGCAAGGTTTTTTTTCAATAGAAAAATAAAAATCTGCTATTTGGTCAAAAGAACACAGCATGATCCTTCTTAATTCTGCTGATATCTTTAGCCAAGACTTGGGCTAATCACTCTATTTATTGCCATCCATTATTACTAATCCATTCATCACCTATAACACACAGGATTGATTGAAAACCTTTTCTAAACCATAACACAGGATTGGTGTGTTGGAATGAGTATGGGTGGTAAATGAGAACTGCACTTCCTTAAATAGCCATATGGCCCTTTTATGAGCTATATATAGATGGACAGTTCCTTGTTCCAATTCCAACTCTCTAACCAGGCTCTAGCTCAATGCTCCATAAATACCTAGCCATTCTGGACCTAGCCCATGAAGACAAAAGCATTAATTTAACTAGCCTATCCAATACCAACACATACTAGGCATTGATCTAGAAGTTGAATCCCATGATGGAGGTGAGAAGAGAGAGAGAAAAGCAGAGAGAGGGAGAAAAAAACTGGAAGCCATTCATTTTTTGGAATTCCACCAAAAGGGGGCAGCCCAGACAAGCTCAAAGGGGCCTCGTTAGGAGAGGTTCCGCATCATTTGAACAGATCCCTCAATGAAGATAAATTCCAAACATGTATACCTTTCGCTGGGAAGAAGAAGGGGTAGCTGCTGCCTCACAATCCATATAAGTCAAGACAATTTCCCTGTGTGACCAAACAAAATGTGGTATCAAGTATACAATCCTATATTTATAAACGCTCCAAGTGCAGCCAGCCTATTTCCACGCTGCTCTGCTCTACACACAGCTATGCATGGCATCGTGGGTTTCCACTGCTTCAGAGGAAAGGGAAGGGACCACCAGATTACCTAACAAGAAATGCACGACTGATCAGAGTGTATTTCTGATCAGTTTAGTTAGTTAGGCCCAATAGTCCTTATCAGGAAGTAATGGTCTATATTGCAAAGTATTGTATCTATAGGCAATTTATGTATATCAATGAATTGAGGATAAAATGTAAATAGATACAGTGTAAATAGTGCACTTACTGTTATCTTTAAATTAGTAACTCAAGAGTTGATTATGATACTGGAATAATCAATGCCAAACACTGGGCTCTGATAAGATTGTATGGCCCCATTAAGAAAGCTAAGATAGCAGTATGTTGTGGTTGTGCCCAGTCATGTGTGACTGTCAGCAGAGGAGAGAGGCTTCGTACAGCTGACAACACACTCCTGCTGCAGAGATCCAGAGGGTTGGGGAGTGGGTGTAGGGGTTATGTACCACACTCTCATTTCTGCACAATCTCTCCCTCCTAGAGAAAACTGACAGGTCAGACGCCATAGACACTGCAGCTGCCCAGCCTGCCCCTGCTGCAGGCAGCAAAATTACTGCAATGTAAGGAGCGGCACGGTCCATCTCCTCTGTAGTAAACAACACAATGAACACAGAGATAGCGACAGAGTCGGCTCCCCACAGAGACAATCACACATTCCTGTACCCTCAATAAACAGAGAATGAACGAAGAGCTACTGTCACAACAGTGCTGTAACAGACTGGAAAACCTACATGCTGTTTAAAAGCCCATTGACCCACTTGGATGTTTTTCCTGTGACATGTTGTTTGCCTGTCGTCTGAAGTCAGTGGAGTATACAAAGAATATCTATCAGTTTAGTAATCAAGGAGTAGAATGTAAATCCCTTTGTCCTCTTCACCAACATACAATAACACACTTCAGGACACTATGAAGAAATATAAAAGCTTGTTATGACTTGACTCAAATACTGTATATCATAAATCCAGGATATATTGTAGTGGGCTATGGATGTAGAAGAAGAATTAGAATGCTTGTTTTGCTGCAGGAATGTGACTGCAGAGCCAGGATGCCAATAAGTGATCTGAGACAAACGGAGGTTTGCTGACACGCAGCATCTGCATCAGAGAGAGAGCGTCAGATCCCTGCATCGAGAGGACTCGCCTTGCTTGGCTGGTGGGGGACATGCGATGGGGAGCTGTTGTGAATCTGCGATCTTGGACTTAGTAGCCTATGGGAACATCATGTGTCCCCCCCACATGCCAACGCCCCCTCCCCTCTCTCTCTTTCTCACCCTGTCTGTCTGTCTGTCACAATATGCTCTGCTCCGTTCTGATCTGAAAAGGGGAGGTTTCAATTGATGCCTGTTTTTCTACCACATGATGCTTCGTTGATCGGGAGAACAACATTTCTCCGTTTGACATTTATAATCCTAATATTTTATCACAGAGTTTCAGTTTTTCTTAAAAGACTGATCCTTGCAGAGAGCATTATGCACCACAATCCTCCTCTGGGTTATTTGAATGCGTGGCATGTCGCTCTAGCCAAGGTGCTTGCGTCGGCTACTACAGTGTTTACATCTGGGGAGACTAGTGACGCATTTGCAGCCCACACGCAACGATGCTGCAGTGGAATAGTAGCCTATTCTATGTGCATACCTCTACTGCTGTATTTGCTATCTCACAAAGTCATAAGGTGAAGGTAAAATAATCGAACTGGATACAGATTCAAAGGAATGTAATTTAAAGCCATGAAGATGGCAAAATGTGAGGTGATCATATATCTTTTCGATTTTTATTTCAACTGATCTATGCTTTTCAAGGCCTAATTTAGATTACCTCTAGAAACAGAAATAAAAAATATTTAAAAAAAAAAATATATATATATATACTGTAGTAATAACAAAAATAACTGTTATTATTATACACATTGGATTATTATTAGTATAAGTATTATTTAACATATTTTTCTAATCATAAATATCCAATTTACCAGTGTCATGAATAGGATGTAGGACAGACTGTTTGGAAATAAGTCATTATTAAAGGGGGAGGAGTTTGAGGGGTGTAACTGGGAGAGATTTCTTGTGGACCAATAGCAGGCTTGCAGGGGCGGTTCTGGATGATTGACATGTTATTGAGTCTGGAGTAGAGATGGTAAACAAGTCCTCTCTGGTGAGGGGAGTGGGAGGGGGAGCTGTAACCATGGTGATTAAACATGCCCTTTTCAGCATGCAGTGTCTTTATTCCTTCAGGAAAAGCCTGAAAATATGTTGTTTGATACGATACAATACAATACTACTCTCCTAAACCCAATAGGCCAGTCCTCTTTGTTGTAGAGGATGTTATTTTGTTTTCGCTGGAACAAAACCAAGATCTTTGTATTTCATCTGACCTGGAAACAGACCTACATCTGTGGCAAATCAAATGTACCATATGTTCGATCAGATTGGTTATCTCCTTCCTTGCCCTATTAACATAGATTCATTAATGGTTCAAGTAATCTGCACAAGCATCCATTTATTGCATTTTTCAGCCTGCACACCAAGGCCATCTATGAAGGTTGAAAATAGTGAGCTCAATGCTGGCCCCAGCAGTCAGGTACGGTAGCCCCTCATTTTGTATACAGTCAAATCTCTGCGTCTCAGATTACCAGCAGAGCCAAGAGCAGGAGCAGCAGTCTGCATCTGACTGGCTGTGTAGCTCCCCCCGACCCCCAGCTCCCTGGCCTCCATCAGGCCACATCCTCATCCGGCAACCCGATTCTCCCCTGGAGCCCCCATCGGATCACTCTAGACACTTGTTTAAACCACATCAGCACAGAGAGCCAGGGAGAGGATGCTTCCTACACTAGCACAGCCGAAAGACAAACCGCACCACCAATCCAATACTACTGTTGCTGTTATATTATTTGAGTTCACCTTTATTTAACCTATTACAGCAAAGAGTTTAAGGACGATTTTAAATGGGACAATTTAATCCGATGTTTTGTACACTTAGAGACACAACATCCCCTGCACATTTATGGAGTTACTGTACATGTTTTGCTTTAAACAGTATTTTTCATGGTCAAACTCTGTACAATCTACAATCATTCCAGATCTATTTTTCTCATGCAGACAGCTGCTGACTGGGAGACTAGGCTGGTAAGCCTGAAAAATGTATCTTCAGTGTTTTGCACAAATAGGTGTATGTGAACTCATTCCTCCCAGCCCAGTGTGTTTGGGTCTCTTCCACTCCCATGCACACTAAAGACCAGCACTGTGTTTTTCACTGAGGTATGTGCTGGTCTGTCTGTTCAGGCATGCATGGCATTTCCCATCACCCGCGTTCAGTCACAACAACACACACCCTTCCTTCCACCCTCAGGCCTCAACCCACTGCAGCTGCTGTTGTTATTGATGTTGTTGTTGTGTTGTTCATATGTACTTACACATACAGAAAAAGTATTTAGTCAGCCACCAATTGTGCAAGTTCTCCCACTTAAAAAGATGAGAGAGGCCTGTAATTTTCATCATAGGTACACTTCAACTATGATAGACAAAATGAGAAAAGAAATCCAGAAAATCACATTGTACAGTATATACAGGGAGTCTTTCTTGTCATAATCGACAGATAGTGAAAAAAAATTAATATCTGACCCGGAACCTTTCTGGACCTTAAATGTATTGTCTAATCATAGTGGTTGTGTGAGGTCGTGGGCTTCACAGATGAAACAGCCCAGTCTCCCAGCCCAGTCTCCCTGCCCAGTCTCTTATCCCAGTCTCCCTGCCCAGTCTCTTATCCATGTCTCCCAGCCCAGTCTCCCAGCCCAGTCTCCCTGCCCAGTCTCTTATCCCAGTCACTTATCCCAGTCTCCCTGCCCAGTCTCTTATCCCAGTCTCTTATCCCAGTCTCCCTGCCCAGTCTCCCTGCCCAGTCTCCCTGCCCAGTCTCCCTGCCCAGTCTCTTATCCCAGTCTCCCTGCCCAGTCTCTTATCCCAGTCTCTTATCCCAGTCTCCCAGCCCAGCCCAGTCTCCCAGCCCAGTCTCCCTGCCCAGTCTCCCAGCCCAGTCTCCCTGCCTAGTCTCCCTGCCCAGTCTCCCTGCCCAGTCTCTTATCCCAGTCTCTTATCCCAGTCTCTTATCCCAGTCTCCCAGCCCAGCCCAGTCTCCCAGCCCAGTCTCCCTGCCCAGTCTCCCAGCCCAGTCTCCCAGCCCAGTCTCCCAGCCCAGTCTCCCTGCCCAGTCTCCCAGCCCAGTCTCCCTGCCCAGTCTCCCATCCCAGTCTCCCAGCCCAGTCTCCCAGCCCAGTCTCTTATCCCAGTCTCTTATCTCAGTCTCTTATCCCAGTCTCCCAGCCCAGTCTCTTATCCCAGTCTCCCAGCCCAGCCCAGTCTCCCAGCCCAGTCTCCCTGCCCAGTCTCCCTGCCCAGTCTCCCAGCCCAGTCTCCCAGCCCAGTCTCCCAGCCCAGTCTCCCAGCCCAGTCTCCCTGCCCAGTCTCCCTGCCCAGTCTCCCTGCCCAGTCTCCCATCCCAGTCTCCCATCCCAGTCTCCCAGCCCAGTCTCCCAGCCCAGTCTCCCAGCCCAGTCTCCCAGCCCAGTCTCTCAGCCCAGTCTCCCTGCCCAGTCTCCCAGCCCAGTCTCCCAGCCCAGTCTCCCAGCCCAGTCTCTCAGCTCATCCCCAGATACACACAGAGGACGCATCTGGATCTTATTTTTAGGCCAAACAGTGGCTTCAGCAGTCTCCCTTATTAATTCAGAAAACTCTCCAAGTTCATCTAAGGAGTCCTCACAGTGGTTCTGGCTGTCTTGAATTGGCGTGTTTGTGAAAAACTGTTTGTGTTCGCTGGCATGGAACACTCTCCTTTTGGTCTTGTTTTCTCGTCTGTCACCTCCCAGTGTGACTAACATGCCCACTATGACATTGCTCAAATTCACAACAGTACAACATTTGATCTCCACTCTGCTCCACTGTAGACCACTTTTAAATCAAGTAGTTTTATTGAGATGCCGTTTTGTGAACTTCCTTTCTAGACAGCCAGCAAAGTGTATCATGAAATAAACTATGGGGGAATATAGTGCATACTGCATTTCTGTGGTAAACCCATTCACAAAAGAATGTAAAGCCATGTTAAGACTGTCAACAAGAGCAAATCAAATTACTGTCCGTTTTTTTTCTGGTCAGGCATGATGATGATGACATTATTGGTAGAACACAAACATGGGAAGCATTCCGGCACTCAAGGTTTTATCTGGCAGGGCCAAAGCAGCCATGCCTTCTCCATGGCTTAAACCCACATTAGTATGGGAAAAGGCAAACTCGGAGAGAAACCAGGCTTTTTTTCACAGATTCAGAGGTGTTTCCTCTCACTGTAAGTGGCTTCTAAAAATACCTGCGTTCCCAGATCTGCTTCATTAAATGCACTGTGTTTCCTGGCAGCCCTGAGTTGGCTGGCTGACTGGCTGGCTGGCTGGCTAGTTGGCTGGCTGGCTAGTTAGCTGGCTGACTGGTTGGGGGTAGAACCACCAGCCACAGCCTCCCTCCAGATATGCCAGCAGTGAAGAGTCCAACCATCACACCTCTAAGCGCTACAGCCACACACTATGTACTTGTACTATTTCCCCATTTCCAAAAGAGAAGAAACAACTAAGCCCATGATTTCTGGCCACGAGTCTGCATGTTCACCTAAGACATGCCGCCCCATACTTCTACTCGACACATTCTATAGCATATCCCATATTTTATTCAGATGCATAAGACTCTCGTCACAACAATATCACTACACATGGCCTTTGTCCACTACTACATTTTGACTGAAGGAGGGATGAGTGACGCACTTCAGTGTGGCTCTGCACCTCCCTATCCCCAGACTGCAGGAGTCAGAGACTAGGAGCATTATAGGGGAACATTACATCACAACAAAAGCTAATACTAAAACAGGCCAACACCTTGGCTGCAAACCGGTCCTTTTTTCATTAACTGGATTATTACACTGCCTGTAAGTACGCTGTCTGCACGGAACAGAGACTGAGAGTCCACAAGCACAGAGCCAATCAGAGTCTCTGGATTGTGGTGGTTCTGATGCTGCCAAGCCCTATTTTTGTGGATAGCCATCTGCAGCTTTGCGGCAGGCTTCAGTACGATTGGCACACAGCACACACACTTCATCCTGGCACTGCGGCCTGCACACACTCTCTCTGCTGGCACAACATCTGGATTTAAAACGACACATCTGTATTTTACATTTACTTCAAGGAGGCCCTAATCCTGATTAAGCATACAAACATTTACCCTCATTTCAAAAGTGTATGAAGCTGTGTTCATATTAGGGCTATCCCCGACTAAAAAAAATCTTGGTCCCTCTAGTAATTTTTGTCTTCATTTTTTCAGCAAACAGTGCGCTTAAAGCATCAGACTAGCTCAGTGCATATACTGTAGTTGATTTGATTATAACACATAGGATGTGTTTATATGGAAAAAGACATTAAAAACATTTATTTCAATCGATTAGTTGAAAGAATAGACAAGTCTTGGTCCCCAAAAAATGTAAACGTGTTTTTTTCCATATATAGATGTGTTTTAAATTTTTTAATTTTTTTATTTCACCTTTATTTAACCAGGTAGGCTAGTTGAGAACAAGTTCTCATTTGCAACTGCGACCTGGCCAAGATAAAGCATAGCAGTGTGAGCATACAACAAAGAGTTACACATGGAGTAAACAATTAACAAGTCAATAACACAGTAGAAAACAAAGGGGGGGTCTATATACAATGTGTGCAAAAGGCATGAGGAGGTAGGCAAATAATTACAATTTTGCAGATTAACACTGGAGTGATAAAAGATCAGATGGTCATGTACAGGTAGAGATATTGGTGTGCAGAAGAGCAGAAAAGTAAATAAATAAAAACAGTATGGGGATGAGGTAGGTGAAAAGGGTGGGCTATTTACCAATAGACTATGTACAGCTGCAGCGATCGGTTAGCTGCTCAGATAGCTGATGTTTGAAGTTGGTGAGGGAGATAAAAGTCTCCAACTTCAGCGATTTTTGCAATTCGTTCCAGTCACAGGCAGCAGAGTACTGGAACGAAAGGCGGCCAAATGAGGTGTTGGCTTTAGGGATGATCAGTGAGATACACCTGCTGGAGCGCCTGCTACGGATGGGTGTTGCCATCGTGACCAGTGAGCTGAGATAAGGCGGAGCTTTACCTAGCATAGACTTGTAGATGACCTGGAGCCAGTGGGTCTGGCGACGAATATGTAGCGAGGGCCAGCCGACTAGAGCATACAAGTCGCAGTGGTGGGTGGTATAAGGTGCTTTAGTGACAAAACGGATGGCACTGTGATAGACTGCATCCAGTTTGCTGAGTAGAGTGTTGGAAGCCATTTTGTAGATGACATCGCCGAAGTCGAGGATCGGTAGGATAGTCAGTTTTACTAGGGTAAGCTTGGCGGCTTGAGTGAAGGAGGCTTTGTTGCGGAATAGAAAGCCGACTCTTGATTTGATTTTCGATTGGAGATGTTTGATATGAGTCTGGAAGGAGAGTTTGCAGTCTAGCCAGACACCTAGGTACTTATAGACGTCCACATATTCTAGGTCGGAACCATCCAGGGTGGTGATGCTAGTCGGGCATGCGGGTGCAGGCAGCGACCGGTTGAAAAGCATGCATTTGGTTTTACTAGCGTTTAAGAGCAGTTGGAGGCCACGGAAGGAGTGTTGTATGGCATTGAAGCTTGTTTGGAGGTTAGATAGCACAGTGTCCAAAGACGGGCCGAAAGTATATAGAATGGTGTCGTCTGCGTAGAGGTGGATCAGGGAATCGCCCGCAGCAAGAGCAACATCATTGATATACACAGAGAAAAGAGTCGGCCCGAGAATTGAACCCTGTGGCACCCCCATAGAGACTGCCAGAGGACCGGACAGCATGCCCTCCGATTTGACACACTGAACTCTGTCTGCAAAGTAATTGGTGAACCAGGCAAGGCAGTCATCCGAAAAACCGAGGCTACTGAGTCTGCCGATAAGAATATGGTGATTGACAGAGTCGAAAGCCTTGGCAAGGTCGATGAAGACGGCTGCACAGTACTGTCTTTTATCGATGGCGGTTATGATGTCGTTTAGTACCTTGAGTGTGGCTGAGGTGCACCCATGACCGGCTCGGAAACCAGATTGCACAGCGGAGAAGGTACGGTGGGATTCGAGATGGTCAGTGACCTGTTTGTTGACTTGGCTTTCGAAGACCTTAGATAGGCAGGGCAGGATGGATATAGGTCTGTAACAGTTTGGGTCCAGGGTGTCTCCCCCTTTGAAGAGGGGGATGACTGCGGCAGCTTTCCAATCCTTGGGGATCTCAGACGAGATGAAAGAGAGGTTGAACAGGCTGGTAATAGGGGTTGCGACAATGGTGGCAGATAGTTTCAGAAATAGAGGGTCCAGATTGTCAAGCCCAGCTGATTTGTACGGGTCCAGGTTTTGCAGCTCTTTCAGAACATCTGCTATCTGGATTTGGGTAAAGGAGAACCTGGAGAGGCTTGGGCGAGGAGCTGCGGGGGGGGCGGAGCTGTTGGCAGAGGTTGAAGTAGCCAGGCGGAAGGCATGGCCAGCCGTTGAGAAATGCTTATTGAAGTTTTCGATAATCATGGATTTATCAGTGGTGACCGTGTTACCTAGCCTCAGTGCAGTGGGCAGCTGGGAGGAGGTGCTCTTGTTCTCCATGGACTTCACAGTGTCCCAGAACTTTTTGGAGTTGGAGCTACAGGATGCAAACTTCTGCCTGAAGAAGCTGGCCTTAGCTTTCCTGACTGACTGCGTGTAATCAAATCAACTACAGTATATGCACTGAGCTTGTCTGATGCTTAAGTGCACTGTTTGATGAAAAAAATTAAGAAACACAAATGACTAGAGGGAGTCTGACCGTAACTGATGTGATTGTGCTGGGCTCTCCTCCCTGCTGCAGTGATCACCACAGAAGATCAACGGTTTATCACGCTGTACGCGTTGTTGAAGCTGCAACGTAATTATAGCCATTTCTTTTTTCTTTTTACCCCTTTTTTCTCCCCAATTGGTAGTAGTTACTGTCTTGTCTCATCGCTGCAACTCCCATACGGACGCGGGAGAGGCGAAGGTCGAGAGCCATGCGTCCTCCGAAACACAACCCAATCTAGCCACACTGCTTCTTGACACAATGCACATCCAACCTGGAAGCCAGCCGCACCAATGTGTCGGAGGAAACACCATACACCTGGTCAGCGTGCACTGTGCCCGGCCCGCCACAGGAGTCGCTAGTGCGCGATGAGACAAGGATATCCCTGCTGGCCAAACCCTCCCTAACCCAGACGACGCTGGGCCAATTGTGCGTTGCCCCATGGACCTCCCAGTCACGGCCGGCTGCGACAGAATCTCTGGTGGCACAGCTAGCACTGCGATGCAGTGCCTTAGACCACTGCGCCACCCGGGAGGCCGATGTTATAGCCATTTCTGACTGAAAAGTTCTGTTACCAAAATCCCTAATTTGTTTAGGAAAAACATTCCTTATTCCCTCAACCCTTGCTCTCTTTATGTGTGACCAATAGGGCCTAATCTATAGCATATAATAATCACATCAATAAATAGGTTATAACAAACTCTGAACACAGCAACACATGGGACAGCAAAATGGATGTCGAAACGGAGGAATGTTTACTGGTTGCTTAGGAGGGAAAGGGGAAGTCAGATATGTGGGATACATTTGACTAGTTGTGGAAAATACTGGAGATCAAGAAAAATAGGATAAGGCGCTAGAGCTGCGTGCATATTTGTGCCAAACAGGTGCTGCTAGATTACAATATAATATATCAGACCGTTTGGAATAATGTAAACACTAAATAAATGATAAGCATACCAGAAAGTCTATTGTAACGTTTTTTTTTTTTTTGTAAAGCCTACATTATAGCAAAGACTAAAAACACAAAAAATTTACTATTTATTTCTTGTTTACGCAATTATTCAAGTTTCACTTTGTTATTTTATTTTAAAACTAAAATCCTTGATAGAATTTCAAATCATGAATGACTCGTATGCTGTGTGATAACTTAAACTAATTGAATGATTTATTTATACAGTAGCCTATTTAAGTATTGAAATATAGGCCTAAGTAAGTTACGGTATTAAGACTAAACCGGATGCACTATTTTTTCGACAATTTGGAACAGTTTGTGAATGTTGTGGTTGCATGAGGCTTGGTGCTCAAGGAATCAGTAAGCTATTAAAAAAACACTCAAACAGGCAACAGAAGCAGGATCTCATTTCTGTATATATACTGTATATGCATGATTTATAAAGCCAGACACATTTAACAGTTAGGATATTGATTATAGACATAATTAAGTTGGGGTTTCCTCTTTCCTCACTTTTCTTAGACAATTAATGAAAAGGCTGTTTTGTCGTCTCCTAACTCAGCTGCTGCCTTCCCCGCATTTGCTAGTTAACTTTGCTATTATGCACATGGTCAAGGAAAAGACGCTAATTCAACAGTACACTGATGTGTTTCAGAACCGTGGACAGCAACTGCTATCCGATGCGGGAGAAAGCGCATTTGTTATCAAATAATATAATTTTTACCTAAATTGTATATGGTTAAATTACTGTAATATAGCCATATACAATTTCAGTAGCACATGTCTTAGAGTAATGGACTGTGCCATCCCCACAGTCTCCACAATGGATCAGTCCACTCAGACAGGTGTGACTCAGACAGGTCTTGTACACCATGACATTTCTTTTTTTTGCTACTACTCAACTAAAGAAATCTCAGTCGACTAACAGCCTATCGACCAAACAATCGACCAGTCGACTAAAATGGGTCAGCTCTAGCTCATATTCACTCTGGGCTCCCTCATCTGGATAAAATGGGAGTGCTTTACCTAAACTGATAAGGTAATTAGTGAATTGCTAATCAGACAGCTGATGGATATAAAATCCTAAAATTGTTTACTTGTTTTCCTACTTCACCAGGACCCCGGTGTCCTAACAATTAATTTGAATGTCCTGTCAAGGTAGGAAAACAAAAACCTTTTTTTTTTTTTTTTTAAGTCTGGACTTTTTTCATGTCCAAATTTGTTAAAATGCTATTTTTAGCTTAAGGGTTAGGTTTAGGGTTTGGGGGTTAAGGTTAGGGCTAGGGTTAGGTTAAAAGGTAGGGATATGTTTAGGAAAAATATCATTTTTAATGGTCAAACATTTTTACTCCCCAAAAAGTACAGAAATTACATGAAAATAAAGCTGTGTGTGTGTTATAACCCAAATGACAGTACTGTTGTCTTGAGCCACTCTTTAACAGAGGTTGTCAGGGGCGATATGTGTGACTACACAGTCTAGGTTGCAGCCCCTCAGACTCTCTGCAGTTTCTTCTCTTTCCTCTCTCTCTCCCTCCCATTTTCTATTTACTCCCTCTCTCTCGTACGAGCGTGGCCAGGCAGCTGGCACACCCAGACCAGCCTGTGGCGAGAGACATTTTGTTTTGCTGCCCATTTCACTGGCTTTCTTGGTTTCATTTTGTTATGGGGATGCCAGCATGCATCTGCCACCTCTCCGGCTGGCATTCCGATCTTCAAGAGAACGCTGGTGGCCACTTAAGATCTGACATCTGGCAGGGAGCCCTGTTTTCCCAGTGTCATTTCATGTTCATATTCTGTTTCTCAGGGACTTATATAGGGGAGGTGTGTGGCTGTTTTTCTTTTAATAAGGGCAAGCCCAGGGTCAACAAGTACAGTTGTGCCTGGTCTTGACATCTGTCCAGATCTGGCAGAAAGACTATTCCAGCAGTCTGCTCAACTTCACTGAGGACTTTGTTTGGGTTTTAGGCCTTAAGTGTAATGGCCTGCTAAGGTTCTACGCAGCCTGACTGTATCAATAGGTAGGACATGATAACATACACCAAGTATTCAACACAAAGTACCATTAGCTTAATTTCACATGAAAGAGACTTTCACATCACAGGAATATCAAGGGTTCAATGCTTGTTTTGTTCATTTCATACCTGCCTATCTATATTAATGCCCAGGGCTCCCTGGCCATTCATGGACACTTGAACAACAAACATACAGAGCAGCAAAAGGTCTTTAATACTCAATTATTACCATGTTGACACACTGATAACATTATAGAGGTGTAATCATATTAGAAGATATACTCCTTTTGTATAGGTTACACAGGAAAGATTTAAGAGTATTATAGCCTCCCCTGTTTTCAATTTGATCATGTTGTATCAAAGGGGCACATCAGAATACAAACAGTACAGACGAGATATTAGCACACTTCTTTATGCTCCTTTGTTAAAGAGGACAATAAAAACAGCCGGTATGGGTTACGGTGAGCATTAAAAGGCTTTGATTACACGAAGAAGCTATTACATTGCCGTAAACAATGAACTCATAATTGCTTGTCCTCATTAAGCATTGGGTAACAACAGAACCAAATAAGGCTCTACAGTTACACATATGCAGTAGAGTATAAAAAATGTCACTGTTTACAGTCTCTGAACAAATTGGGGGTTACGTCACCTAAGTTTCTCTCCCAGACTGAGTAAACACAGTCGTAGCTTTGCAGTAGAGCTGAAGTTAATCTAAGGTATTATACCACACCTTTTGCACTCCTGGCTTCAGATATAAGGTTGAGGGAACAATATAAAGGGCTAAAAGTAAAAAGGGATGTGTGTAGCCTCTGCTCCTATCTAATTCATGGAGAGGGTTGCTGGGAAAAACCCAAGTCCTGTTGTTAGTCAGTAAGAGGCAAACTGTGAGGTCCCCTGGCTGGCACACGTAGTCTGACACAGGGATCACGGGACTGAGGATAAGGGCCAGGGCCAGAGAAAGCCTGGCCTAGTCAGCCCTCCAACAGTACAAGCAGACAGCTGATATGGATGGAGCAGGACAGCTGACAGCCCTTAAACAGTCTGCAGCCCACACTTCCTATTGGCTGTCAGTGACATCATCATTTTATTCCCCCTTTTCAGTCTCCCCCCCCCCAGCAGCTCATATGGCCACCCTAGTGAGAGAGGAGAAATAAGAACAAGGGAAAGAACAAGAGAGAAAAAGGAGAGACAAAGAGAAGTTGTAGGCACTGGTATGAGCATCAGAACTACAAAAGCCCATCATGTAGAAAGGCTTAACTAAACCGTTTTCTCTCTCCGTGCTTCCCCTTGTTTTGATACTGTGCCTCTTGGTGGAGCTGGCTGGTGGTTGAGCTGTGCGAGGCCAGCATTCGTGCGTTGGTGTGGAAAGTGCACGCTCTGTGTGTGTGACACTCACAGGATGTGGCATGTGCGCAGGGCTGCAGAGCCCACCCCCAGTGATCGCCCTCTGCCACATCACACTCAGTTAACATTAATGTCCATAGTCAGTGTGGGCTCCCAAGAGTCAGTGTGTGGTCAGCTTGGACAGGGCAGGAGCGGGCGCGCGCACGCACACAAACACAGCGCTCCTCAATCTAACAACTGGCCAGTACTCCCCAGCTGAATGTAGATGTGTTATGGTGTGTTAACTTGCTTCAACACCAGCTGAGTTACACAGAAATATAGTTAACCCAAGAATGAGACAGAGAAAAAGAGACACAGAGAGACTGTGCGATATAACAGTGGGGTTTAGGTGTCTCTGAATCACAAGGATTGATCTCTGTACCAGACAGGTGTCTCTTGTCTGGTGGGGCAGGGAGGGAGAGACAGAGATATGGAGGGATGGATAGGGGGAAGGGGAGGAGTGACTCAGCCAGTCTACTAGGCAGCTCTGCTCTGTTCTGTTCTGAGGCCTGGCCCAACAACCCACATCCCCCCGTGACAGATTAGCCCTTAGTCGGATTAAGGAGGAGTCAACTTTAGCTCCACGTAGGAGAGGTGAAATGTCGTCAGAGCACTGCAGGAGAAGTCAAAGGGGCTGCACTGCAGTGAGGAGTGCAGCACAGCGGGGGGCTCAGCGAGTAGGCCGCTGGGCCAGGGGCAGACGGCCAAAGTTCTGCTCCCACTCCACAGGCACACCAAGGCACGACACAGGCAACAGTCAGTCAGTTAGTCAGTCAGTCCCTAACCTCTACTGAGCGAGGAGGAGGAGCAGGGGGCAAAAACAAGAGTCCGAGCCACAGGAAGTGCTTAGCCCCCACCACGTCAAACATTAGACTTCCAGAAATGATTGAAACGGAATACCCACGCTCTCTCCCCCAAACAAACAATGGAGCCATTGTGGAATGTTGTGGCACACTCACAGGCAGGGGAGACATAAAGACACAGTTTGAAAAAGGCTCTCCCCTCTCCAAACCCTCTCCCTCTCAGATGGGACATTGACGAGGCCAGGCAATGCCCCAGCCCACTCTGGGGCCCCTGCTCTGAAAAATATGCCCTTTGTCTTCTTGTCGCCAGAGACCTCACACAGCTCAACAGCCATGCAGGCCCAGGTTCAGCAGAACTACCGCTGCCAACCAGCGGGGGGCTGTGGGGTTGGACTACACCAGATTAGACTTGAGGAGAAAAACAAGCTGCTGCTGCCACTTTGTACTGTTCTACGACAGGGGAATGAGAAGCAGAGTAATGTTACCCACATGATTACATGTGAACAACCGAAACAAAAACGTAGGAAGCAACTGTTTCCTAATCATGGGGATTATTACCAATACCAGACCCCTAGATCCAGCCCGCAATATTATAATAAGATAAGATTCATGGTGTTTTTAGTTACAGAATACTTGTATATGGTCCCTAGAGTATTTCATCTTAATCTGTTGATGAAAATAAAACAAAATATTTGTTTTCCATACATGATCCCAAAGTGAAAAATGACTCCCAGGTTCTCCAGTCACACTCAAGGTCACAGTCAGTCACTACCAGCCAATCACGTTACACGATCAGACACAATAACAAACTAACAATTCCTCATTGAGTCAACTCAATGGGCTTGTCTGAGATGGAACAATTGTTGGCCACATCAGACTTCTTCTCATTCAAACAATACAGTCTATGGCTTACCTCATTCTGCCTGTGGGGCTTTCCCTAACACATTGCTAACTTCTATTTTCCCTTCAATCAAAAGGAGGATATTTTGTTCCACTCAAATGCCAGTGTGAACCTGAAAAAGGAGGCTCCTGCACCTGACCTGGCCTTTCAGCACAAGTCCCAAACCTAGCCTACCACAACCAAGTAACTAATACCCTTTACAGACAGATTTTACGGTAATTTGCCTGTTTTTTTAACCCAATTCATACAGTCCCATTTTTACCACATTCTTGCTGGGATAAGCCTTTTATATCTCCAGTGCACATGGCGGCAAGTTTAGGAGTATAAGTAGACGTGGGCCGATGTGGGTGGACTTCTATTTTAATAAATCCATTGAATATACACCATCAAAGAAATCTATTATGAATTTGTTTTAGGCAGGTTCTAAGAAACATTATAAGACTAATAAAATGTATTTTGAAAGGAATAGAATGGCATATTTTGGGTTTAATGATCTGTGTAGCCTATAGGCTACATGGCTGTGGTATGCACAGGACATCCACAGTTATTTAGTTCATTAAACAGACAAGACACACTTAGGCTACCCTGATCACAGTCAACACACATATTTAATATTAGGGTAAGAATATAACATGAACAAATATATAATTAAAAAAATTAAAGTTTTTAAATACCACATAACTTGCGCCACGGCAACGTTTAGAACCACTGTCATATAAAAAAGAGATATTTTGAAACAGAGGCCAAGGCAAGACTATGCTGTTCTTTATCCAGGTTTCATCTCTTTCCTACCCTCACTCCACTTTGTTAGGGAGCAGGCGTAGGGTCTTACATTGACAGTTTCTTTATCATGATGCCCATAGAGAATAGGCCTAGTAGCAATCTATATTTTGAACAGCATGTGAGTCTCGTATTCATATTTTACAACCTCCACAGGCTTTTGGAGTTTGAGTAAAATAATAGGCCTGCACTTGATTTAGGCTACATTATTACATGCTAAATGTTTCTGATCAGTGATAGATGAGCAAACGAATAGATGAGCGATACCACCTCCACTTATCTGCCCAACCAGAGAATTAACCAAATATACAGGCAGAGATTCAATTAAACAAAATCACATTGATTGGTGAAACAAACCACAATAATTGATTAAGACAAGTCACAGGCTTTTTGTCAGGAGTAGGCCTAAGCTACTAAGCGACTGCGAGTGAAGAGCAACATAATCCACTTGTTAAGCTACATAATATGCTGGCAAAATGTTCTGATCAGGCCTCCCGGGTGGCGCAGTGGTCTAAGGCTGTGCCACCAGACACTCTGGGTTCGAGCCCAGGCTCTGTCGCAGCCGGCCGCGACCGGGAGGCCCATGAGGCAGCACACAATTGGCCTAGCGTCATCTGGGTTAGGGAGGGATTGGCCAGCAGGGATGTCCTTGTCTCATCGTGCACTAGTGACCCCTGTGGCGGGCCAGACGCAGTGCATGCTGACAAGGTCGCTAGGTGTACGGTGTTTCCTCTGACACATTGGTGCGGCTGGCTTCCAGGTTGGATGTGCGCTGTGTTAAGAAGCAGTGCGGCTTGGTTGGGTTGTGTTTTGGAGGACGCATGTCTCTCGACCTTCGCCTCTCCCGAGTCCGTGTGGGAGTTGTAGCAATGAGACAAGACAGTAACTACCAGCAATTGGATACCACCAAAAAGGGGGTACCATTTTTTAAAATGTAAATGTCCTGATCAGTGCTAATAAATAAGCCAACCAGACAAGAGGATCGTGAGCAGCACTCACCTCAATTTTTATTTCCACAGCCTAATTGTAGCCCAACCAATATCCAAAGGGAAAATCAATTAAAAGAAAAATCTGATATTAACTGATTTATCAAGGTGAGTCTCTACGCTTGTCTCAAAGCAGTGTGAAACGGTGCTGATATAGTTGACCACGCGGGCAGGCTTTTGTTTCAAATGCATTATAACAATTGGATGACTTTGGGAGTTTCAGTAAGCAACAATTTGATGAATTCAATTGCATTAGCCTACTTGATTCCAATATTTTCGTCATTCGGTGATGTTTATTCCCACAGTTATTCTTTATGGATCCATCCAGTTGTGGTTAAGAAAACAGTCCATATGGTGGGCTATGAGAAGAGATTGGTAAAGTGACGTGGCTCGCAAAGTTTAGAACTGCCCGGAGGATAGTAGTAATGGGCGCTGCCTAGCAACCATCAAGAGCTTAAGAGTGTAGTGTGCAGTGCTTGACTTGGACAGGAGCTCAAGTTGATTCATCAAAAGTCGTTTTCTCTCGCTTGTCAGTTGAGACAGATTTTGTACCAAGTGATATTTCCCCAATGTGTTAAACATTGCCCTGGTTTTGCATTGCTGCTAGTCACATATTAGAAATATATGACTGTTTAACAATGGTATAACAGTGTAGAGACTGGGTGAGATGTCAAATCCCACCTGCTAGATCAATTAGTTAGGTCCTCTAACTAACATGTTTCCTTCTAACCTAACAGGCTGTGAGTGCTGGATGGCTGAGCTGGGTTGCTGACAGGGAGCAGATAGCTGCCTGGCTCAGAGAGGAAGTGGGAGCACGCTGCTCAATCTATGATCCATCAATCACACAGAGAGAGAGGGAGAGAAGAGATGGAGAGAGGGAGCAAAAACAGGAAACTAGAGACCATATCCTTTAACTAGCACTCAAAAGAAACCCCTCAAAGAGCTGGCTAGGACTTCAGATTTTTCCGGTCAAATTTCCAAGCATTGGTTTCACTTGTGGTGATTTGATTAGAACCACTGGTGCTGTGACCCCTCAGAGAAGAGTTCCCTCTGTCCTGCAGCCTGATGTGGTACCTGCTTCTAGGCTATATCCAGCTACTGCCCAGCCACCACTACACTGTACTGGGCTTCCAGACAAGTAGGGGTTTGCAGCACTTTGTTTTCAGGAAAGTATGGGTTTGGGGAAAGGTTGGGAAGGGGAGGGGTGGGATTGATTGTCTGTGTATTCTACAGTGTGGGAGAGAGAGGGGGAACAGGAACACAACCCAGCTGAAGGTTAGGTTAGCACCAGACAGCCTGCAGATCAAAGGCACATTCCAACCTCCCTCTGTAGCTCCAGCCCTATTCTGCCTGCAGGAGGACATTCTTACTGACTACATGCAACACAAGGCACACCTGAAGCATTTTATTACCCACCCGCCTACCTTCTCTGGAGGGAACTTAGACAGACCAAATAAAACCTTACAACCTGTGAGCTCACACACCTCAGCAGTTGGTGTTTTGATTAATATGGCTTTAACTTTGAATGAGACAATCTCTAAAACAGTGTGCAGAGCATGGTAATGGCGCCAGGGTCTGTTGTTTGTCTCCATGGCCTCAGTGTAAGGTCAGGCTAAAGAGAGGAAGGGCAGCCTCTGTTGAGTAAGTGCAGGTGGTGAGTAGAAAACAACACTGGGAACGTCCTACTCATGTCCTGGGCCGGCCGGCAACATGTCCTCCTTTCTACTGTGCCACTCCGTGTCAGCTCTGATTACTGGCCATTACTGTCTAATGGCACCTGCACTGTCTTTGGGGGGGGGGGGGGGGGATCACCACGACAACTCACAGGCCCTGGAAAAACACAACCTTGTTCACCTCTGAGTTACCAGCATTCATGGAAAGCTTGCCAAGTCTCAGGTAAATCTAACTCTGCTAAGGCACTACAGTATATCCTCCAGTTCATCCACAGTGTATCAAGCATTAGCCTACCCTTCCATGTTCACACTATGCCTTCTCATTTCTCAATGAGCTAGGTAGTTTCCTTTTTACGGGGTGTGATTTTACGTAAGGAAAGAACAAATGCTAAAATGTTCAGAGACGGAACAAAAGGGAGATAAATACAAATGTGTGTCAGGATGGGACAGGCTGAATCAAAATGTCTCCCCCAGACGTCTCTTCACCTGAACAAAATGGCCTTCTGCCGTCATAAAAGCCCCTGTCTGCGTATTTAACAGAAGAACTGAGTTATCTGGAAATAAAAATAGGGAGTGGTGGTGGGGGGTGGTGAATGTTGACCCATTTCCCATGAGAGGCTGCATGCCTCTCCGACTTCTCGGGACGGAGTGGTAGCCATGTCAGCATTGTTGGCGGTTTAAGGATGGATGCAAGTCAACTAGTAATGGGAGCATGGATCGATAAGTCGTGATCTGAACACCATGTCAGAGGGAGCCAGGCTTCCCAAATATCAGACCAATAAAAATATATTAGTCTGTGTTTTCATAATTTTCCTTCAATTTGCTGAATCTCTCTCACTGGAAAAATGATCAGATCGAGGGGAACAGACCCATCTGTCTCAGTATGTATAGACCATGTATCTGATGCTGTCTGGAACAAAATAGCATGACATGTTGCCGCTGTAGCATTTGATTGATTGATGCCATCAAGCATTTGGCCTCCCTTGATAAAAAAAGAGAGAATAATTAGCCAATCAGCATTGAGCTGAGCTCAACAGTGGGTCGTCCTGGCGAGCAAAACAACCCCCTCAGGGAGGCCAGTTTGGATTTGTCTTCACACCAATCAAATCACATCAAAAGCAAAACATCATTGTCAGAATGATCTGGTCTGCTTGTGTTTTTGTCCCGCTGTAGCTAGCTAGCTAAATCTGCCCTTTCCTAAGCCATGGATAGAGATGGGGATTTTGACTTTTTTATTTTTTATTCTCCGTACAGACCAATGATTACAATGGAGATTCTAATCGAACCATACATCCATATATTGTGCCACTGGCCTGAGACGATCGAAGTTCAATATGTAGCCTAGATTATACACATGGGAAACTGTTGAGAGTGAAAAACACAGCAGCGTTGCAGTTCTTGACACACTCAAACCAGTGCACCTGGCACATACTACCTACCATACCCTGTTCAAAGGCACTTAAAACTTTTGGCTTGCCCATTCACCCTCTGAATGGCACAAATACACAATTCATGTCTCAATTGTCTCAAGGCTTAAAAATCCTTCCTTAACCTGTCTCCTCCCCTTCATTTACACTGATTGAAGGGGATTTAACAGGATCATAACTTTCACCTGGATTCACCTGGTCAGTCTATGTCATGGATGTTTTGTACACTCAGTGAATATAGCTTAGTTGATTTAATGATGTTGAAATGGTGATGGAATAGTGGAAACAGTGCTCCTGTTTTCTTTGTGCTGACTTGCGGTAACTTGCGGTAACTCTCGGTGGATCAAAATCTGTGGTTGTTTTGTTGGAAATGTAACTGTAGGTCATGTAACTGTTTGTTACATGCTATATTTGCTTTGTGGACTTGAACGGACAGATGTTCCTCCCCGGTTTTGTGATGAAACAAACGTATGTGTAGTTGACTTTATTCTGCAGTAGCAGCTGTGACTGTTGTCTGTTTGTTGTCTCAGCCTTATTGTATATCACGCTGGTGTATGAATGAATGGGTTATAGAGCAAACAATGCAATTATCACAACATAGGTTGTAATATGTATTTTTTACTGGCTTGGCTTCCACAGTGGTTTTACCCACACACCGCAAAATATAATTTTATTTAACTAGGCAAGTCAGTTTAGAACAAATTCTTATTTACAATGATTCCCTACTCCGGCCAAACCCGGGCGATGCTGGGCCAAATGTGCGACGCCCTACGGGACTCCCAATCTCAGCCGGATGTGATACAGCGTGGATTCGAACCAGGTACTTCAGTGACCCCGAGATGCAGTGCTATAGAGTGCTGCGCCACTCAGGACCCCCCATATCCTGCCTCCACAAAGGAGAACAGAGATTTCACCTCGCTGTGACGTTACACTGGCAATGTATAAGAACAATGTGACTAACAATGTTCCCTCAGATTGGGACATTGAGAGCACTTCCAGTGTTCACAGTTTTCCTTGTTCCTTCTATGTCTTCAGGAGACACTGATATTGATGTCATTCTACTGGGGAAACTGTTGAAAAGAAGCAGGCACCAATCAATTGTAATAATACATGCAGATTTTTACTCCACTTGTGGGTAAACTGAAGATACTGGAGATATATATGCAAAAAGATAAATTAATCTTCAGATGGTGATGTATGGGGGGGGACATGATAGGAGAGAACGGGCTTTGAACAGGCTGAGCCCGACCGTCAACACCTCACACACAAACATGCACAAACAGATACATAAAACCATTCCTGCAAGTCATTGAGGTGTTCACAATGTGAATTAGAGAATTGAAAATGGAGAGCGCTGGAGTGGGCCATTCTTCCTTCAACACCTCAGACGGAGGCAGCTCGGGGCGGAAGGGAAGCTCAGTCCAAACTAGGCCTTTTGTTACACTGCTCTGTGCCTCGGAAAAGGCAGGAACAAAACACAAACGCATATAAAGCCTGCGGAGTAGAGAAGCAGAGTGTGTGGGCCGAGCCCAGACTCCTACTCAGCCAGTGAATATACACAAACACACAGAACTTCCCCACTAGCGCCTCGCTGAGCCGCGTCAGGCACACCACCTGACCAACTCCACCTCCCCCTCTCTTTTCCTACCTCCTTCCCACCCTCATTCATAAAATGGCCGCTTCACATCTCCAGCGGCTGGCATGGGATGTATGGATGAAGGGTCATCAGCAGTGGCGGAACGGGAGGGAGAGAGGAAGTGCTGTTTGTATTTTTCTTCGCTCTGTTGGTCTGTATGTTTGATTCCACACATGCTTTTTTCATTACGCACGATGTAAAGATTTCTCCCACCGGTAGTCAGTCTCTTCTCTATGCATATGCCAGTCCTAGCCCCCTTCCCTTCCCCACCAAAACAAACCTGATACCCCAACGGCCTGGGAGGGAAACTGAAGCTCTGTCTCCAGCAAGGAAAAAGGGGGCAGTAGAAGGGGTAAGAGTGGGGACAGGAGCGGGGGTAGGAGTGGGAGCGGGTGGCTCCTCCTCAGAGGCCAGCGAGAGGGGGCAGGGACATTCTCACGTTCCAGCTCAGGAACACAACATTCATGTGACTGCCATTTTACTACATCACACACTGAGCCCTGGGGCAAGGAAACATATAACCTACTGTTACTGTATGATGCTCTGCTGTTTCTCTCTACAGAAACAGTTAGTTTTTTACTTTTTATTTTATAAACAAACTCAATATACTTTAGAATGACTAAAACCAAATCAAACTGTGTAGAAATGATAATGGACCTACATTTATTCTGTTTCTTGATTCTATGGGAGGGCCGCACTGAAAATTCCGGCAAAAATTGATAGAGGACTATTTTCTGCACATTTTGACGGCGAGGAAATATAGCCAATTTTCAGTGCGGCCCTCCATACATCCTTGAAGACCGAACACCAGAGGCAACATTTGTTTGACACCCCTGATCTAGATCCAGTGAGAGATTGCATCTGAAAAGAGAAAACAGACAAGGCAAGGAGCACCAATGTACTGTGTCCCTGAGCAGCTCATTCGCTACTGCCACACAGCCTTATAAATTGATCAATCAGAAGGAGAGGGAGTGGGACGGTACCAGGGTTGAGTTCCAGGGGAGATGACTGAGACAGCAGCACCAAAACAGTTCAGACAAAGCCACAGGGCGCAGGCAGACATCCTGCATCAGCCAGTGAGTGTATAGGCATGTGCGTGCGTGTGTATATGAGGTGAATGAGTACATGAGCAGTACTGCGTCTCCTCCTCCTTTCCGCCACACTGCAGTGTCTTCTGCTGTAAGCAGATAAAATTAAAACTCGCTCAAGCAAGAGGCTTGGCTATACCCCCTCCCCCACCACCACCCTCCACTCCCGTTCTCCTCCCTCCTGCTACTGCAGCCCCCTTGTCAGACAGTGTGTGTCTGTGGGGGGGGGGGGGGGGGGGGCTCTATGGCAGGACAGGACACAACATGTGTGCCACACAAAGGGGTATGTGTTTACGGAACATAAGGGGACACACAGAGAGTTAGTGACTGACAAGGGCCAGTCCTAAGATGCATGAGGACAAAAACAAACCCTGCTGCCACCTGCTGTCACCCCTCATATCATCACTACTCTCTAATGAGCCAATATGGATACCAACCCCTGTATGACCCATTACTTCATAATGGAATAGTCTCCTTTTGAACAGGATAATACACAGTTGAAGTCGGAATTATATATACACCTTAGCCAAATACATTTCAACTCTGTTTTTCACAATTCCTGACATTTAATCCTAGTAAAAATTCCCTGTCTTAGGTCAGTTAGGATCACCACTTTATTTTAAGTATGTGAAATGTCAGAATAATAGTAGAGAGAATTATTTATTTCAGCTTTTATTTCTTTCATCACATTCCCAGTAGGTCAGAAGTTTACATACACTCAGTATTTGGTAGCAATGCCTTTGTTGTTTAACTTGGGTCAAATATTTGGGGTAGCCTTCCACAAGATTCCCACAATAAATTGTGTGAATTTTGGCCCATTCCTCCTGACAGAGCTGGTGTAACTGAGTCAGGTTTGTAGGCCTCCTTGGCTCGCACACGCTTTTTCAGTTCTGCCCACAAATTGTCTGTAGGATTGAGGTCAGGGCTTTGTGACGGCCACTCCAATACCTTGACTTTGTTGTCCTTAAGAAATTTTGCCATAACTTTGGAAGTATGCTTGGGGTCATTGTCCATTTGGAAGACCCATTTGCGACCAAGATTTAACTTCCTGACTGACGTCTTGAGATGTTTCTTCAATATATCCACCATTTTTCTTTACTGTGCGTTTGTTTATGTGTAACTCTGTGTTGTTTGATCTTGTGACACATTGTCACGCCCTGACCTTAGTTATCTATGTTTTCTTTATTATTTTGGTTAGGTCAGGGTGTGACGAGGGACGTATGCTTGACTTGTCTAGGGTTTTTGTATATCTAGATTTTTTGTAAGTCTAGGTAATTGTATGTCTGCGGTGGCCTGAATTGGTTCCCAATCAGAGGCAGCTGTTTATCGTTGTCTCTGATTGGGGATCCTATTTAGGTTGCCATTTTCCCTTTTGGGTTCTTGTCTATGTGTAGTTGCCTGTCAGCATTTGTTTATATAGCGTCACGTTTTTTTTATTTTTAGTTTGTTCAGTGTTCATTCGTATAATGAAAGAGAATGTACGCATCCCACACTGCAACTTGATCTCCTCCTTATGACGACCGTGACACACAGCTTTTCTTTACCTTGGCCAGGTCGCAGTTGTAAATGAGAACTTGTTCTCAGCTGGCCTACCTGGTTAAATAAAGATGAAATAAAATAAGAAAACATGCCAAGCAGTCATTTGAAAGAGTAACAAAATTTCAGCGAGACAACTCAAAGGCAAAATCCATTAAAGCCAAGATAATGGAATTAATTGCCCTTAACAATCAATCGTTCTGTCGTTGGTGATGTTGGCTTTCGCGACTGGTCGAGCACCGGTTAACAAGTGCGCTATTTTTCCGATGTTTCCCTCCTGGGTGTTACACAATAATAGAGTCACTGCTATTAGCTTCACGACATACATACTATGGAACACCGTTTGGGTCTTTGAGTGTCAAAAAAGATACAGTAGCATTGTAAAAGCTGTACTAAAAAAAGTCTGCAAACAAGCAAACACCCCGGCCACGAACGACGTGTTAACAATACCGCATTAGTAATAAAGCATAATTTGTTCGACCGCAACTTCTGGGGTAGCTAGCTTTAGCTTCATCCCTAGCTAGCATCAATACAACCAGCTTGAAAACAATGACTGCAGTCATTTTCCTTATTCTTAGCAATGATTTAGAAATTGTTATTAGTAAGTATTAGCTAGTTTGCCACTTCTTATTCGCCTATTGAAATTGAACTTCAGTTCATGAAAATAAATCGCTAGCCAGCTACTTAACCCTGTTGCCCAAAGCTAACGTTATAAGTAGCCAGCTAGCTTCATCTGGCTAGTGAGGCTTGACCCGGGTTATGTGTTGTGAAGCTAGCCACAATAATGCACTTTGAGGTTTGACTTCAAAATAAAAGTATCTCATTGAAAGTGATGCAAATTAATACAAAATAGCAGAATCATGCCATACTTTTATTTTGAAGGCAAACCTCAAATTCCATTGTGCCTAATCCTTATTGTAGCTAGCTTCACATAGATAGGTCCGACCACCATTAATCAAATAAGAAGTTTCTTATCAATTAGGGTTATTTTAGATGATGACCCCCAGCTATATAGTTAGCTAGCTAACTATAGCTACTGAAACAGATGTCATGTTGACTTGTATCTTTTTTGACACGCAAAAACCCAAACGGCGTTCCATAGAAATCATAGTTGAGAATTAAACAAATGAACAACGAAACAGCACAGCAAGTAAGTGAAATAAATAGTTTTCAAAATAACCTTTTGGTCAGTGTGGTGTGTGTGTGTGTGTGTGTGTGTGTGTGTAACCGTTATTTAACTAGGCAAGTCAGTTAAGAACAAATTCTTATTTACAATGATGGCCCGGACAACGATGGGCCAATTGTGCGCTGCTCTATGGGACTCCCAATCAAAGCCCAATGTGATATAGCCTGTACTCAAACCAGGGACTGTAGTGACGCCTCTTGCACTGAGATGCAGTGCCTTAGAGTGCTGCGTCCATGTGTGTGTTTTAACTATTTAACTGTATTAGAATGCTTAAAAGACAGCAACACTTTTTCAAAATCGGTTATCAGTATCATTTTTGGGGGCAAGGTAAATGGGCTATTGGAAGGACAATATACCTTCACCAACACCTCTTTGTATTTTGATACTTTGTGGATGGGGGCTCCAGAGTGGATGGGGGCTCCCGCAGTGCAAAATGCGTTGCTACAGATGCAGGTTCGATACCCATGCCGGCCGCCACCGGGAGACCCATGAGGTGGCTTTTGGTTTTAATTTAGAATCCTCAAAACCTCTATATGTAATTACGGAGAGTCACGTCATATTTTATACTGTAGGCCTACCATAGGCCTAAATATACTGTAGGCCTACCATAGGTGACATGAGTCTCACTAGTGTTGAGAAATATGCTGTTAAAAGTGTTGCAGGTCTCATTTATTTAAAGAGCATATTGAAGTTAGAAGCAATAGGATTTGAAGCAAAAGCCTACAACGATTTTAACGTTTCGTGCTGGTCTGAGACAAGCATGGAGACTAGTTTTGTTAAATCAATGAGATTTTTATTTGCACTTAATCTCCGTTTGGGTATTGATTAAACTAGAATAAACAAATGAGGGTGCAGAAATGTTATGCTCATAGTTAGCTCATAACCTTTATTTAACTAGGCAAGTAAGTTAAGAGCAGTTTGGGGCCACGGAAGGAGTGTTGTATGGCATTGAAGCTCATCTGGAGGTTTGTTAACACAGTGTCCAAAGAAGGGCCAGAAGTATACAGAATGGAGTCTTCTGCGTCGAGGTGGATCAGAGAATCACCAGCAGCAAGAGCGACATATTTGATGTATACAGAGAAAAGAGTCGGTCCAAGAATTTAACCCTGTGGCACCCCCATAGAGACTGCCAGAGGTCCGGACAACTGGCCCTCCGATTTGACATACTGAACTCTATCTGAGAAGTAGTTGGTGAACCAGGCGAGGCAGTCATTTTAGAAACCATGGCTGTTGAGTCTGCCGATACGAATGCTGTGATTGACAGAGTCGAAAGCCTTGGCCAGGTTGATGAAGACGGCTGCACAGTACTGTCTTTTATCGATAGCGGTTATGATATTGCATAGCGGAGAAGGTACGGTGGGATTCAAAATGGTCGGTGATCTGTTTGTTAACTTGGCTTTCGAAGACTTTAGAAAGGCAGGGTAGGATAGAAACTGTTTGTAACTGTTTGGGTCTAGAGTGTCTCCCCCTTGAAGAGGGTGATGACCGCGGCAGCTTTCCAAACTTTAGGGATCTCAGACAATACGAAAGAGTGGTTGAACAGGCTAGTAATAGGGGTTGCAACAATTGCGGAGGATCATTTTAGAAAGAGAGGGTCCAGATTGTCTAGCCCAGCTGATTTGTAGGGGTCCAGATTTTGCAGCTCTTTCAGAACATCAGCTATCTGTATTTGGGTGAAGGAGAAATGGGGGAGGCTTGGGCAAGTTGCTGTGGGGAGTGCAGAGCTGTTGACCGGGTTAGTGGTAGCATGGCCAGCCGTAGAAAAATACTTATTGTTGGAAAAGCATTCCAGGACTAGCTGGTTGAGAGAATGCCAAGAGCGTATAAAGCTGTCATCAAGGCAAAGGGTGGCTAATTTGAAGAATCTCAAACATAAAATATACAGGTATTTACATTTTTTAAAAACACTTTTTTGGTTACTACATGATCCATGTGTTATTTCATAGTTGTGATATCTTCACTATTACTCTACAATGTATAACATAGTACAAATAAATAAAAACCCTTGAATGAGAAGGTGTGTCCAAACTTTTGACTGGTACTGTATGTAAATTAGATATTTCATTCTCAATAAATTAGCAACATTTCTAAAAACATGTTCTCTTCATCATTATGGAGTATTGTGTTTAGATGGGTTTAGTATTGTTGGGCACTCTCGAGTGGCGCAGCGGTCTAAGGCACTGCATCTCAGTGCTAGAGGCGTCACTACAGATTCTGGTTCGATCCCGGGTTCTATTACCACCGACCGTGATCGTGAGACCCATAGGGTGGCGCACAATTGGCACTGCGTTGTCCGGATTTGGCTGGGGTAGGCCATCATTGTAAAATAAGAATTTGTTCTTAACTGACTTGCATAGTTAAATACATTTTGAATTCACTCTGTAACACAACAAAATGTGGAATAAGTCAAGGGGTATGAATACATTCTGAAGGCACTGTATGTACTGTACTGTGTTACACACATGTTTAAAAAGCCAGTATTTTCAGTTGTTGAGTTATTGAGCTACAACCAGGATATTAAATTTCCCTTCCTCAACCCACTACCCACGCAGGATACCGGCAGCCCACCCACCCACCGCCTGCCTGCCTGTCTCTCAGCCCTGGCCCAGCTCCACTCAAACTTTCCACAGTTGGGCAAGGGCTCTGTGGCGGTCGGTGCGTTTAGCACGCAGCCTGCGTCAGCCACACCACAGCCTGGGGACCAGAGGCTGCCACAGGGGCGGAGCCAGGAGACAACAGCCTGACTCCAGAGGGCAGGCTAAGGCATCAGCATGGCGACGTCACACATATCTGAGGGGCCGACACGGGAGAAGGGCCGGTCTAACACACAAGCCCTGCTGCATAGTGTGGTTACTGCAGCCAGGCTATTTATATGTGTCTCTTCTTCAGAGAAGGAAGCTGGACCTATTGAATCCAGATGTGAGAGGACAGACAGAAGGCACAAGACAGAACCAGAGCTGGAGGAGACAGACTGAGCCAGAGTGGCAGCCTACGGTGTCTGAACAAGGAACATCAAATTGATCAGAAATACAGTGTAGACAGTGTTAATGTTGTAAATGACTGTTGTAGCTGGAAACAGCTTATTTTCTATGGAATATCTACACAGGGGTACAGAGGCAACCATCACTCCTGAGTTCCAATGGCACGTTGTGTTAGCTAATCCAAGTTTATCATTTTAAAAGGCTAATTGATCATTAGAAAACCCTTTTGCAATTTTGTTAGCACAGCTGAAAACTGTTGTCCTGATTAAAGAAGCAATAAAACTGGCCTTCTTTAGACTAGTTGAGTATCTGGAGCATCAGCATTTGTGAGTTTAATTACAGGCTCAAAATGGCCAGAAACAAAGAATTTTCTTCTTGCCGTGGTTATCTGTCCAGGACACAATGTGCCGGCTCTGCGCTCCAGACCTCCAGTGATGATCCATAGCCCGGAGCCTCCAGTGACGATCCACGGTACGGTTCCTCCGGCGACGATCCACGGTCCGGAGCTTCTGGCGACGATCCACGGTCCGGAGCTTCTGGCGACGATCTACAGTCCGGAGCTCCCCGGCGACGATCCACGGTCCAGTTTCTCCGGTGACGATCCACGGTCCGGAGTCTCTAGCGAGGATCCACGATCCGGAGCTTCCGGCGATGATCCCCGCACCAGAGTCGCCACCTGAGCTGGCGGATTCGCAAGCGGAGCGGGGTCGACGTCCCGCACCGGAGCCGCCACCGAGGCTGGATGCCCACCCGGACCCTCCCCTATAGAGTCAGATTTTGCGGCCAGAGTCCGCACCTTTGGGGGGGGTACTGTCATGCCCTGACCTTAGAGATCCTTTTATTTCTCTATTTGGTTAGGTCAGGGTGTGACTAGGGTGGACATTCTAGTTTTTCGTTTCTAGGCAGAGGCAGCAGTCTATCGTTGTCTCTGATTGGGGATCATATTTAGGCATCCTTTTTCCACCTGTTGTGTGTGGGATCTTGTTTTTGTATTGTAGCCTTTTTGCACTACAAAGCTGCATGTTTGTTTTGTTACCCTTTATTGTTTTGTTGCTGGCTCACATTAATAAAACTGGATGAACACCTTCCACGCTGCAACTTGGTCCAATTCTTCGATCGTTACACTCGTTCAAGGAGTGAATGGCAGTCGATTGGGCGCTAGCTCAAAAACTTAACATTAGCACGAATTTCATCAACAAGAAATACAACATTACAAATCTTTTCCGATATGTGAGATAATTAACTTGCGATCTGTAGTATCGTATAGCTTAGGAATTGTGACATTCCCTACTTTCGAGGAAAATAGGCACGTTTTTCGACATATACACTGACTTTGAGAAGGGATTGCGTGATGATTAACTTAGCAACCATGTGACGCAGCATGACAACGTGAACACGATTATACGTGGGGGGCGTTATAAATTCCTTCATTCATTGGATTTCTACCTCCTTTCTATAATATCTATGGCAACTGCACCATGCAATGCACCCTGGACTAAAGAGATAGACAAATAGGAACTATATGCTAGACCCTCCGTTAAATTACACATTTCTCTAGGTAGGAATACCGCAAAAAAATATGACCAATGGCTTAATCGAGAGAAGACATCCTCCCGATTTATGAAATCGACCAGTATTGAAATCTGAAATGTATGATAGACGTTTTCGTGATCTAAAAGTAGTATTCCTATTAACTTCCAGTGTATTGAGAGAGACTTTATCACAGTGCTACGTCATACCTGACGGGTTTCTGCCTACTTGAACGCCAATAACGCAGATACACATCAAAACATTAAATTACCCAGGGAATCGATAGAACATCACTCAAAATCAACATAACATTAAAAATGGGTAAACCTTTTTTAAATATTTCATTGGCCCTGGTCAAGCTGCATTGGAGATTTTAAGAATTAGTCAGGGTAAAGTGTGTGCTCATCTGAAGAGCTTAGCCCAGCGTAGTTCTCCACGCCCCTGCAGGACCACAACACTTGAATGACAATGAGTACTTGTGAGACATGGCTAAATGTATTGTGACCCCTGATGATGAATTGCCAGTGGCCAACCTACCAATGACACATCATCAATCCCTGGACACAGCTCGCAGGGGGTTGGAAGGGCCACATAGGCCAGGAGAGGGTCTCTCTCTCTCTCACACACACACACACACACACACACACACACACACACACACACACACACACACACACACACACACACACACACACACAGGACACGTGATGTCCAGTCAAGAGAGCGGTTTTCAGACTGTGGACAATGGAGAATCTGGTCAACCAGTAATCCAGTCACCTCTGGCTCTATAATCATAGTACAGTACTCCCATGCATTTTCAGATGTGGACAGAAAAATATTCAGTTTAAGTATACTCAGCTCAGTATTCTCAGAAATTACATACTGAACTTTTGATCCAGTGTTGCATCAGATTTGCACCAGCCTGCATTGTGAAAGCAGACACAAGCACGCACACACAAACTAGTGTGGTTGTGGCATCTCAGTCACTATGAGGTCTGAACAGGAGCCATTGTGGATTGAGATCCCAGCCACACTCTAGCCCACTCTCTCCTCTGATATACCCAGAGATGAACAACGACGTCAGCCTGCAAGCGGCCCGTGTGACGTCAACAGATGTGTGCTTTGACCAGGAGCCTGAAGGACTTGGTTTCAACAAGAGGGAAAAAAACTGTCTGGATGTCATGTTGAAAATGTGGCCCACCATAAGAGAAAGTGAGATCAGCTTTGATTAGAGTAGCAAAATAAAGCAGCAGTATTTCAGTGCAAGCATAGAAACACTTGCGTCTAGTTGACCTGTGGGTGCTGACTTATACTTACAGAGAAGAGATTAGGATGGCAGAGTGTATAGTAATAAACACACAAAAAAATAAACAGGGGGAGATACAATGTACATCAAAGTCAAGTCAAATTGGAAAAACGGGTCTCTACAAATGAAATCATGTAACTGACTTCTTTAAGTCAACATTCCTTATTAAAACAGCAACCATGTACTCCAGCTCTGTCCAGTAAGGGATAACAGAATGGCAGGGTTAATATTGTATTACGTTAACTAATAAATGGCATCCTGTTGCCGCTCAATTGAGTTGTCTAGATATGACTGGATGAATGAAACAAGGGGAGTAGCTCTGGGTTGCGAGAAGGGGGTTAGCGAAAGAGAGAAAAAAAAACACATAAACATACACCTCGGAGTGCATTCCATCCCTCCCTCTGCAGACTCCCTGTGCCTCAGTCTGGGACTCCTCCCCTAGGGCCACCCGGCATGAGCAGGGTCTGACATTCCACAGGGATACTTGCAACACCACACAACAGCATACCCAGCTAACAATTCTAGGTAGAAGGAACGTTTTTGTAATGTTTCACGTAATGTTCCCCTAATGTTTGAGTGTCCAGTTTTCCGTTAGTTAGGGGAACATTCTATGTTAGCAAAAACTTTCTGAGAACCTTTTTTAGCATGTTTTGGCATTAGAGTCCCCTTAATGTGAAACAGAACATAGCCAGAACGTGGTTACCATCAGAACATACAATATATATATATTTTTGACACGTTTCATGGGAACATTGCAAGAACATTTATGTGTATCAGTCGTCAGGACATTGCATGATGGAACCAAAGAAACGTTCTCTACCCAAAAATATTTTATTACACATCACGCCTTGTTACTGTTGCCGAGCCAATCAAGGCCCTGATTGGTGAACCACTGATCCATTTATAGCTCTTTGTCTGTTGGCAAGGTTAGAGATACTGAATCACTATGATCAATACATGTTTTTCTTGAGTGTACTTTTAACAGAGCTGAGATTACTTCAAAGAGCATTCACCCTATTGCTTACAGCCTTACACCTATTAAGTTGTTTCAAATCTATACAAGTGCCTATGGAGGAGGGGGTAGATTTTCTTCTGTACAGGACAGGGCCAAACTATTCTGGCCCTGGGCTCGAGACCTGCTGAGGGAATCACCCTACTCTGAAATTCTTACCAAAATATATGTTACTGACATTATTTGACCACAGTTACAACACACCTATCTGATTTAATTAAAAATGTGTTTTTCATTAAAAGATGGGAATATGTAGGATTTCGAGACTTTGGGAATATACATTTCTATCTGACATTTTGTTTAAAAAAAAAAGAGTTATTCACATAGAGTTGCTCTTTAGGAGGTCCCTCACGTGAGATGTGTCAGATTTGTAAAAAAAAAAAGTTGATTTACAATGAAAAAGAATAATCAAAGTTCTATCAGCACAAACACCTTTGAACTTGGTTCTATCTGCAATCCAATCACAGAATGCTGGGTTGTGAATAATTGTGTGTAATGTGATGTACTTTTTGAGTCATAAAAGAGGAAGACATTTAAAAAAATGTTCTGAGATCTGGGACTTGAAAAATGCTCATTATCCATACATTTAGCATAGAACCTTATAGTCCCAAGTCCTTGATTATTCATATCATAGGTTATTGTCCTCTTTTGCAATTACTTTGATTTGTTTCACCACTTTTTCAGAAGAACGGCCATCACTTAAACTCTTTATGGTAAATACAAATAAATACAGGTCCCTTAGATCATGTTTAAGGTTCTACAGTATATCAGGGATGGGCAACTCCAGTCCGTGGTGGCTGGAGTGGTGCCACACTTTTTGTCCATCCTTAGCAAACACAGCTGATTAAAGGAATTGCATTCTAAACTGAAGATCATGATTAGTTGATTATTGGAGTCAGGTGTGTTAACTGGATCTAGGGGAAAAAGTGGGACACCAATCAGGCCCCCGAGGACTGGAGTTGCCCATCCTTGTTCTATATCAATATGAAAACCTACATGGAAGGAGTATTTCACAAAAATTGAAATTGTATTGATAAGTAGCAAGTAGTTTACTGACTTTGAGTGTCAGAGGCCAGATTTATCAGTTCTCATCCAGTGCTAAGCTTCAGCAATGTTGCTAGTTTTCCTTTGATATTGTGTACTTGTAATTTCAGTGAACTTTCCCTTTAACAAATGTGTTTTGAACAAGAAATAATATATTTGATGATGTAATTAGAAATAAGGAAGGGTATTCTCTTTATTTAATAATTGAATGTCTGTACTTTTCTATTGAAATTTAAATAATTATAACATTCTGTGCCAGATAGAACCTGAGGGCTGAACCCAGATGGACATTTCAGAACCATAAGGCTCTATCTGCACAACCCTAAAACACATGTTGATAGTCTGCAATTTAGGTGCCTTTAAAGGTGAGGACCTTAATAATGGTTGATAAAAAATATTCACTACAAAACAGTTATGAGATCTGGGCTGTGAAAACTTTGATGCTCAATATCTCAGAACTATGGTTTGCGCAGATTGAACCATACAGTCCCAAGGTCACGATTTCCCCCTTAGCATGAATTATGACTAAATTTCCACTTTCAACATGAATTCAGTATTTATTAATTCTATACAGCTGAACATCTCAAATATAACTCTACCGTATTTTTTAAATCTACTCCCCATATACCATGTAGGAAAAAAGTACACTACATGACCAAAAGTATGTGGACACCAGATTGTCGAACATCTCATTCCAAAATCATGGGCATTAATATGGAGTCCACTCTTCTGGGAAGGCTTTCTACTAGATGTTGGAACATTACTGTGGGGACTTGCTTCCATTCAGCCACAAGAGCATTAGTGATATCAGGCACTGATGTTGGGCGATTAGGCCTGGCTTGCAGTCGGCGTTCCAATTCACCCAAAAGGTGTTCGACGGGGTTGAGGTCAGTGCTCTGTGCAAACCAGTCAAGTTCTTGCACACTAATCTCAACAAACCATTTATGTATGGACTTCCTTTTGTGCACGGGGGCATTGTCATGCTGAAACAGGAAAGGGCCTTCCCTAAGCTGTTAATACAAAGTTGGAAGCACAGACTCGTCTAGAATGTCACTGTATGCTATAGCGTTAACATTTCCCTTCACTGGAACTAAGGGGCCTTAGCCCGAACCATGAAAAACAGCCCCAGACCATTATTTCTCCTCCAACAAACTTTACAATTGGCACTATGCATTTGGGCAGGTAGCGTTCTCCTGGCATCTGCCAAACCAAGATTCGTCTGTCGAACTGCCAGATGGTGAAACGTGATTCATCACTCCAGAAAACACGTTTCCACTGCTCCAGAGTCCAATTTCTGCGAGCTTTACACCACTCCAGCCGACGCTTGGCATTGCGCATGGTGATTTTAGGCTTGTGTGCGGCTGCTCGGCCATTAAAACCCATTTCATGAAGCTCCTGACGAACAGTTATTGTGTTGACGTTGTTTCCAGAGGCAGTTTGGAACTCGGTAGTGATTGTTGCAACTAAGGAAAGACCATTTTTACGCATTACGAGTCCCGTTCTGTGAACTTGTGTGGCCTACCACTTTGCAGCTGAGCCGTTGTTGTTCCTAGACGTTTCCACTTCACAATAACAGCACTTACATTTGACCAAGGCAGCTCTAGCAGGGAAGAACTTTTACAAACTGACTTGTTAGAAAGTTGGCATCATATGACGCTGCTACGTTGAAAGTCACTGAGCTCTTCCGTAAGGCCAATCTACTGTCAATGTTTGTGGTTAAAATAGCCAAATCCACTAATTTGAAGGGGTGTCCACATACACTATATATACAAAAGTACCATTGACAAACTACTTTTAATTAGATCAGATATGTGTGTTGTAACTGTTGCCAAATAATGACATTAAGATACAAGAGAGTAGTGGAATTGATATTCCTTATAGTGGATATCAAACCCAAACCACCTACACCAATGTCAAACACCCTAACCACTGTGCTAATAAGGAATATCAATAAGCATGTGCTTATTGGGTCAGTATAGTTAGGACCTGTCCAGAAGAAACCCTAACCCCTCCTCTCTAGGCACTTATGTACACTGAACAAAAATATAAACACAACATGTAAAGTGTTGGTCCCATGTTTACACTCAAGATAAACATTTACTGATCATAGTGATTCAGGAGTATCATTAAAACAGGTTAACATGCCCCACCAACATTAGACAACTCTACTGAAAGCCCTTAAAATAGCTGAAATAAGTAAATCAAATCAATGAGAATAGTCAGATTAACCGACACCTGACGAAGACATGGTGGTGTAGCGGGAAGATTGGACTACTGTGAACCAAGAGATTGGAGAGTTCAATGTCCAGGAGAGGACATGTTGAATAATAATTACTGTATGAAAGAACAAGGACAATGTAATCGTCAAATATGTAACTCGAAAACACTGATTGGCTCGGCAACAGTAAGGGTATAGGTAATGAAACACTTTGAGGAGGGAGAATGTTTCTTTGGGACCATCAGGCAATGTATTGAAAACTGATACACGGAAATGTTCCTGCAAGCTTCCCATGAAACGTGTCTAGATCATTAATATCTTATGTTTTAAGAACATGGCAACCATGTTCTATGTAAGTTCTAATTGACATTAAGGGAATGGTCTCTTGGAAACATTCCTTGCACATCACGGGAACATTCCTATGAAAACATTAATGACCTAATGAGACTCATAAGGGAACGTTCTCTAAAGTTGTGGTAACATTTGTTGTTAGCTGGGCAGACACAATGGCAGGAATGGGGCAGTCCCAGCACAACCAATAACACTCAATCACAACAGGATGCATGGCCTCAATACAAAGACCTTCCCACAAACAATGCCATGTCATAATATATCTTTAAAAAAAGGGTTTTGAAGCCTTTCCCAAATGTTTTGATTTGTGATATATATTATGTTCCTGTGCTGGTGAGCTGGTGAGGCTCCATATGGTCAAGGTTACAGACCTCCCCACCCATCATCCAGACCACGTTACCATCAAAACATGGGAGCAGCGTTTGAACTGAGCCTTGTGACCAATGGGGAGTGGAGGAGGCCTAATGGGTTTAAGTGAGTGTCCAGACTGCCCACTGCTCTCCTAAACCCTGTTTGACCAGCTGTCTGTTGTCTAAAGACGGCTAGAGAGTGCCTCACTCACGCACTGACTTAAGGGAGTGCTCTGAAAGGCTAAACACACTCCCGCGCAGCGGCCACTCCTCCCATTTACGCCACCAACCGCCAACCTCTCCTCCAACAGAAAAAAGGCAATATTGACTTCCTTCGTTATGGACTTTCAGGATCAGCCGCCATCTTTACCGCCCACAGCCTCCTGTAGAGGGTGGGTGGGTGTGTAGCAGACGGTGACTGATGTACAGATCGGACTGCAGCTACACACACACGTCTGTCTCTCAGTGTATGACACAAACATGTACTTCGCAGCTCTGCAGTAGCCATGTCTTTAGTCTCCTGCTGTTCAAACGGTCATTTATGGCATTGCTATGGTGTAAGAGACATAATCCACCAGAGGAAAGTGAGTATGACAGAGCAGCCATTTCCCTCCACACCAGCTTATAACAGCTACAGAGCTACTGTGATCCAAACAATGTGGAGGGGAGAAGGAAAACAACAACAGTGTGATGGAGCCTGTTTGTCAGCTGTACAGTACAGTACAGTCATGGCCAAAAGTTGAGAATGACACAAATATTCATTTTCAGTGTGCTGCCTCAGTTTGTATGATGGCAATTTGCATATACTCCAGAATGTTATGAAGAGTGATCAGATGAATTGCAATTAATTGCAAAGTCCCTCTTTGCCATGCAAATTAACTGAATCCCCCCCAAAACATTTCCACTGCATTTCAGCCCTGCCACAAAAGGACCAGCTGACATCATGTCAGTGATTCTCTCGTTAACACAGTTGTGAGTGTTGATGAGGACAAGGCTGGAGATCACTCTGTCATGCTGATTGACTTCGAATAACAGACTGGAAGCTTCAAAAGGAGGGTGGTGCTTGGAATCATTGTTCTTCCTCTGTCAATCATGGTTACCTGCAAGGAGACACGTGCCGTCATCATTGTTTTGTACAAAAAGGGCTTCACAGGCAAGGATATTGCTGCCAGTAAGATTGCACCTAAATCAACCATCTATTGGATCATCAAGAACTTCAAGGAGAGCGGTTCAATTGTTGGGAAGAAGGCTTCAGGGCGCCCAAGAAAGTCCAGCAAGCGCCAGGACAGTCTCCTAAAGTTGATTCAGCTGCGGCATCGGGGCACCACCAGTACAGAGCTTGCTCAGGAATGGCAGCAGGCAGGTGTGAGTGCATCTGCACGCACAGTGAGGTGAAGACTTTTGGAGGATGGCCTGGTGTCAAGAAGGGCAGCAAAGAAGCCACTTCTCTCCAGGAAAAACATCAAGAACAGACTGATATTCTGCAAAAGGTACAGGGATTGGACTGCTGAGGACTGGGGTAAAGTCATTTTCTCTGATGAATCCCCTTTCCGATTGGTTGGGGCATCCGGAAAAAAGCTTGTCCGGAGAAGACAAGGTGAGCGCTGCCATCAGTCCTGTGTCATGCCAACAGTAAAGCATCCCAAGACCATTCACATGTGGGGTTGCTTCTCAGCCAAGGGAGTGGGCTCGCTCACAATTTTGCCTAAGAACACAGCCATGAATAAAAAAATGGTACCAACACATCCTCCGAGAAAAACTTATCCCAACCATCCAGGAACATTGACTGCCACCCCAGTGGCAACACCATGCCATGGGGGTGGCAGCATCATGTTGTGGGGGTACTTTGTTGTGGGAGGGACTGGTGCACTTCACAAATAGATGGCATCATGAGGGAGAAAATTATGTGGATATATTGAAGCAACGTCTCAAGACATCAGTCTGGAAGTTAAAGCTTGGTCGCAATTGGGTGTTCCAAATAGACAATGACCCCAAGCATACTTCCAAAGTTGTGGCAAAATGGCTTAAGGACAACAAAGTCAAGGTATTGGAGTGGCCGTCACAAAGCCCTGACCTCAATCCTATGATACTTATTTTCCACCATAATTTGGAAATAAATTCATAAAAAATCCTACAATGTGATTTTCTGGATTTTCTTTTCTCATTTTGTCTGTCATAGTTGAAGTGTACCTATGATGAAAATTACAGGCCTCTCATCTTTTTAAGTGGGAGAACTTGCACAATTGGTGGCTGACTAAATACCTTTTTGCCCCACTGTATATCCTTTTTTTTTAATCAATCTACACACAATACCCATAATGGCAAGAGTCTTTGTTATGAGACTCGAAATTGAGCTCAGGTGCATCCTGTTTACATTGATCATCCTTGAGATGTTTCTACAACTTCATTGGAGTCCACCTATGGTAAATTCAATTGATTGGACATGATCTGGAAAGGCACACACTTGTCTATATAAGGTCCCACAGTTGACAGTGCATGTCAGAGCAAAAACCAAGCTATGAGGTCAATGGAAACGTCTGTGATCTGGGGAAGGGTACCAAAACATTTCTGCAGCATGAAGGTCCCCAAGAACACAGTGGTCTCCATCATTCTTAAATTAAAGAAGTTTGGAACCACCAAGACTCTTCATTGAGTTGGCCACCAGGCCAAACTGAGGAATCGGGGGAGAAGGGTCTTTCTCAGGGAAGTGACCAAGAACCCAATGGTCACTGACAGAGCTCCAGAGTTCCTCTGTGGAGATGGGAGAACCTTCCAGAAGGACAAGCATCTCCGCAGCACTCCACTAATCAGGTCTTTATGGTAGCGTGGCAAGACAGAAGCCACTCCTCAGTAAAAGGCACATGACAGCCCGCTTGGAGTTTGCCAAAAGGCACCTAAAGGACTCTCAGACCATGAGAAACAAGATTATCTGGTCTGATGAAACCAAGATTGAACACTTTGCCCTGAATGCCAAGTGTCATGTCTGTAGGAAACCTGGCACCATAAAGCACGGTGGTGGCAGCATCATGCTGTGGGGATGTTTTTCAGCGGCAGGGACTGGGAGACTAGTCAGGATCAAGGGAAAGATGAATGGAGCAAAGTACAGAGATCCTTGATGAAAACCTGGTCCAGAGCACTCAGGAACACAGACTGGGACGAAGGTTCACCTTCCAACAGGACAACGACCCTAAGCACACAGCCAAGACAATGCAGGAGTGGCTTCGGGACAAGTCTCTGAATGTCCTTGAGTGGCCCAGCCAGAGCCTTGAACCCGATCTAACATCTCTGTAGAGACCTGAAAATAACTGTGCAGCGATGCTCCCCATCCACCCTGACAGAGCTTTAGAGAATCTGCAGAGAAGCATGGGAGAAACACCCCAAATAAAGATGTGCCAAGCTTGTAGCATCCTACCCAAGAAGACTCGAGGCTGTAATTGCTGCCAAAGGTGATTCAACAAAGTACTGAATCAAGGGTCTGAATACTTATGTTAATGTGATACTTAAGTTAGTTTTTTGTGTGCAAAAAAATCAAAAAAATCTATTTGGGGGTATTATGTGTAGATTGAATTTTTTAAATCAATTTTAAAATAAGTCTGTAACATAACAAAATGTGGAAAAATTCAAGGGGCCTGAATACTTTCCGAATGCACTGTATGTGTATTAAGGTAGTAAAAAGTTAAGTATTTGGTCCCATATTCATAGCATGCAATGACTACATCAAGCTTGTGACTCCAGAAATTCATTGGATGCATTTGTTGTTTGTTTTGGTTGTGTTTCAGATTATTTTGTGCCCATTAGAAATTAATGGTAAATAATGTAGTGTCATTTAGGACTAACTTATTGTAAATAAGAACAGAATATGTTTCTAAACACTTTTACATGAATGTGGATGCTACCATGATTACAAATAATCCTGCAATTTTTGGGAGGGTATGATATTTGCGTCTAACTTTCTCACTCATCATTATTCACAATTAATTCAGGATTATCTGTAATCATGGTACCATCCACATTAATGTTGTATGTAGTGATTGCGTGCTATAAATATGGGACCATATACATAGACCATATACATATACTACTTTAATAGAATACTTTTTGGCAAAGAGGCCCTTTATCTATTTCCCCAAAGTCAGATTAACTCGTGGATACCATTTTTTATGTCTCTGTGTGCAGTTTGAAGGAAGTTGCTAACTTACGCTTGCGCAATTGCTAACCAGCATTAGCTAAGTAATTGGAAGTCTACGGTATATGCTAGCATGCAAGCAGATACCCATAGACTTCCAGTCATTGCGCAAACGCTAGTTAGCATTGGTTCATGAAACTAGCTCTAACTTCCTTCATACTGGACACAGAGACATAAAAATGTTATCCACAAGTTTATTCGAGTCTGGGGGAGTAGATGAAGGCCATCATTACCAAAATCCCGAAGTATCCCTTTAATACAAATATAAGTGAGTTTGTCCCAATACTTTTGGTCCCCTAAAATGGATGGACTATGTACAAAATGTTCTGTAATTTCTAAAGAATTCACCCGATATGGATTCAAAAATACCCTAAAATTAAAGCCAATATTCTGCCCTTTAACATCATAGTCATTATATCATTTGAAATCCAAAGTGCTGGAGTACAGAGCCAAAACAACAACAATGTGTCACTGTCACAATACTTCTGGAGCTCACTTTAACTGACAACATGTTCTTTTCCTCAGCCAACAAGATGAGTAACAAACAGCAAAATCACTAGCCTATGTCAATCTACTATCCCATAGCAGAAAATTTACCTATTCTATTGGTCAGCTTGTCGAGAAAGAAATTGCCTATTCCAAACAGACTCTGAGACAGTTGTGGGAAGCTAGATACCAAATTCCAAATCAAATCAAATGTTAGTGAAACAGTGAAATGCTTACTTACAAGCCTTTAACCAACCATGTAGTTTTAAGAAAAATAAGTGTTAAGTAAAAAATATATAAGTAAAAAAATCACAAATAACAAATCATTAAAGAGCAGCAGTAAAATAACAATAGTGAGTCTATATACAGGGGGGTACCGGTACAGAGTCAATGTGCGGGGGCAACGGTTAGTCAAGGTAATTGAGGTAATATATACATGTAGGTAGAGTTAAAGTGACTATGCATAGATAATAAACAGAGAGTATCAGCACCGTAAAAGAGAGGGGTGGGGGGGGCAATGCAAATAGTCTGGGTAGCCATTTGATTAGATGTTCAGGAGTCTTATGGCTTGTGGGTAGAACCTATTTAGAAGCCTGTTGGACCTAGACTTGGCACTCCGGTACCGCTTGCCGTGCGGTAGGAGAGAGAACAGTCTGTGACTAGGGTGGCTGGAGTCTTTGACCATTTTTAGGGGCTTCCTCTGACAGCTCGTGATGTACTGGGCCATACGCACTACCCTCTGTAGTGTCGTGGGGTCGAGGCCGAGCAGTTGCATACCAGGCAGTGATGCAATCAGTTAGGACGCTCTCGATGGTGCAGCTGTAGAACCATTTGAGGTTCTGAGGTCCCATGCCAAATCTTTTCAGTCTACTGAGGGGAAATAGGCTTTGTCGTGCCCTCTTCAAAAAGGTCTTGGTGTGTTTGGACCATGATAGTTTGTTGGTGATGTGGACACCAAGGAACTTGAAGCTCTCAACCTGCTCCTCTACAGCCCCGTCGATGAGAATGGCGGTGTGCTTGGTCTTCCTTTTCCTGTAGTCCACAATCATCTCCTTTATCTTGATCACGTTGAGGGAGAGGTTGTTGTCCTGGAACCACATGGCCAGGTCTCTGACCTCGTCCCTATAGGCTGCGGGAAAACACAGCTGTCAGACGCACACCGCACATGTGAGCGGTTTCATGTGACAGAGATGAAAATATCCGTTAGACATTTAGAAAGAGGGGAGATCTAATATGCAACTATTAGCATGGGTTGCCAATATGACTAGGATTGTGCCTTTGGCTACAGGACAATGAAAGAAAGTTGATATAAAATAATTGCCCCCACGGATATGGGGTGATTTTGGCTACTTTGAAGATTGTTTAGATATTCCTCATAATATGTAGTAAAACGTTCAGGTTTCAATCAATTAAGTATATTTTTTCAAAATGCATACTGCCTCCAGCTCATTGCAAAGTGGTTTGTGACGTGCTGATGAAGCCTGACTTCCGTGGTCTTTGCATTTGCTGTTTGAGATGCTGTTTCAGCAGATTTTCCACTCAAATGCTCTCTATCTGTATGCTGTACAAGTGTGATAAATAAGATACATAATGAATATACTGTACACATGCGCCAATTCAATTCCACTAAATATGCAAATTTGCCCATAGACTGATAAGCATGACCAGTCAAATGTATTTATATCAATTGCTATTTCCATCAATGAATAGGCTAAAAGCATTATTTCGCAATGGGATTTTTTTCTTCTTCTCCCGGCCAGGGGCCAATTGTATTTGTCGGCCTTTAAAAAAATGTAGCGCCCAAAAGCTGGTTATTGCCGGCTAACGGAAACACTGGTGTGTGTGTGTGTGTGTGTGCACGCACATTATTTCCAGGCATTACTCAAACCATTCAGTTACACCCAGTCCTGATGGGAAACATTCCCTGTGCTCCCTCTGTCTCCTCCTCGAAATGCAACTCATAATAGAACATGGCAGGGTGGCACTTAACCCCACTTTGTAAGAGGGACACATGGCTCTCTCTCTCTATGCCTCATTCTCTGTCCCTCCTCAGCTCGATGCTGTTTCTGTAAGGTGTGTCCCTACACCCCTCCTCCCAGTCGCCTGACTCCTAGAGTTCTCAGATCGCTGCAGCCGTCAGGGAGGCCCAGAAGAGTGAGTGTTCTGTTTACCAAGCTCACATAGGGGGCAGAGCAGAGAGCTTCCATCATACATTCCCTAAACTGCCAGCCTGCCTGCCAGGCTACCTCCACAGGGCGCAAGTTAAGAAGTGGTTATGAGAGGAAATTAACTGGTAACCTGTCTGATTGGCTGGCTCTCTAGACAGCTGTCCAGCAGAGTTCCTCTGTCACAAGGCTCTAGGCTCTCTACCCATTCATCTACATATACAGGTATGTGTCACATACATATACAAGTATGTGATTAATAGCCATGAGAGAGCTGAGACTTGGGCTTTGTGGGAATACCTCCATGTTCTGTTGAAAAAAATATCATTTTGGCACCTTTCTCCAGAGGGTACCTCTAATCCATTTAGTGAATTAAACAGGGGTAATGGTTCCAAGTCATCCATCCCACTTATCCTCCGATCACAAGCAGAACAGGAAAAAAAAGGTACTGTAGACTCGTGAGGGACTTCAAAAAGGTTCCACCAGTCTGGGGTTGGCCGGTATCCAGATGTTCATACCATTCCTGTACCAAACCCGGGTATGCAGTATTACCGGCAGTGCACCCGAGGGGCGCTATTATAAAAAGTTTGCATTTATTTTTACACACAAAACAAATTTAACCAGCAAGGGCCTCGTTTATCAACCATGCATAACCCATGCATAACATTTCTCACAAAATTCTGCCGTATGTGAAGATTCTAGGATTTGCGTGTGCAACATATTATTGGGATTTATCAAACTGTCGCACACAACAAACATCCACATGTTTTCATTGATAAATCTGCGCTTGTGAACGAGCGTACAACCCTGCCCTCCATTCACCTTTTATGAAAGGAAAAAGGTGCTCACTTGCTGTATGATGTGGAGATGTTGGAACTGGGCCACGACAGTTTCAAAAGCACAATGGCAAATGTTATGACATTTCTGTAGAGGTGTGGGCAGAATGTTGTTTTCATCTTTTGCAGTGACTTTTTAAATAGAAAATGCATGCCGCCTGTAGCGAGTGCCAAAAATTGGCCACGCATTTTGCAAGACTGATTGTCTATTGAACAATTCAAAAATAAATGTTGCATACAGCCCGCACTTACAAAAAAAATGTCAAGACAAATTGTTCAATATTTTGTTTATCAATACATTATTGTGATTACAATATTCTGCCTTGGTATAGGCTCTGAGATTAAATAGGATATTATGCTGCGCTCCCATCGCACAGGAATACTGTAGCCTACCCATACTGCCATAGGCTACCAGTCTATTTACTTTCAAGCATGTTTGGCATTTGAATGAGTGATGGATAAATGGTAGCATAATATTTGTTGTGTAGCAGGAATAAACCAGTCATATCAAAAAAGGAGAGACATGCCCTGCAATATGCTTATAATTTAGGCCTATATAATGAAAGGGAAAAAAAATAATTTTAGGAGACATGCTGCTATGCAATCCTCTTACCAACAGCAAATGTATCTGTTTTATCATTATCATAATTCCTGTGCACATCAAACACCTCCATTTCCCAAAAAATAACAATATTTGCTTGCAATACAGTTGATAAACCACTAGAAGTTGTGCGTACACATGATCTGAGATTTGCGTGGAGATACTCATACTTTCACGTCGAGTTCAAAATGGATAGATACCAACCTTTGCGGAAAAACTGGCGCAGGCAGGGTTTGGAGTGACGCGCCTTTGATAAATGACTCTAAAGGGATCTTGATCAAGGAGGGGATTGATTGTCTTGTAAACAAGAAGATTGATCTTGCAATCTAGCCACTTAGCTAGCAAGTTGGCAAACCAAATGCATAACTGGAGCCCTGAGCTGAAGATAAGTTAACTATCTAAGAAAAATAAATTATAAGCAGTAGTATAGCACACACCCCCACAACCGAGCTTTAGGGGGCACCCAACCCCCTCCCCCTAAAGAAAAATAGAAATACCCTGGTATACGGTATGCCGCCAAAGCTTACGACAGTCTAAACATTTGTCAATATTTTTGGAATTCAATTGCAACCGTTCCATGAGTGCATTCCAAGCCATTACTCAAAACCTCTGAAGAAACAGACACCACCTAACAGCAGGGTTCGATAGATGGGACCGAGGGCTGTTGAGGAGGTGGATAAATCTATCTTTAACTTTATTTACAATAAAGGGTGTAGAGAGGGTCTTGTGAGATTGGGAACAGGTGCAATATGGCACTGAGCCAATGGGAGAGTGAGGAGTAGCAGGCCATGTAGCCAGCTCTTCTTTCTCCCGGGTTAGAATGACACACAGATGGTGGGCAGGCTATGAGTTACAGCACCAGCACACCAATGCTCCTCCAAACCAGATCAGCTTCCTTAAAACAGCATAAACTTGCCAACTCATGACACCACCTGCATGACAGCTTAGCATAGCCCTTAACTCTTCACCCTGATTCCCCATCACCTCCAATGCATTGAGAGAAACAATGGAAATCCCAAATACCATTCGGTATCCGCTAATCACGATTAACAGTTTTAAAAAACATAAGAAGGGCGGAATTTGCTATAAATACCTTGATTGTTGGGGTCTAAGAGGCTAAGTGCGGCATGATAGAGTAGCTGTGTTCTGACGCCCTGGTGTGAGCTGAATAGGGAGTGATGTTTTGGGAGGCTAATTTCCCATCATACATTCTTTACTTGAGCTGTGTTCCCGTGACTGTTTAAACTAATCTAATGCACGTCATGCTACGGCATCGTCATGGTGACAGGACAGAACCAGAACTAGGCCCTCTGGTTCTTCAACAACACACTGCTAGCCAATTAGGAACTCCACATCCCCAATGCTCTTTTTTATTAGAGACTACAAAGAAAATTCCAGATGATACCCTCTCAGAACTCCAAATTTTCCATTTGCACCCTCTGGACAAAATGACACAAGGAAAAACATTAAGTCATAGCTTAAATGTGCCGGCTTACATTGTTTAATTGTACTTATCCAGTGAAATGAGGGTAGGAAAGATGGGCAGAGGAGTGCCAGCTGTCTGTCTGGATTGAGGGTGGATTGAGGAACAGGGTCTTGGGAGGACAGAGGTTGTGTCCTCATTTTCCCTATGTAATTACATAAAGCGCCACATACACACACTCACACACACACACAAACCCACTGTGCCCTCTGTAACAATAGAAGAGTAACAACAACAGCAGCAGCCATGACGTGAGAGAGACAAAGTATCCTTTACGTAATACTGTCCAGATCAAGGCTTTTTATCCTGGGTAAGCAGGCCAGCAGTGCCCACAGGGTGAGGAGAGGTCTCCCTGCTCTGCTCTGCAGCTGTTCTACTAAAGATGAGCAGACCAGGGGGAGCCGAGGGAAAAGAATGAGGGGGCAAGTAAATAAAGAATAAATAGGGCAGGTGAAGAGAGAGGCTATCAGTTTTTGGACCAGATGGAGCTGTCCCAGAGTTCATCAGACAAGTCATGAGAAAACAATAGACATTCCTGGAATCATTCTCTCTGTGAGAGAATTATTATTATTACTACATGTTTTACTTTTCTATTATTTCTCTATTTTCTTTCTCTGAATTGTCGGGAAGGGCCAGTAAATAAGATTTTTACTGTGAGTCTACACCTGTTGTTTACGAAGCATGTGACGAATAACATTGGATTTGAGTTGAAGCCAATGAAATGAGCGCCCACAGCAGTGGCCTACAAAAGCAATAACAGTGAGGAGCTAGCCGTCTCCTATTGTGCTGTTATGTAAGCTGTAACTAAGTCGTACCGTACGCTGCTTTGAAAAAATAACAAGAAACAAACTGCCATAAGCTAGACATGACATCACCTGGCGATGAATAACGACAAAGCCATGACAATCAAGTAGGGGCACTCTGAGAGCCTGGGTCAATACCAACCAACACCACATACCCATCCCAACTAAGAATCAGACTTTTGTTTGACTTTGGTTTGAAGTGCCTCATCCCTCATCGCTTTGTCTCTCTCAGATCCAGGCACCATTGTCTGTCTCGTCTCCTTATCTCTGGCCCAGACAGAAGAATCCCCAGAATGCAGCAGGAATGCCCACAATTTAGGCCATGCCTGGGTCAACTGACCCCTTAGGTGAGTCTCTCTGAGGAAGATCAAGGATCCTCCAACAGGAGATAGCAGGTTAGAGAAGAATAACCCAAGCTCATATCCTATTCTCCATGCCAGTATTCTTTTCAAGAAACATATACTGTTGGGTTTCAGTAACCTTTATGAGTGTCTGTTTGATCATGGTCAATCGCCAGAAATAGTGTCTATCATAAGTATTCTCCCCTGTTGGAATTCTTTTTTTAAAGTGTTACAAAGTGGGATTAAAATCTATTTAATTGTAATTTTTTGTCAACAATCTAAAACACTCTTAAGTCAAATTAAAGATTAGTGACGAATATAACCAAAATGTTTTTTTGTTTTTACCTTTATTTAACTAGGCAAGTCAGGCAAGTCAGAACAGTGGGTTAACTGCCTTGTTCAGGGGCAGAACGACATATTTTTACCTTGTCAGTTTAGGGATTCGATCTTGCAACCTTTCGGTTACAAGTCCAATGCTCTAACCAATGCCCCAATATACCTTGTATTCACCCCCCTGGGTCAATACATGTTAGAAGAACCTTTACAACTGTGAGCCGTCTTGGGTAAGTCTCTAAGAGCTTTACAGACATGGATTGTGCAATATTTGCCCATTATTCTTTTAAAAATTCTTCAAGCTCTGTCAAGGTGTTGGGAATCATGGCTAGAAAGCAGTCTTTAAGTCTGACATTGATTTTCAAGCTGATTTAAGTCAAAACTGTAACTTGGCAACTCCAGTGTAGATTTGGCCTGTTGTTGTAGGTTATTGTCCTGCTGAAAGGTAAATTCCTCTCTCAGTGTCTGGTGTAAAGCAGATTTAGCCTGTGCTTAGCTCCTTCCCATTTCTTTTTATCCAGAACAACTCCCCAGTCTTTGCCTATGTCAAGCATAAGCATACCATGATGTAGCCACCACCATGACTTGCCTCAGACATAAGGCTTTGCATTTAGGTCCTAAGGTGTATTCCTTTGCTGTGTTTCTTCTTCTTCTCAGTACTACTTTAGTGCCTTGTTGCATACAGGATGCATGTCTTAGAATATTTTTTATTTGTATTCCTCTTTTCACTCTTTCATTCAGTCATTATTGTGGAATCACTACAATGTTGTTGATCCATCCTCAGTTTTCACAGCCATTGAACGCTGTAGATGACAGAGCATTATTACCTAGAGTTTATACAAGGCATTGTGTACTTCCCTCCCAGAGGAAAAAATGCCAGAAGAGCCAGAGCAAAATGAAATCATGGGAGAGGCTTTTCTTTTCAATAACGTCTGTGAGCTCGCTTGTTTATTCCTGGTTGAGACATTTGCTTCTATGGGTTTAACAGAGCGGCACACTCTCGAAAACTCAATTAACAGATTTATAGCCCTTCAGCCTCAACTCACACATGGCCTGGGAGAGAGAGAGGGCAACCGTGCTGCCCAGATGGACACGGACTAGCCTTGGATTATACAACAATAGGCTCATTTACGTCTTGGAACCAATTCAACAATGATAGCAGCAGTGAAATATTCAATATTCAGATTTAATAAAATGGCAATGGTGCTACTTTGCCAAATGTCAACCAACGTAACAACAAGACTACAAAATAATTACTTCTCCATTCCAATGTACATTTCAAGAAACCAATGTGAGGTCATCTGGGGCCTTTTGTCTGGGGCCTCCAATGGGAGAGCCAAGTGTCAAACTGCGTGGAGCAGAATAAGTCCAGAATAAGTGCATTCTCCCCATGTTGACTCCAAACTAAACAAACAGCTCATTAATCCCCAGTTGTAAGAGGCCATTAGCACAGAGAGCTGCTTCATTTCTCTTGAGTAACATAGCCTAGCTTTAGCTTACAACACTCACAGTCAGGATGAGTCCTCAAGACTGAGGCCACACTTCAAATATGTTAGAGTTGATCAAAGAGGAGAGGACAGGAAGAAGGGAAGATTAGGCAGGGTAAACGAAAGGAGAGAAAGAAAGGCTCAAGCAGAGGGGATTGAAGTGACGATGTGTCTTCCCTCTGAGGGGGTAGTCCAGTCATCATGCCATCGCTCTTTTCTGCTGCTTATACCAGTGAGGTGACACCACCATTCTCAGGACTTTAATCCGAATGAGAATGCCTTTGCTCTCAAAGGATGCCCGCAGCCCAAGAGGGAGATGGATGCCAAGCAATTAAATGGAAACTCACTGGTTCAACAGTCACGGTCTGGAACCGTTTTAATAAGCTGGAAACTATTTCTAAAATGGTTGACGGTTCTGATGCCGACCCGAGACAAAGGGCTTCATTGTAAAGGCAGAGTGTGTATTTTTCTTCACGGATCAAGTTCACTGCCAAGAGGCTAGGAACAGGCGACAGACCCCAGAGCTGTCGTCTGTTGTTTTTTCATAACCCCTGCCCCCACCACCTAAAAGGAGACCGACAAGACCTCCTCCATTGAGTGCTGCCAGAGAATACCACACTATAAGCATCCCTACCTTGGCCTATTGCCAATATTTTAATCAATCTATGATAACCCTAATCTTCCCCCAGTCAAAGGGGATGTAATTAGATGGGAAAGTTCAACTCAGTAAAACCACCAGATTCCTGTAATGGGTGTGTCCGTTTACACACAAAAAAATAACAAAGAGAGAAAATGTCAAAGACGGATGCACTTCTTCTCAGCACAATGCCCTCACTACAATTACAGATGGCAAACAGTGAGGAGACAGAGCTGCTCTTCTCTCCCACAGCATCTAGGCTATGTCTCACAGCTATAATCAACAATGGGCTGAGGTACATCAGCAACGGTCATCAAAATAGTTCAAGGTTAAACATTTGAAAACAAATTTGAATAAATGGACAAAGATACTACAAACATTTAGAATAAAAAAAAAAAATCTGATACCGACTGAATTATAGCACATAAAACATTGTACTGACACAGACGAATAACGAATGCAGTTCAGGCATTTGTGGGAATCCAGATGTTCCATTTATTGTAAAATGTAAAAATGTTTCTTATATGCACTCAAACATAAAATGTCTTCGTATGTCAGGTATTTTTTGAATACTTTGGGATAAAATAAAGACAATTATATGTGCTTCATTTGCATATACACTGGATGTATTTGCATACATGACTAAATTAATATAAAGGGGTGGAACAAAACCTGCTCTGTCTAGGGCCAGGGCTAGGGCCAGGGTAGGTCTAGGGTTAGGTCTAATGCTAGGGCCAGGTATAGGGCTAGGGCCAGGGCTAGGTCTAGGGCCAGGTCTAGGGCTAGGGCCAGGGCTAGGCCAACTTATGGCACCTGCACTGTCTAAACTGCCTCATTCATTATTCATTACTGTTGTCACTTTCACTTTCATAATTCCACAAGTGTGTCAAGAGAAAGAAACTAACGCAATTTAAAACCAAACACTTCGCTCTTGATTATACCTACCGATACATACTTTAAATTGTTTGCGAGATAAGACATAATATGCCTTTATTCAGAGTGTTCCTTTTCGGAACATGCTTAATTTCAGCATATCTAAATTGTAAACATTTTAACTGTATTAAATCATTACTTTTTTCAGTTGCACAAAAGAACAACATCCACCAAAATAAAGCTATCTTTCTTCTCTTTTTTGTGAAGTTGGTATAGAGACGGTGTGTTAAATCCCTGACGAAGTGTTAGTGTTTTTATAGATGCAAAGAAAGCCATTAGCTATTTTTCCATTACGCCTAACAAACTTGTCTAGTGATTTTTTTGTCAACATTTAAAACGTTTGCAAAGAAAATAGATGTGTCAGTTACCTGCTACAGTGCATTTCCATTGAACTGTCATGGGATTAAAACACCTGGACATAATGACATCACACCCCAAAAAATGTATCAATTGGTGACAGCCTGTATGCCCTTCCACCTTCTGTGTCACGCCCTGATCTGTTTCACCTGTCTTTGTGATTGTCTCCACCCACCTCCAGGTGTCACCCATTTTCCCCATTACTCCCAGGATATTTATTAATGTGTTTTCTGTCTGTTGCCAGTTCGTCTTGTCAAGTCAACCAGCGTGTTTTTCCGTGCTCCTGCTTTTTACTTGTCTCGGTTTTTCTAGACCTCCTGGTTTTGACCTTTTGCCTGCCCTGACTCTGAGCCCAATTGCCTGTCCTTTCAGCCTGCCCTGACCTTGAGCCTGCCTGCCTCATGTACCGTTTGGAACTCTGACCTGGTTAATGAACTTTTGCCTGTCCTCAACCTGCCCCTTGTTGTTTAATAAATATCAGAGACTCAAACCATCTGCCTCCTGTGTCTGCATCTGGGTCTCGCTCTCTGTCATTGTAATCTGTTTCAATTCTCAGGTAGCTCGCAAAATCCACCATGGATAGAATGCAAGAATTGACTAATATTTGCCATATTCTAAAAATGCTCATGTACCAACAACGTATCACCACAGGCCGTGCCATGGGGAAACTTGCACTCCTGTAGATCTGAAATTCGTGAAAGTCAGGACAATTCTTGTCCTGCAGAAACATTATTTTCGAGTTGAAAATAGATTTAGAAGCAATAGGCATTTAGAATTGCATGTGGAGTGGAGCTTTATAGTTAGGCCTCTATGATGGTATCACGTGCACCGCAAACCTTAAATTATTCTGCTGTCTTCATTTATTCCAAAAACACTTTCCATATTTTGTTGCAATAAAGAAAGTTTGAGAAATTAAATCCAACCCTGTTGAACAGATATTTAAGAAAATCTTTAGAACATTTTTCCTTACGCTGCCATTTCCATTACACATGTCGCAATGTCGCGACATTGCTTTTGTTGAATAAACCTGGGTCAATGGAAACCTGCCTAATGTATTCAATTGAGCCCATTTCAGCCATTACTGGAGTGTGTTTGACAGGTCATTACAAATGTTTCCACAGTCGTTACGTTAAAGGGAAAAAAACAAATGGCACAATCAAGAGTGGGAAAGAGTCACCAGACTAGAATGAAAGCAATCAATCCAGCAAGATTGAAGTGGCTGAAAAGGAAAGATCCTATAGGGGGGCGGGGCATGCGTGTTGCTAATTACATGTAAGCCTACTTTGAAAGAAAATGATTCTATCAAACAGAAGTGTTTTGGGCCTTCTGATATTAAGTTCCATCTCCTGTGAGTTTCTCAGCAGCCTTAGTTGGTGATTAGTAAAGGCCCATATACAGTATCAACCCTGAGAACCAACACTGGGACCAGAGATCTTAGTGTTGTGTGTGACCCAGGCCAGAAACTTCTGAGCCCAGTGGGGAGATCGAGACAGACAGAGAGAGACTACTTTCTCCCACTCTGTCTCTCTCTCTCTACTTTCTCTCTCTTTCCCTTCCTCCCTCCGTCCAAAGTTTTGCCTGTCCATCCACCTCCCCAGTAGCAGAGTTCTCCGGCAGGACATGACCTGCCCAGCTCCCACTCACTCCATAAATCACAGGCCGAGTCTCCACTGTGCAGTTGAAAAAAAAGAGGCCGCAGCGCTGCCTTTCTGTGCTGTACTCCAAGAGGCTGCTTCCTCCCACTGCGCTGGCCTGTGAGGAGCCAAGATTCAAAACACATACTTTTGTGCAGCACTTTTCATCACCTGCAGGCACAAAGTGACGTACAGTGCACAGAGGTGTCTGTCTCCATGGCAGTGTGGGGAGTGCGTTCTCCGGAGCACGAACTTACACGCTAAGAAATAGCAAACGCCTTTGATATTTACATACACTTCAATGCAAAATCACAATGGGCTCGTGTGTTCTGCTGTGCAGCTTGAAGAGAAACAACCAAGAGGAGATCACTTAAAACACTTTTAATGTATCAAGCTTGGTAGAGGGAGGTTGTACTCCCCCATAGCCTAGGAGCAGTTCACTCACACCGTATGGAGCATGACTCTTTACACTATTAATACAAATCTACACAAACAAAAGACCCTAATACAAATCTTAAAACTACCAAGCACTTAAGCGGAGAACATTAATAAAGAACAATTGCCTAGCTTGAAGTGAAACCAACTAGGAAAAACTGAATTCCAAGAGAGCTCAAAATCAAGTCTTACTGTAATCCTTGATTTAAGTGGCAAAGGAAGCACTGAGTGGAAAAAGGTCAAGAGTCAAAAGCATCCCTGGTGGTCTGAAATACTTACACAACTACACCAACACTTACTGCTTTCAGTTAATTCAAACATTGGCCGGTGTATCACTTCAAGAGCATTCCATGTCACTCCGATACCATTACCAGTAGGGCAAGGGAGTCTTTATTACCATGAAGCCTTCCTGAGGGATTACGGGCTAATATAATACACTGTTAAAGTAGAATAACTCAAAGCATCATCATTGTGTAGTAAAACCATGATAAGTAATGCACCTAAGCTGAGATGTTTGGTGTTTGGAGGGTGTTTGAATGTAAACTCAATGGAAGTGCTATGATACACTGAATGGATTTCGAAACAGAATGGAAGTATTCTGAGCCACCCAAAGTGGTTCTTCATTCTGAATCATTGTGTTTTTAAGAGTGTTGTGAAAACACTTTTTGGTGTTTCAGTGCATGTAAAAGGTAGCACACATGTTTTGGCAGACTGTCTCTCATATAAACATAACATAAATATTGATTGATTATAAATATTAATTGCATTTTCAGACAATATTTGAATTAACATTTTAAAAAAGATACTGGGAAAGTAATACTTTTCCTAGGGTAGATTTTGGCACTAGTTACAGGCTACAGTTGCCAGGCAACTTTGTGAGATTATAAATAATGTTATTTAGGGCTATGTAAGTTATAGAAGAGGTGACATGTATAAAGTAAGCCTTCATCACTGGTATGCATGTGAGAAGGTGGATGTGAACCCAGGTCTCTTGCTTGTCAAAACACTGCCTTCGGGAGACCGCATGCCTCCAAGTCGAAACAGTTCAGTAGTTTGTGCATATATTCTGAGGACATTTTGTAATATTTTTGTGAGGTTTTTTTTTAGCTGTTCGGGCATACAACATTTTTTCTGGATGCAATCTGAAGTTCGAAGCTGAAGTCTACGAGTCTTCGCCGGTGAGTGGTCAACAGTAGGGATTATTCAATAAAGTCTTTATTGTCATTGAACAAGAGACGAGTCATTTTCATGCACATTTTTTCATTGAAAAATACTGCACCAAACATCTTAGTTAGATGTAAAATTGCGCAATTAAGATGTCCTCCACAAAAAGGTCAAAATTAATGAGAAATGTATTGAGTTATTTTAGATTAATTCTAAGATTATTGCACTTTTCTCTAGTTTTTAAGTCTTTTAATGGAGTATGCAAGCACACTCGTTTGGTTCGCTTAGCCAACTTCAGCTAGCCACCAGGCGAATTGAAGCATTCTAGCGCCTTTAGTCCACTCAGCCAGTCTTCAGGAGTAAACTGTTGTGCTGAACAACCCTTGTTACACTGATCACATAGGGCCTGATTCAGACTTGACATAAGTAGACTTTACATGAACTGAAGAAAAATGGACTACAGACATAATTAGTCCACGTTAAATCAAATTATCTCAAGTTTGAATAGGGCCTAGGGAGAATGTTTTTTTGCGTAAAATTCTACCTTCATTTTTTCATACCTTCATATCAGAAGACAAATGTTTAGTTTAAAGACAAAATGTGAACTTCAAACATGTGCTTTTGTACTGTTCAGAATTCCCCCAGTCTGAGGCATAGAGTACATTCGTGCCATTTAGCAAACTTTATGGTCAAGTATTAAAAACAGGCAAGTTTGCGAGCAACTCCACTGTATTCAGGTTCTTCACGAACTCAGACACCCGAGAGCACACCAAACGCTCAGATGAAACTCTCCAAAACAATCCAAGAAATGATGAGTCAATGAAAACTTGAGTACACAATGTTATTACGTTGAAGGAAACAGAAAAGGAATTCGCTCGATAAGAACATTTGTTTTGTGTAGCATTTCAGACATTTTGATTCATTGATCCGTTTTCTTGATGCTACATGTTGTTAATTGACATGCCATTTTTGCACCTTTCGTGCACTTGTTTTATATGCAAATTAAGGCCTGCTTTTGAGTTAAAACTAGTAGGCAAACAAGTCAGTAGTATTAAGTTGTATCTACTGATGATGTATCCACCACATGCTATATGCTACACTATATAGCCACTGCCATTTTAGCCTTCTCTAGTTTTGGCCTACCACTCGCTGTTATTATTGCATCCCACTTTTGACATTCATATTGTTATCTTGTTGTAATATTTGCATAGCTTAAATCAAGTATTAGCTTTTTGCATATTGCTATTGATATGTTTAATAATAATAATTCATATTAATATAGTATTTGACCTAATTATGTATTAATGTACTATCATTATTGCTTGTTATTATTTGCTATTTCTGTCTTCCTGCTGAAAAACATACATGTTACCCACCGGCTGGCAAATCCTACCCAAAGCCAATTAAGACCAGGATCAGACTACAGCCAACTGAACTGTCGATCATATCATCTAACTCAACTGTATAGTGATTCAATTCAATCGGAACAATTTCTCTTTATCAAGGCATGTCAAGAAAGAACCATTTCTTATTTACAATGATGGCCTACCAGGGAACAGTGGGTTAACTGACTTGTTCAGGAATTAGCATAATGGATGATAGGTAGATAACTCTTCAGCCCAGGGCTCAATGCTTTCTTTTACAGGTTTTGTATGAGTGCCACTTCTGACATTAGCGGTCATTGTCTATTTTTTTTCCATGAATGTGAAATATGCCACATTCTGATCTTGAAGGATATGATAAATACCTTGCAGATCTTTGAAATGCCTTTATCAATATAAAAATGTTTAAGACCTTTTAATGTTTTGTCATGTGATAATTTGTTACTAAAAGATAAAGCACTTAAAGCTCCAATCGTGTCTTGAAAATGTTATTTTGTACTCATTAATTACTATCCTGGACAAACGTATTAATTTATATTTTAACATTTTTTTGTGGGGCTTTTGAGTATAATACTGTCCATTTGACCTTTTAGAATTACTGAGGCATTTATAAACACCATATAAGAGCAGGGAATATACAATAAGGGAGAGACTCCCATTTACAGTATTTGGAAACTCCAGAAGAGATCTAATTCTGCACTATATAGAAGTCAAAACAACATAAGTGTGCACAACCTTTTCTGGGTTAGGGCTCCCAGTCTCTGGCAAGGTGTTGCACAACTTTTGATTATGGTTTGTTACAACACACCATGTCATGTTTCAGAAGACTTCAGGGTAAATGTTTAAGTACACCTTAAATCTGTCCCAATACCTTCACAACCATGTGTTTTCAATACTCCAGCAAAATTAAGGTTGTGTCTCCTTTAATGTGATGGCAGCTCAGTTGCAACTAGTTTTAGTGTTACAAAGCACTTCAGTTTTTAGTGTACCAATGGTAACACTGACTAACTCAGGGAGCGGGACAGAGTCCAGCATGTCTGACTATGTTCCAGTCATGCAAACATAGTGCCTCGCCATCTGACTCCTCCTGGCTGACTGAACCTTCTCCTTCTTACAGTAGCCCATCTGACATACTAGGAATCCAATGTGGATGGTTCATGAAAAGTGTTAAACATTTATTCCGGGAGGAGGGGACACATAATGTCCTAGTGCGGTATGTATCTTTCCATCTTAGCTGTGCTCTCTGAAGTGTAGATGAACTCTCAACACAAAGACACTCAGGCTGCATTTACACAGGCAGCCCAATTGTGATCTTTTGCCCAATTTTTGTCAAAAGAGCTGATATGATTGGTCATTACACCCATTAGTGGAAAAAAGATCAGAATTGGGCTGCCTGTGTAATCGCAGCCTCAGACACTCACACAAGCCACATGAGCAGATTATAGTGAGTTCAGGGTCAGTGCTAGAGCAGACGCCCAGTGAGTGGGCTTGTGCGGCATACAGACACAGACGACCCTGAACATGGCCTTTTCTCTGTCAGACTGAAGTAGAGATGTCACAATCAACCCTGATCAATACAATAAGACTGTTAATTAAGTGATAATGCCCGAGAAGCCAGCGTTTAGAGGTTATATTAGCACGTGTGTTGTTAGGCCAGAGACAAAGTCGAGTAATTATTTACATATTTTTGTAAAAAAAATGTATTTTAATGAATTTATTCATACTATTTCATCCTTCCACAAGATATAGTCCGGACAAAAATCTATACCGGCTGGCAACGTTCTTATCCCTTGCTTGCTTGCTAGCCAACTACAGCTAACTTAGTCACTTCAAAAAGTGCAGTCAGAATAACAACAAAGTAGCTGCATTTGTTTAAGCTGTTTACTAGTGACATTTATTTGGACACATCCATAACGAGCTAATGAGGCGCGATTTCGCCAGGCATATAAAATGTGCTCACTCGTCAGGACACAGTTCTTCAGAAGAGCTAGCCAACAACACAGCTAAAACAATAACTTCAAACTGAAGATGGAAAGACTGCAAACTAGATGCACTGTTTCGTCTGACCTTTTTTTAATTGACATTTCTTTACAAACATCCATAAAAATGATACTGATTCATGATTTCAACTGGATGAGAAATGCTGCCTGCCTGTCTGTCTCGTCCCGACTCCAGACACGTTCATTACTATGGGACAGATGGAGATGGAATTTGAATATTGAAACCATTTTTCAAATGTCGGAGACAGACAGCTAGGTGTATACAAATATCCGCTGTTGAAAACTACATGTTAATCTAAAAGAAATGTGAGATAATGCTATTTGTGGTGGAGATAAAGTTTATAAATTGCTTGGCTGGGCTGATGAGACAGTGGATTGCACAGTCAGATGGAACAGAGTAAATAGGCATTTTAACGTCATAGATTTAGCCAGTGGTGACTTGTCGAAAAGACACCGGCTGGAATGCGATTTTAACCAACCAGGATTCAGTATAAATGGCTAACAACTACTGCTATTCCTCCCCCACAGACTATCCACATGGACTCTTTGCCCATCCACAGGTCTCTGCCCACTCAGACACAACCTACACTGCTGCTAAAATGATTATTGATTTGATTTATTACTCCATTAAACTGCTGTCCATTGATTTTAAAAAACATATAGATGGTTAAGAAGCTAAGATTTAAAGTTGGCTTTTTCTACAGAAACAGATTGCGCCTTTCTTTAAGCAGTAGGAAGCAGATTATTCAGTTAACCTTTTAATCTGTTATTGATTATGGTGATATTATTTATCAAAGTGCAGCTGCTACTACTCTTAAACCTTTGGATGCCATCTAACATAGTGTCCTTTATTTTGTTACTGGCAACAGTTTTGACACTCAGCGGTGTATCCTGTATCAAAAAGTTGGCTGCACTTTGCTAAAGACCCATAGATCTCTACATTACTACCTTTTTGTTTACAAGCCCCTACTTCATAAACTTCCATCTTATCTAAATTTGCTGTTGAAGTATAGACACCTAAAGTTCCTAACCCGTTCACAGGGTTGGTTAACGCTTGAGGTTCCTAGGGTCTACACAGAGTTAGGTAAATCTGCTTTTAGTTTTAAAGCACCGTATTGCTGGAACAAAATGTAAAATACATTCCTGTCTGGGCAATTTAAAATATTGATTGGGGATTTGTGGATGAATGTAACTGTTTTTCTGGGTAATTTGTGGTGTTTTATTTGTGCTTACCATGACTTTATTTTTTTTAAATGTGTGTGTGTGTATATATATATATATATATTTGTTTTCTTTTTTTGTGTGTTTAATATGTATTTTATATTGTATGATACAGGGTGCATTTGGAAAAGAGACCTAGGTCTTAATATGTCTTCTCTGTCAAAATAATAAATACAATTATTGATTGAAATTAGCATTAGTATTTATCTATTATCCTGCTACTGGTCACGAGTACTCCTATTTACATGTATATATTACCATTAGTATATTACCATACGTGTTTATATATTCCTGCTACCAGTCACTTTTAGTGTTTACATGTACAGTGCCTTCAGAATGTATTCATACCCCTTGACTCATTTCAAATGTTGTTGTGTTACAGCCTGAATTCAAAATGGATTAATGACACAGTAAAAACATTTGACATTTTGGTACATTTTTGATGATGAAATATATTCACACCTCTCAGTTAACACATTAGAATCACCTTTGGCAGCGATTACAACCATGAGTCTTGTACAATATTTGTACATTATTATTTTTTAAATTCTTTAAGTTCTGTCAAGTTGGTTGTTGATCATTGCTAGACAGCCATTTAAGTCTTGCCATAGATTTTCAAGCCGATTTAGGTAAAAACTGTAACTTGGCCACTCAGGAACATTCAACTTCGCCTTGGTAAGCAACTTCAGTGTATATTTGGCCTTGTGTTTTAGGTTATTGACCAGCTTTAAGGGGAATTTGTCTCCCAGTGTCTGTTGGAAAGCACATAGAACCAGGTTTTTCTCTAGGATTTTGCTTGTGCTTAGCTCTATTCTTTATTTATTTTTATTTGTAAAAACTCCCTAGTCCTTGCCCATGACAAGCATTCCCATAATATGATGCAGTCACCACCATGCTTGAAAATATGTATTTGTATTCAGGACATAAAGTTGATTTGTTTGCCACATTGTTTGCAGTTTAAAATTTAGTACCTTATTGCAAACAGAATGCATGTTTTGGGGGGATTTTTTTTTGTACAGGCTTACTTATTTTCACTCTGTCATTTAAGTTAGTTCTATGGAGTAACAATGTTGTTGATCCATCCTCAGCGTTCTCCTATCACTTGTTAAGTACATTTTTACTCCTGAACTTCTCTATACGTGCCAGAACAAAGGGGTTGAATACAAACTGACTCAAGACATTTCAGTTTAAAATATTCTACTAATTTCTAAGCAATTCTAAAAACATAATTCCACTTTGACATCATGGGACATTGTGTGTAGGCCAGTGACACACCACAATTTAATCCATTTTAAATTCAGGCTGTAACACAACATTTGAAAAATGTCAAGGGGTGTGACTACTGAAGGCACTGTATTTCCTACGACTAGTCACTTGTTATGTATAAACCCACCACAACCACTCCAGTACCCCTGCACATTTATTTTTTGACCTTTATTTAACTAGGCAAGTCAGTTGAGAACAAATTCTTATTTTCAATGATGGCCGAGGAACAGTGGGTTAACTGCCTTGTTCAGGAGCAGAATGACCATTTTTGCCTTGTCAGCTCAAGGATTCGATCTTGCAACCGACCAACGCTCTAAACACTAGGCCACCTGCCACCCCACTGAGGAACGTGCTGGCACTTACCTCTATATACTTGCATTCTTGTGTCTCTAACTCACATCGTAGTTCTTGTGTGGTTTATATTTAGAATTATACGTTATTATAGTATCTATATTATTAGTATTATTATTATTTTCATTGCATTGTTATGAAAGAAATCTCAAGGTAAGAACTTCACTGTACTGTTTTACACCTGTACACCACAGGAGGCTGCTGAGGGGAGGACCGCTCATAACAATGAACGGAATGGCAAACACCTGGAAACCATGTGTTTGATGTATTTGATACCATGCCAATTATCCCGCTCCAGTCATTACCACAAGCCTGTTCTCCATAATTAAGTTGCCACCAACCTCCTGTGCAACTTTGTAAAACTTTAAAAACCTCTACATACTCCCCCTTTCAACCCGTATCACTGCTTGGGTTCAAGCCTGAACTATCCATGCTACTCTGTACTGAGTATAACCAACACAACTGGCTGAGGACAACATCAAAAACACACACAAAAAGCACTCCAGACTCTAACTAACCCCAATTCCTAGCTTCTCTGTTGGTTAGAGGGGGAGGAGAGAGACAGGGAGTGAGATGCAGCAGACAATACATTAGCACCAATAGGGGCCTCAGTCCTCAGCCCTGGCTGGGAAACCTGTGAACTTTAGCACTGGCTGCACCTGCCGCTCTTCCACCCGGTCAGCAAGTGCTGTGCTGAGGAATCCTGTGGTATGGCACTAATGTCAGCACTGTCTTCCACGGCGACGGCAGAGTGGGGGGGATAAATGTCAGGTAGCGAGACGTCCTCTCTCCTCTGTTCAGCCCCTAGCGAGGCTCCAGCCAGTCCGTTTGCCTGGCTGTAACGAGATCATGTTACATCAACATTTACTGTGCTGCACACTAGATAAAGCCAAGGACCACCAGGATCTACAGAACACATTGCTATACAAGGTCAGCAATAAAGATACAGTACCAGTCAAAAGTTTGGACACACCTACTCCTTCTCTTTATTTTTTACTATTTTCTACATTGTAGAATAATAGTGAAGACATCAAAAATACACATATGTAATCATGTAGTAACCCCCCCCAAAAAAAAGTGTTCAACAAATCAAAATATGTTTTATATTTGAGATTCTTCAAAGTAGCCGCCCTTTGCCTTGATGACAGCTTTGAACACTCTTGGCATTGTCTCATCCAGCTTCATGAAAAATGCATTTCAATTAACAGGTGTACCTTGTTAGAAGTTAATTTGTGGAATTTCTTTCCCTCATAATGCATTTGAGCCAATCAGTTGTGTTGTGACAAGGTAGGGGGGTATACAGAAGATAGCCCCACTTGGTAAAAGACCAACTCCATATTATGACAACAGCTCAAATAAGCAAAGAGAAACGACAGTCCATCATTACTTTAAGACATGAAGCTCTGTCAATGCGGAAAACTTTAAGAACTTTCAAAGTTTCTTCAAGTGCAGTCGCAAAAACCATCCAGCGCTATTATGAAACTGGCTCTCATGAGGACCACCTCAAGAAAGGAAGACCCATAGTTACCTCTGCTGCAGAGGGTAAGTTCATTAGAGTTACCAGCCTCAGAAATTGCAGCCCAAATAAATGCTTCAGAGGTCAAGTAACAGACACATCTCAACATCAACTGTTCACGGTTGAATTGCTGCAAAGAAACCACTACTAAAGGAAACCAATAAGAAGAAGAGACATGCTTGGTTCAATAAACACGAGCGATGGACATTAGACTGGTGGAAATCTGTCCTCTGGTCTGATGAGTCCAAATTTGAGGTTTTTGGTTCCAACCGCCATGTCTTTGTGAGACACAGAGTAGGTAAACGGATGATCTTCGCATGTGTTTCCCACTGTGAAGAATGGAGGAGGTGTGATGTGTGGGGTGCTTTGCTGGTGACACGGTCAGTGATTTATTTAGAATTCAAGGCACACTTAACCAGCATGGCTACCACAGCATTCTGCAGTGATACGCCATCCCATCTGGTTTGCGCTTAGTCGGACTATCATTTGTTTTTCAACAGGACAATAACCCAACATACCTCCTGGCTGTTAAAGGGCTATTTGACCAAGAAGGAGAGTGATGGAGTGCAGCATCAGATAACCTGGCCTCCACAATCACCCGACCTCAACCCAGTTGGGGTGGTTTGGGATGAGTTGGACCGCAGAGGGAAGGAAAAGCAGCCAACAAGTTCCCACATATGCTGAGCACTCCTTCAAGACTGTTGCAAAAGCATTCCAGGTGAAGCTGGTTGAGAGAATGCCAAGCGTGTGCAAAGCTGTCATCAAGGCAAAGAGAGGTTGGCTACTTTGAAGAATATAAAATATATACATTTTAAAACACTTTTTTGGTTACTACATGATTCCATATGTGTTATTTCATAGTTTATGTCTTCACTATTTATTCTACAATGTAGAAAATAGTCAAATAAAGACAAATGAGTAGGTGTGTCCAAACCTTTGACTGGTACTGTACGTAATATAATCCTCCCACTGCCAGCCAATGAAACTCAATGTCCTCTCATATCAGTTTTATTTGATCAAGCATCTTGTCAGCCAGTGGTAATCAAACAGAGGAAAGCAGAGTTATTGGACTGACAGACAGCCTGGTTTATGGTTTATTTCAGTTCCATCTATACTGCATGGTCTCGTTCTCTCACACAGCCCAGTGATATTCACAGTCCCTGTGGGACAGCCCACAGTTAAAAACATATTGGATTCCATTTTCTGCCCATGTATAAAACACAAAGCAGAGCAATGGAAGCAGAGAGTGAATGAATCCACAGTTAACGAGAACAGATGAAAACACATTGGAAAGGGGGGTCAACTAAGTGCTTAATCTAATAATCAACATCGACTACAATTGGCCATTTGTGTGGCACAATGCAGACCCTCTTCGGTGCTGGGGACATGATTCACCCTTAATGACTCTGATATAAACAAAATTAGCCAGTCTTTTGAAAAATTAGCAAATGAGAAAAATGGAGCGAAAGAGAGAAAATAACTCCACACGCATAAATATGACCTAGAGGAAACAGCATTCCATGGTGCGGATGAATGACTTCGTATGCAGAGTGAAAAACATCAGAGTAGCAATGCTGCAATCCCCTTGAACAAAAGCCACTTTGTGTTCCTGCATGCTACAGGCATGCTACACACACACACTTCCTATCACACCACGCCTCCAAACCCCAGCTAGCTGGAGGACACACATCTGGAGCTGGGCTTTGGGCTTTGACGTTTAAGGGCGTATTTGTCTAAACACATGCATCCAGTATGTAGGCCTAGAGTTATTCGCAGACAGCCACTCTCAAGCTGGTAACAGACGAAAGGTCTGTCAGCTCTCAACTGCACCAGGCCGGAGAGAACACAATGTGGTTCTGAACAAAATAATTGTGTAAAGCAACTAGTGATGCACCGATATGACATTTTTGTCCGATACTGATATGCAATACTTTCCTTGCCAATAAAACCCCAATACCGATAACCGATATTTAACATTTTTGCAGCCTTTTAAGCATTCTAGTACAGTTACATAGTTCACACACACACGTGAACGCAGCGGTCAAGAGGCGTAACAGTCCCTGGTTCACATCCAGGCTGTATCACATCCAGCTGTGATTGGGAGTCCCATAGGGCGGCGCACAATTGGCCCAGCGTCGTCCGGGCCGTCATTGTAAATAAGAATTTGTTCTTAACTGACTTGCCTAGTTAAACAAAGGTTACACACACACACACCCAAAAGTGATTTTGTTGGCATTTACGTATGTTCCCATTACCAGTAAAACATAATCAAAACCTATTTCTTTCACTTACATGCTGTGCTATTTCGTTGTTCATTTGTTCAGTCGTTTCATCCTCAACCAGGATTTCTACGGAATGCCGTTTGGGTCTATGGTGTGTCAAAAAAACAAAAAAACACTATTTGGCGTGTCAAATAAGCTTGTTGACCAATCAGGACCTGAATATGACTGCACATCACATAGTAATTTAACACGTTCATACATTTATGTAGTTATTACACATTGATTACACTATCACTGTCTCACGCACCTACAGTGCTGGTCATAAAAAAAGATAGCTAGCTGATGGATGTAAGCAATGTTCTTTCCCAAAAACACAGCAAAATGACATAATGTGTCAGTAGCTATAGTTAGCCAGCTAGGTGTCATCATCTAAAATAACCCTAATTTATAAGACAGTTATTATTTGATGAAGCTAGCTGCCTGATTATAACGTTAGCTTTGGGCAACAGGGTTAAGTAGGTGGCTAGCTATTTATTTTCAAGAACTGAAGTTCAATTTCAATAGGTGGCAACAAGTGGCAACATTGCTAATACTTACTCACAGGGATTCCGAAATCATTGCTAAGAATAATGAAAATGACTGCAGTTTCTACTGGTCATTGTTTTCAGGCTGGTTGTATTGGTGCTAGCTAGGTACCAAGGTTAGCTAGCTACCCCAGAAGTTGCGGTCAAACAAATTATGCTTTATTACCAACGCGGTATTGTAAACACATCGTTCGTGTCCAGGGTTTTCTTGTTTGCAGACTTTTTTTGTGCAGCTTTGATTCTGCTACTGTATCTTTTTTGACATGCAAAGACCCATACGGCGTTCCATAGTATGCATGTCGTGAAGCTAATAGCAGTGACGCTATTATTGTGTAACTCCAGTAGGGCAACATCTGAAAAGTAGCCCACTTGGTAGTGTGTACCAGTGCTCGACCAGTCGGCGAAAGCCAACATCACCCACGACAGAGAACGATTGATTGTCAAGGGAGATGAATTCCATTATCTTGGCTTTAATGGATTTCGCCTTGAGTTGTCTCACTGAAATGTTCTTTCAAATGACTGCTCGACTTGTTGACTGCTCGACTTGTTGACTGCTCGATCCACACAGCAGACATTGTGTGGGCTAGGTTAGAAATGCTGTGTTGCGGGCCTCCCGGATGGCGCAGTGGTCTAAGGCACCAGAGACTCTGGGTTCGAGCCCAGGCTGTCGCAGCCGGCCGCGACTGGGAGGTCCATGGTGTGACGCACAATTGGCCTAGCGTTGTCCGGGTTAGGTCGGTAGGGATATCCTTGTCTCATCACGCACTAGTGATTCCTGTGGCGGGCCAGGCACTATGCATGCTGACCAGGTCGCTAGGTGTACGGTGTTTCCTCCGACACATTGGTGCGGCTGGCTTCCGGGTTGGATGCGCGCTGTGTTAAGCAGTGCCGCTTGGTTGGGTTGTGTTTCAGGGAGGACGCATGGCTCTCGACCTTAGTCTCTCCTGAGCCCATACAAAGTTGTTGCGATGATACAAGACAGTAACTACTAACAATTGGATACCACGAAATTGGGGAGAAAAACTATTTATTTTTTACTTACCACGCGGCGTTTTGGTCCATGCCTTCCGACGAGAGACTTAACCGGTCTGGTACATGACGTAATGACGCCATGTACAATTTTGCGTGCAACACGTAGCGCAAAATTGTACATGGCGTCATTACGTCATGTACCAGAACTGTTCTGGTCGGAAGGCATGGACCAAAACGCAGCGTGGTAAGGTATTCATGATTCTTTATTACTCAAACACTCAAACAAAATAACAAAGTGAAAAAACGAAACAGTTCTGTCAGGTGCAGACACTAAACAGAAAATAACTACCCACAAAACACAGGTGGGAAAAAAGGCTGCCTAAATATGATTCCCAATCAGAGACAACCTAAGACAGCTGCCCCTGATTGGGAACCACACTCGGCCAAAATAGAGAATAAAAGCATCTATGGCCAGGGCATAACACCTACGTTATATAGGTTTGCACAGTGGCTTTGACATCGGTTTTTAACATCGGCGTTAAACTAGATTCCGATGTTCCGATGATTCCGATGTTAAACTAGATTCCGATGTTCACCGATATACTGTGCATCCCTAAAGCAACCTTATGTAACATATATTTTCATAATTGTTTTTAAATTCTTCAGAAACATCTTAACTACCCTCAGTGCCAGTATCAACAGCAGATACAGTACATGGACAGATAGACAGACAGAGCAGTAGTTTGGTTGGGTAGACAGACAGAGCAGTTACATAACTGTAACAGCTAAAACCACCAGCCTGAGATTCCAGGGGCTTTCCTCAACCGGAGCATCAGTATTATTAACACATGTGGATGGAGGGAAAAACTAAACAAAACAGCAAGATAAACCATATATCACCTAGTGAAGAGGGTGGAATGTAAAAACAAGCCTTTTAACACGTTAGTACATGCCTGGCCAAGAAACAGCGCTAACTGCAGTACATGAGAAAAACTGGACTGGAGAGATGGGAGATGGGACTACACAGCAGAGGAGATATGATGCCATGTATCATGACGGAAAAGACCATTCTAACTCATGTATCCACAATAATTCATGTTTGTGCAGTCAATGTTACAATTATATCCAAAGGACCCAGGCAAGTATAACAAAACCCCTCCAAAAACATTGTTTAGCAACAAGAGGCAGCCTTGTGTAAATGAGTGTAAGTAATGTGGCCTAATAAAAGATGAATGAGAATCAGAGGTGTTTACATGAACGCTGTGGGCTAGCGCTGTCATGTTTATCAGAAGACCAGAGAGAGGTGGACCCTAAAACACACTCAAGTGCAAACAAGCCTGGCTCGGCTGGTCATGTCTCAGTAATTGATGCACTAATGGGAGGGATAGGGGGGTTGGGGATGGCTGGGGAGAGAGTAACGGAGGCTGAGACTTCAAAGGCCTGTTGGACACTTATCAACAAACGTGCTCTCCTCAGACACAAGAGGACGGGCAGATGAAAGGAAGACTAATGCACCTTCGCTCCCACAGCTCCACTCTACTATGCTCTTGCAGCACTGGGCCTGGGGATGGGAACCAGATAACGACATGAAATAGGGAAACAGGCCAGACAGTGTGGGGGGTTCAGTAGGACATCCGAACAGATACCCAATAGACAACTCCATCTTGGAATGGTAGAGAGATGGCCACACATGGCATGAACAGTGTCCATCTCCATGATGTCACTTACAAATAGCCTGTTTTCCAACTATTTACCAGTAGTGATACCAGGGGTGACCTTCGGATACTTTGTGGAAATATGGAACATGTAACAGGAAAAAGAGAGACTATCCCCTGGTGTCACCTTATATTAACCCTTACCCCCTCTTTAACCCTAAACTACAGCCTTAAAATGACAATAAGGAACACTAAATTAGTGTATAGCCGGCTGGATGAATGAGGATAGTGAGGTTCCCTAGGTGACGTGGCCTCTCCCTCGCCTCCTAACAGGCTGCGATAGAGCTGCTGTTGTTGCTGCTCCAGAGATGGTCTATATTTAACTGACACAGTAACGGCCCACCGGCCGTCCTTCCGTCTGCTGATGAAACTGGAGTGCAGTTGTGCTGAACCTCCTCAGCCCCCGACCTTACTACAGTAATGCCACAAGGGGTGAGGATGGGGGTGAGAACGGGGGTGAGGATATGGCACATAAATACACCCCAGACATAAACATATATCAAATAACATAACATCCTCCAAAAATGAAGAGCACTTACACCTCCAACAAGATCAGCCTGAAATTATATTGAAACAAACTGCAGCACTGTCTAACTCCTCTTTAAGGAGTCAGCATGCTTCAGTTCGGCTGGCAGCTACCCAAAGTTGGCTTGGCGAACCGAAAAAGTGTGCTTGCATGCTCCCTTAAAAGACCTTCGCATGAAAAATGAGAAGAGAAATGGCAATACTACCGTTTGTCCATTTTGAGATGCTGTAGTCTGTATACCCTTCCTCCAAATAATCAGAATGAATCTAAGATAGCAACAAAAAAAATATTTATTGAGTTAAGGAGATCTTAGTCATGAAATTTTGGTGCATTATTTCTCAATGAAAAAATTTACATGAAATCGAGTCGTCTCTCGTTGAATGAGAACAAAGACTTTACTGACGAATCCCTACTGTTGACCAATCACCCACGAAGGGGCGTAGACTTCAGCTACTGACTTCGGCTTGCCTCAAGAAAAAATGTTGTGTGCCCAAAGACACCTACAGAGTTCTCTGAACAGGAGCAACACAGAGCATTGAAGATCACATATTTCATCCTTGGCCACCCTGGTGCTAGCAAAGCGCCAACTGGTTATAGGCCTCATGGTCTGTCGGAGTAGCCCTGTGGGGCGTCTGGCCAAGAGGCAGCGGGCCTGCCAGGACCAGGAGAGACAGACAGGCCAAGACTGAGGGCCAGCAGCAGCAGACCACAGGAGCCCCAGACACCTGAGCATATTACCCAGGGTGCTAACAACTGCTCAGGGATTACACTCAAACAGACCGGGGGACAGAGGAAAAGGAAGCACTCTCCTTCTCCTCCCAGATGGTGTCAAGATCATCCTTCGAACACCAACAAATCGCAGACAGAGCACACACGAATTACAATGCTAAGATAGACAGAAGCTAGATTTGATTTGAAGCTAGAACCTAAAGGACTCTGGAGGCTAGCTACCTATAAATGTTGAGTGAGCCCTATCTATATCAACAAGGTATTCTGTTCTCTCTTCACATTGAAGAGAGTGAAGAGGCATTTCAATGAGCTGAGTAACTCCATAAGATTTCCTTTGTAATTTTATGACACCGTTTCATCTCAGTGTGTACAAGCTAGCATAAGAATAAACGTTGGTGCTGCTGTCACGTTGCAGCCTGTTGTCACACACACACACACACACAACCACACACTCCTTCATGTGGCTTTTCTTTAACTCTTAAGAAGTGACAGAGCAAGTTGTTACACTAACCTCTGTTATTTCAAAGAAGTTCCTTCCCACTTCATTCTGAAAGAGATAAGTCATAAAAGTACGTACATTTGTTCTATCGATGAAGACCAGCTACAGCAATTTTTAAAAACTTGATTTTACCTTTATTTACCTAGGCAAGTCAGTTAAAAACAAATTCTCATTTACAATGACGGCCTACTGTCATTGAAGAGCATTATTTAAATTTCCCCACACTCCTAAAGTGTCCGTTAACTGCTCCTTTACCGAATTGCTTCATGATATGAACTCATGATGGCATTGACCAGTGATATCTGTTACTCTATCTTATCACACACCCAGCTGTAAAGAGTAACAAAAACCCTAGCTAAAATAATAAGCAAAATTAGAAAAGACATTAGAAAGGATAGAGAGCGATCAACATTGTTCTGGAACTGAGACATCATTGGGGTCTCATCCTTCGTCTACCTACCAGCTGATATCTCCTCACTACCCAAAGGGACTGGGTCAGGGCCCAGATCCATGTAGCTCCACTGGGCATCTCAGGATGGACCCACCTGCTTTTCAGTTATCACACATTCCACATCCACACACTGTCCCTTCAGTGTGTCTGTCATAAGCTTCTGCCTTCACATTTATGCAATGTGAGGGGCCTCATACATGAACAGAAAAGACATACATTGTAACGATCTTCGTCTTCATCGGATGAGGAGTAGGAAGGATCGGACCAAAACGCAGCGTGGTAAGTGTCCATGATTATTTCTTATAACAGAACACGAAAATACCAAATAACAAAGTGAACATAAGAAATGAAAATCGAAACAGTCCTGAAAGGTGAAAACACAAAACAGGAAACAACTACCCACAAACAGCAGGTGGGAAAAGGCTACCTAAGTATGGTTCTCAATCAGAGACAACGATAGACAGCTGCCTCTGATTGGGAACCATACCAGGCCAAACACATAGAAAAGAAAACATAGAAAAACAACATAGAATGCCCACCCCAACTCACGCCCCGACCAAACCAAAATAGAGACATAAAAAAGGAACTAAGGTCAGGGCGTGACACACATAAACAAACACACACACCATAAAGGGAGCAGTGGAAGATGCCAGCAGAGAGACGTATCTGATCCTGTTGCCCCTGAAACTAGCTATTCAACCATGGCAGAAAAATATTCCTTCTCTGCGGTATGTCAAATACAATGACTTGCAAAAGTATTTCTACACAATTTATTGTGTTACAAAGTGGGACAAATTTATTTAATTGTCATTTTTTTCAACAATCTACACAAAATACTCTGTAATGTCAAAGTGGAAGCATTCCATTT